>NC_041395.2:251573385-251891718 GCF_900747795.2 Erpetoichthys calabaricus | reverse complement strand
TAATAAATTCTCCTCCCTCTTTGAAGTCTTGCTTACTCCCTTCAATTCACCATGAAGTATCTTTAGCCCTAAAGAATTTATATTAAATCTCAGAACCCACATTTCAGTATTGCATTTTTAAATGTTATAATCCCATATTTATTATTTTACCCTTAATTTTGACATTTCCCCCTATTGCCTTGATATATTCTTATGCTTATTTTACTGCAATGTCTATATTAATGTGTCATGTAGTGCAGGGGGCATTGGGGGTGTAGCTGGTCAAACCAAAATCAGCAGCTCTCACATTTTGAGACTCACAGGCAACCCCTGAAAATGAAAGAAGGAAAAGAAGAAAATGCAGTTTTGCCTTGGAGGCTATAAAGCAAAGCATCACCTTTTCAGAGATTTGGTGGGCGATGGTAAATTCTGGGAATGACTTTTCTTTGGCATTTATGTGTCTGTGAACTGCCTTTGGGGTAGGTGTTTGAATTTATTTTTTTTTACTTGTAAAATGACTCAAAAGGGTTCCTCCAGAGATTATGACTTTGCTGTTTTCGGAGACCTCATGGCTCCTTATAGTTATGTTGTTACAAACTTTGTGCTTTTGGAATTTCCTCTTTTATCATTTTAAATTGGTCTAAGTGTAAAGACCAGAAAGATTTGACTCCTATAGTGGGTCTTAAATAAGGAGGTAATGCTTTCCTGGCAAAATCCTGGTAGGAGGGATTGTTGCTTCAATACATCTGTGAGTTACAAAGAGGAAAGCTTTGACTATTTGTGCCATTGTACCCAATTTTCATTCAGAGAATTCAACCTTTTTAGAATGGGTTGAGCTCTCAAAAAATAATGTTTACTGACCCTTTAGTATGAATGTGAGACATCAGTGATCAAAAGGGAAATCAGAAAGATACACAGAGAGGTGCGATTGGAGTATACTGTCTAAT
The DNA here is from genome assembly GCF_900747795.2 of Erpetoichthys calabaricus. Taxonomy (NCBI): domain Eukaryota; kingdom Metazoa; phylum Chordata; class Cladistia; order Polypteriformes; family Polypteridae; genus Erpetoichthys; species Erpetoichthys calabaricus. The sequence continues at coordinate 251,890,792 of NC_041395.2, read as the reverse complement.
TAATTGAAATTCTTATTGAATTCCTGTGATAGTCATGGATTGTCTATCACAAACAGAGTATTGTATCTCGGACAAAGTTCAATGATAATCTTTGCAATCCTGTCAACTGATTATTACTTTTTGGTGAATATCCTCAGTTAGAATGAGATATAATTGGATAAACCTCAAGACCCAAATGGGTGGTGAAACTGTTTTGGGAACAGCCAGCAGATGTCCCTGCTTGACATGAGATCACCTCACACCTTTTATGCAAAAGGTAAGTTTCAGTGAGCCCAGTTGTCACAAGCAGATACATATATTATCTCAGTGTTTTTACTTTTACGCAAGTGAACATGGAGGCAGTGAACTTGACCAGTGAATTGCAGAGGCTGGTGTATTGTAGGCATTGCACAGGATGGTGAAGCTGGAGCTGGTTCTCAGTGAAGGCTTTTGACTGAAACAGTGAGATCATAGGTGCAAATGGGCACAATGAGGTTACTATATAGGGCTATAGGTTCCACTCACTCTCTGTGACAGTGTGAAAATGAAATTGTGCCAGATCTTTTGGAGCCAGTTGAGATGGTTTGTTATCTCAGCACACTGAGGGGAAACCCAGAGGCAGATTCATCATCTGTTGCAAATGACAACAACAACAATATTTATTTATATAGCACATTTTCATACAAATGATGTAGCTCAAACTGCTTTATATAATGAAGAAAGAGAAAAAATACAAAATAAATAACAAAATAGAATTAGGGAACAGTAACTAACATAGAATAAAAGCTTTTTACTCTTCCCTAATTCTATTTTGTTATTTATTTTATTAATTAACATAGAATAAAACCCAGCCACAGAGGATGCACAAACCAGTGTGTTTCTTCGTGCCGGTCCCAAGCCTGGATAAATGGGGAGGGTTATGTCAGGAAGGGCATCTGGTGTAAAATTTTGCCAAATCAATATGCAGACAACAATACAAATTTCCATACCGGCTCAGTCGAGCCCCAGGTTAACAACGACCACTGCAGTGTATGACTGGTAAGGGGAGAGAGTTAGCCGATATAATGGAGAGAAGGAAGGTTGATATATTGTGCGTGCAAGAGACTAAATGGAAGGGGAGTAAGGCTAGGTGGATTGGAGGTGGATTCAAATTGTTCTATCATGGTGTGGATGGGAGGAGAAATGGAGTAGGGGTTATTCTGAAGGAATAGTATGTCAAGAGTGTTCTGGAGGTGAAAAGAGTGTCAGACAAAATTATGATTATGAAGCTGGAAATTGGAGGTGTGATGATGAATGTTGTTAGTTCATATGCACCACAAGTTGGGTGTGCAATGGATTTTTGGAGTGAGTTGCATGAAGTAATGAACAGTGTACCCAAGGGACAGAAAGTGGTGATTGGAGTGGATTTCAATGAACATGTTGGTGAAGGGAACAGAGGAGACGAGGAGGTGATGGGTAGGTATGGTGTCAAGGAGAGGAATGAAGAAGGTCAGAGGATAGTGGATTTTGCCAAAAGGATGGACATGGCTCTGGTGAATACGTATTTTAAGAAGAGGGAGGAACATAGGGTGACGTACAAGAGTGGAGGAAGATGCACACAGGTATATTACATCCTATGCAGAAGAGTCTATCTGAAGGAGATTGAAGACTACAAAGTAGTGGCAGGGGAAAGTGTAGTTAAGCAGCATAGGATGGTGGTCTGTAGGATGACATTGAAGATCAAGAAGAGGAAGAGAGTGAGGGCAGAGCCAAGGATCAAATGGTGGAAGTTGAAAAGGAAGACTTGAAGGTTGAGTTTAGGGAGAAGGTGAGACAGGCACTGGGTGGTGGTGAAGAATTATCAGACAGTTGAGAAACTACAGCAGATATAGTAAGGGTGAGAGCAAGAAGGGTGCTTGGTGTGACATCTGGACTGAGGAAGGAGGAAAAGGAAACCTGGTGGTGGAATGGGGAAGTACAGGAGAGTATACAGAGGAAGAGGATGGCAAAGAAGAAGTGGGATAGTCAGAGAGATGCAGAAAGTAGATAAGAGTACAAGGAGATAAGGTGCAAGGTGAAGAGAGAGTTGGTGAAGGCTGAAGAAAAAGTGTATGATGAGTTGTATGAGAGGTTGGACACTAAGGATGGAGAAAAGGACCTGTACCGATTGGCTAGACAGAGAGACTGAGCTGGGAAAGATGCTCAGCAGGTTAGGGTGATAAAGGATAAAGATGGAAACGTACTCACAAGCGAGGAGAGTGTGTTGAGCAGATGGAAAGAGTACTTTGAGAGGCTTATGAATGAAGAGAACAAGAGAGAGAAGAGGTTGGATGATGTGGAAATAGTGAATCAGGAAGCGCAACGGATTAGCAAGGAGGAAGTAAGGACAGCTATGAAGAGGATGAAGAATGGAAAAGTCTTTGGTCCATTTGACATACCTGTGGAAGGATGGAGGTGTTTAGGAGAGATGGCAGTGGAGTTTTTAACCAGATTGTTTAATGGAATCTTGGAAAGTAAGAGGATGCTGAGGAGTGGAGAAAAAGTGTACTGGTACCGATATTTAAGAATAAGGGGGATGTGCAGGACTGCAATAACTACAGGGGGATAAAACTGATGAGCCACAGCATGAAGTTATGGGAAAGAGTAGTGGAAGCTAGGTTAAGAAGTGAGGTGATGATTAGTGAGCAGCAGTATGGTTTCATGCCAAGAAAGAGCACCACAGATGTGATGTTTGCTCTGAGGGTGTTGATGGAGAAGTATAGAGAAGGCCAGAAAGAGTTGCATTGCGTCTTTGTGGACCTGGAGAAAGCATATGACAGGGTGCCTCAAGAGCAGTTGTTGTATTGTATGAGGAAATCGAGAGTGGCACAGAAGTATGTAAGAGTTGTACAGGATATGTACGAGGGAAGTGTGACAGTGGTGAGGTCTGCGGTAGGAGTGACGGATGCATTCCAGGTGGAGGTGGGATTACATCAGGGATTGGCTCTGAGCCCTTTCTTATTTGCAATGGTGATGGACAGGTTGACAGACGAGATTAGACAGGAGTCCCCGTGAACTATAATGTTTGCTGATGACATTGTGATCTGTAGCGATAGTAGGGAGCAGGTTGAGGAGACCCTGGAGAGGTGGAGATATGCTCTAGAGAGGAGAGGAATGAAGGTCAGTAGGAACAAGACAGAATGCATGTGTGTAAATGAGAGGGAGGTCAGTAGAATGGCGAGGATGCAAGGAGTAGAGTTGGCGAAGGTGGATGAGTTTAAATACTTGGGATCAACAGTACAGAGTAATGGGGATTGTGGAAGAGAGGTGAAAAAGAGTACAGGCAGGGTGGAATGGGTGGAGAAGAGTGTCAGGAGTAATTTGTGACAGACGGATTTCAGCAAGACGGTAGTGAGACCAGCTATGTTATATGGGTTGGAGATGGTGGCACTGACCAGAAAGCAGGAGACAGAGCTGGAGGTGGCAGAGTTAAAAATGCTAAGATTTGCATTGGGTGTGACGAGGATGGATAGGGTCAGCTTAGGATGGACGGTTGGGAGACAAAGTCAGAGAGGCGAGATTGTGTTGGTTTTGACATGTGCAGAGGAGAGATGCTGAGTATATTAGGAAAGGATGCTAAGGATAGAGCTGCCAGGGAAAAGGAAAAAAGGAAGGCCTAAGAAAAGGTTTATGGATGTGGTGAGAGAGGACATGCAGGTGGTGGGTGTAACAGAACAAGATGCAGAGGACAGAAAGATTTGGAAGGATATGATCCGTTGTGGCAACCCCTAATGGGAGTAGCCGAAAGAAGAAGAAGAATTAACATAAAAGTAATAAAAGTAAGGTCCAATGGCCAGGGAAGACAGAAAAAACAATAAAAACTCCAGAAGGCTGAAGAAGAAAAATAAAATCTGCAGGGGTTCCGAGACCGCCCAACCCCCTCTTGGCATTCTACCTAACATACAGTTAGGTCCATATATATTTGGACAGAGACAACTTTTTTCTAATTTTGGTTCTGTACATTACCACAATGAATTTTAAATGAAACAACTCAGATACAGTTGAAGTGCAGACTTTCAGCTTTAATTCAGTGGGGTGAACAAAACGATTGCATAAAAATGTGAGGCAACTAAAGCATTTTTTTAATGCAATCCCTTCATTTCAGGGGCTCAAAAGTAATTGGACAATTGACTCAAAGGCTATTTCATGGGCAGGTGTGGGCAAGTCCGTCGTTATGTCATTACGAATTAAGCAGATAAAAGGCCTGGAGTTGATTTGAGGTGTGGTGCTTGCATGTGGAAGGTTTTGCTGTGAACAGACAACATGCGGTCAAAGGAGCTCTCCATGCAAGTGAAAGAAGCCATCCTTAAGCTGCGAAAACAGAAAAAACCCATCCGAGAAATTGCTACAATATTACGAGTGGCAAAATCTACAGTTTGGTACATCCTGAGAAAGAAAGCAAGCACTGGTGAACTCGGCAACACAAAAAGACCTGGACGTCCACGGAAGACAACAGTGGTGGATGATCGCAGAATCATTTCCATGGTGAAGAGAAACCCCTTCACAACAGCCAACCAAGTGAACAACACTCTCCAGGGGGTAGGCGTATCGATATCCAAGTCTACCATAAAGAGAAGACTGCATGAAGGTAAATACAGAGGGTGCACTGCAAGGTGCAAGCCACTCATAAGCCTCAAGAATAGAAAGGCTAGATTGGACTTTGCTAAAGAACATCTAAAAAAGCCAGCACTGTTCTGGAAAAACATTCTTTGGTCAGATGAAACCAAGATCAACCCCTACCAGAATGATGGCAAGAAAAAAGTATGGAGAAGCCGTGGAACAGCTCATTATCCAAAGCATACCACATCATCTGTAAAACACAGTGGAGGCAGTGTGATGGCTTGGGTGTGCATGGCTGCCAGTGGCACTGGGACACTAGTGTTTATTGATGATGTGACACAGGACAGAAGCAGCCGAATGAATTCTGAGGTGTTCAGAGACATACTGTCTGCTCAGATCCAGCTAAATGCAGTCAAATTGATTGTCCATCTGTATCATGAAACACCGGCCCAATGACCCAAAACATACAGCCAAAGCAACCCAGGAGTTTATTAAAGCAAAGAAGTGGAAAATTCTTGAATGGCCGAGTCAGTCACCTGACCTTAACCCAATTGAGCATGCATTTCACTTGTTGAAGACTAAACTTCAGACTGAAAGGTCCACAAACAAACAGCAGTTGAAAGCCGCTGCAGTAAAGGCCTGGCAGAGCATTAAAAAGGAGGAAACCCAGCATCTGGTGATGTCCATGAGTTCAAGACTTCAGGCTGTCATTGCCAGCAAAGGGTTTTCAACCAAGTATTAGAAATGAACATTTTATTTCCAGTTATTTAATTTGTCCAATTACTTTTGAGCCCCTGAAATGAAGGGATTGTGTTAAAAAAATGATTTTGTTGCCTCACATTTTCATGCAATCGTTTTGTTCACCCCACTGAATTAAAGCTGAAAGTCTGCACTTCAACTGCATCTGAGTTGTTTCATTTAAAATTTATTGTGGTAATGTACAGAACCAAAGTTAAAAAAAAGTTGTCTCTGTCCAAATATTTATGGACCTAACTGTAAATGACCTCAATCAGTCCTCATTGTGGTCAGGGTTCACATGGAAGAACTTGATGATGACAGTCATGTGGACTTCTGGCCTTTAATCCATCAATGTAGGGACATCATGGTGCTTTGATCGGGTGGTGGTGGTGCAGATCGCCAATACAGAAAACCAGAAAAAGAACAGCAGAGAAAGTAGGGGTTAGCCACCAGGAATGATATTGATAATTAAATGCATACATAGAGTATCACGATTAAACTAACATGAAGCTATGAGAAAGCCATGTTAAAATAATGAGTTTTTAGCAGTTTTTTTAAAGTGCTCCACAGTGTTAGCCTCGTGAATTTCTATCAGTAAGCTATTCCAGATTTTAGGTGCATAACAGCAGAAGGCCGTCTCACCACTTCTTTTAAGTTTAGCTCTCAGAATAATAAGCAGACACTCATTTGAAGATCTAAGGTTACAATTTGGAGTGCAAGGTGAAAGACATTCTGAAATATAGGATGGAGCGAGATTATTTAAGGCTTTGTAAACTATAAGCAGTATTTTAAAATGAGGACCCAACAGTGGACATATGTCTATCACTTTGCACACACCAATGTAGAAATGGCAAGTAACTTAATGTCCTTTTTATTGAGATATGGAAGAAAATGGACTCCATGGAGAAATTGTATGCAAAACATGCAGATTTAATACAGAGAGTGACCAGTCCAGAAATTAAAACTTCAGTCACTGCAGCTCTGGGCAACAGTGGAAACCATTGTTACACACTTAATCAGTTTCATTCATCTATGCATTCTCAAACCCACTTAATCCAGGTCAGGATCATGCTAGCATCACTGATCTCAATGCAGGAACTAACACTCAGATGGGGTTAATTTAGAACTGAGAGACGACCTAAACAAGGTCATAATAGTCATGTGAGAAAACTTGAGACAAGCCCACATAGAAACAGGGAAAACATATAAACTACTCTGAGAGTGACCAGACCAAGGATCAAACACCAGTTCCTGGGGTAACTACTATGCACACATAACACTCACATCCAACGTTGTTATACATTGAGCCTTTCATTGTGTGTATTAACACAAAGTGCTCCACAAAGTATTTTTTTTTATCTTTCATCAACAACAGCTTAGCTGAAGGTGACTGATCTATAGGAAATATGACAATTAGAAGGACATGCAGCTGTTGCATTTCTTTATCTTTTTTTTGGAATAAGTGAAGTCACATTTCGGTACTGTTTTATGAGCTCACCACTGTTGATGGATAGCTTCCTTATTTATCTACACAACTGCCTACCAGCTCTTTCCTCCTATGTAATTTACCACAATTGATGTTACAGATTTGTATTTCTTTTATTAACCCATAAGGAAATATTCTAAAAATACCCACATTCATTGTTAAGGTCTGAAATGTGCATTTGGTGAAGAGGTTTAACAGTAATCGACTACTTCATATCACACATTGTGTATTCCTTTGTGAAAGCACAGTCTGAATTTTTCCAATGCACATAAAACAATGCAGATAAATAAAGTCCACAGAATTCTCATACAAGTGTCTGAAGATTTTGGAATTTCAAGTATAAGTACTGCAGATTTTAATTTGCAATATTAATGAGTTGTGGAGCTCAAGGTTTGAAGTAAAAGAAATAGGAATAAAGAAATATATATATAATGAGACTTAAAATTATGCCATCGGTGACAGCTCAAAAGCCCAATGTACAGCTCAATAAATCAGAATCTCTTGTTCATTTATATACTGAAAGCACAGTGCAAGTATTTATTACAGAAAATTGTTTTATATGCACCTGTGTGTGTGAAATGGAACATATCAATATTTCACACTATTTGTAAAAGTTAGAAACACTGTGGTGCAGTGGCAGCCTCACATCTCCAGGGACCTGGGTTGAAAACCTGCCTCAGTGACAGAGTGTATGTAGTTTGAATGTTCTTCCCATGTACGTGTAGATTTTTCAAGTAGCCATATTTCTTCCCACATCCTAATAGCACATATGTTAGGTTGATTGCTCAGTCAGCTTGAATGAAACTTTAAACTTGATATTTGTGTGAATCTGTGTGTTTATCTGTACACATGTTCCATGATGGACTGGTATCATGTCTTGGACTAGAGCAGTCTTGCTACAAAGTAATTTTTGATGACACACTAGTAACTCACAACCCTGTTACAAAATAAAGATATTACTTCTGTCTTGATATTTACATACAGTCTCAACTGCTCTTTTTTTTTTAAGTTTAACAGTATCCACTTTCCACTTACAGTTCTGGCTACTAAAGTCTGTCATCCAGAGATCCAGTGAAACTTGTTCCAGCTAATCATAGGCAGCCAGGGCCAATCCCAAGAACATTGAGTATTAGACAGGAGCCAAACCTGGAGGAGACACCAGTCCATTGTGTTCACACACACAACTCTGCATCCCATCTCACATTTGGGCCAAGTTTTAGAGTTGAGAACTAACTTATACACACTTCTTTTGGATGCAGGAGGAGACAAAATATGTATTACTTGTACAGCATTATCTCACTTCTTTCATTTAATAATCCTGTTTTCTAAAGCTGCTTTTCTTTCAAATTTGTCAGGTATGAGGAGAAAAAGAGAGTGTGGGCAGGGTGGAATGGGTGGAGAAGAGTGTCAGGAGTGATTTGTGACAGACAGTTATCAGCAAGAGTGAAAGGGAAGGTCTGCAGGACAGTAGTGAGACCAGCTATGTTATATGGATTGGAGATGGTGGCACTGACCAGAAAGCAGGAGACAGAGCTGGAGGTGGCAGAGTTAAAGATGCTAAGATTTGCACTGAGTGTGACGAGGATGGACAGGATTAGAAATGAGTACATTAGTGGGTCATGTCAGGTTGAAGAGTTGGGAGACAATTCAAGAATTCAATTTTTCTAATATCTGTCTCTGCTGCATTTTTTATATTGGTCATGTTGTTTTTATTGGCCTGATCAAATTGGGTTGATTCCATATTATAGTCTTGTTTAGGGCAGTATGGTGGGGTCTAGCAGTGCTGCCTTATAGATCTAGAGTACTGGGTTTTAATTCAACACCCATTCATTGTCTATGTGTTTTTTCCTGCCTTATACCAAGTGCTGTTGGTAAAGGTCCCAGAAGGTCCCAGCTCCCCCACGACTCTGTATTGGGTTAGGGTTAGGCTTAATAATGTGTATATATAATCTGATTTGCTCAATAAAGTGCTTAATAATAATATGGGCCTATTAATAGGACTATTTAAACTAAAGAAGTCGGAAATGGATGGATTGGTGGTTTGGTAGATCACTTTTAACCAGCACTGACTTTTGTAATATAACATTGTAATCCTTAATAATGTCATTTCATGCAGCCATTATTCATTAATATAGAAATATATAACATAGCAGGTGTTTAAAATAGTTTCCTCCAAGGACTCCAGCTTGTACTGGTGACTCCAAATTGACCCCATATGGATGTCAATGTGAACATGAATGTGCCTTTAAGAGAAGAGTGCTGACACCCTGTTCAGGCCTGGGCTGTTCTTTTGATTCCTTCCATTCCATTCTGACCTGCTTTGGTTTAAACAAGTTTGATAATGAATGCATGGTACACAGTCGACTATGTTGTCATTTTGTAAAGAGATGTTCGTCTTGACGAGTTTCTCAAACAAAGCTAACCTCAGGATAACAGAAGGGGAATAAACCATTTTGTGACTCTATTAAAGAGTAAATTATAGGCATTGAAGAGAAAGCAGCCAATAGGGCCAATATAAGTAGTGATAATGAACTGTACTGTGTTTTTAAATAAGAACACTGGATCAAATAGAGTGCAAGTCGGCCTAAGTAATACTTGGCAGCTTGAATTCATAATGCATGTGCTCTTGAAAAGCACTTTAAGGCAACAGTTTGTGCCAACAAAATCTTTCAAGAGGCCTTGTTGATTCAATGCACTTTTAAATGAAGCATGCATTTCCACTTATGAGCGGAGGTTCTTGAGACATTACACTTTCTGCACTCATCTCTGGCTCATAAACTCCTCATCATTTTATGGGATAAATGTTTTAAAGGTAACAGACAGCAGTGCTGCTTATTTACAGACTCTGGTCTCCAAACGGTCAAAAGCAAAACTTAGGGGAGACACCAAAGAGTGCCCAGACCTTTTATCAAATGTAAGGTACACATTTATGATAGCCCTAGTCAGTTTATAATGGGACAGAGCGCTTACTTTTGGTGTTTGCGATGAATTAAGTTTGGTTTCCATTGTTGTTCCTGTCACTCAAGAGATTAGACAGTTTGGTTAGGCTCCTGCTAGCAATGTATGTGACTCTGAATGTATTGACCGTCTGGGATCAATATCAAAGCTTTCAAACTTACCTTCCTAATCTGTAAATAAAGAAAAAAAAGTCATGACCAACTTACTGCTAATGCTGTAGGTTATCTTTTTTTTTGTTTGTTGTTTTGCCAGTATTCACCAGAGGGCGCCAATTGTAGCTGCTGCTTTGTACTAGTACTTAAAGTCTGCTTTAACCATATTTAGAATTAAATATAAGAAAACTATATTTCTTCATTTATTTTGTAAAGAAATTAACAGTTAGTATAAAAGAGGTTGATTGGCATAGTTCATGATTTTCAATAAGTAATGGTCCAGAAGAATTTGTTGCATCTGAAGGGGATTTGAATTACAAGACAAGCTGAAACATCTTACTTACTTAAACATTCACTTTGAGTTTATGGAACTCATTCTCTGATACCATTTCAGTTTTAACAAATAACCCTTATCCTTTCTGTTTGTTTAAAAACTAATTGTTTTTATCAATTTATGATTATGAAAATGCTTGTGAAGCCTTATTGTCACCCCAACAAGCCTTCCCCTTTCTTATACACTGGATGATTACATGTTGCCAGTGTGTGTTGGTGGCACTGCTGTAGCAGTGGAATTACTAAAGTGTGTTCTGTGAAATCGTGTATTCAGTTGAATGTGCGGAGCAATCCCCTGACCCACTGACTTTATAAATGCAGCAGCACCACTGGACTCTTCCCATGAAAGCACAGGTGACGGTCGCAGACGCAAGTGCTACTTTGCTAACTGCCTACTGTATGTTAGCAGTGCATATTTGTAGCAGAAATAAAATTGGGGTGCAGGACCAACAAGAACCCTTCCTTTCATTTCTTATCAGTCATCACCTCTCTTTCATTTTGAAAAAAGCTCTCCCCACTCCTTGTATGTTTTTTTGCTTTCCACTAACCTTAGTCATTTTTTATCTCAGAATAGCTGCTGTACTAATAATTGTATTTGTTTGTTTACCAAAATACATATCAAGATGATTAGCTTACTTTTAATCACATGCATGATACCCCCTATTTATTTGCATATTGTGATCATATTCAGACCACTGGCCAAGGGGCTCCTATAATCAATATAGTAGTAAAAAGCTTCATAAAAACCCACAGTGTTATAGGGAGAGGTTCTTAGAGACACAAGGGCAGCCAAATAGGGGCCACAGGGAGGTGAAAAGGATGACTTTGACATGAGAGGAAATTTGCATGTGTGCTAGAGGGCAGGTGGCTCCACATATGTGAGGAGATCCTGATCTTCTACTGACATAGGCAGAGAAGGAAAGTGAAAGAAAGAAAGACAGAGAGAAATCAGGGAGGGCTGGCCGGATGTCTAATGACAGCTATAAAATACAATAGTGCTGGAAGAATTCTTCCAACTTTCTTTTTCTAACGGTCATACTTGACGTACACTGTAAGTACTCAGTATTGCCAGCTAAACTAGAATGCATCTTGAAATTATTGTTATGTACATGCTGCATGACTACAATAATAAGATAGGTAACTACTTATTTCTTATTACTGCTTACGTAATTGTGTACTTACTCATACCTTTGTTAATTTTACAGAGCTAGTACACAATAATAATGTTTGACTACACTGTAGTTATGACTAATGAGAATTAAAGTGCATACAATAAAGTTTCATTCCTTCCTATTCCAATTCATGTATGGAGACCCTTCAGAAATGACCCCACAACCAGGGCATCTGGAAAATGTACATGAACTAACAGCCTTCTTTTAGACGGTATTCTAAACTGCTGTCCCTTAAAGGAACCCATTAAAAGACAGAGAGGACATCCACTTTTGATACGAAATGCTGTTCAGGTTGGAAATGGGCCTTGCACTGGTCCTTACGAGTTAATCGTAGGCAATGGGTGCAGGATGGGGGTGAACTGCCTTTCATAAGGGAATGAGTATTCATTACTTTATAAAGCACAATTTCCAACTTCTCCAACAAGAAGTGGCATATCTGTTCAGTTGGGAAATAATGCATCTTCATCCAAAGCAGGTTCTATTGATAAAAACCTGATAAATAAAAAATAGTTTTAAAGCTGACGGAATTAAGTAACTTCAAAAAATGATTTCAAAAGCCATTTGTCAAGAAAAACATTCAGGCACCAAGTATTTGCAGTTATTTAACGAACCAAAGACATGAGTATAGTATAATTTTTAATTTGCTTTTAATTAAAGCATGGAATATTAAAAAAAACTCTGCTTTTCTTGCCTTCTTAAGAAATCATGATATGTCAGTCATTGTCCAACCTGCTATATCCTAACACAGGGTCATGGGGGTCTGTTGGAGCCAATCCCAGTCAGCACAGGGCGCAAAGCAGGAACAAATCCTGGACAGGGTGCCAGCCCACCGCAGGGCACACACACCCACACACTAGGGACAATTTAGAATCGCCAATGCACCTAATCTGCATGTCTTTGGACTGTGAGAGGAAACCCACGCAGACACAGGGAGAACATGCAAACTCCATGCAGGGAGGACCCGGGAAGCAAACCCAGGTCTCCTTACTGCGAGGCAGCAGCGTTACCACTGCTCCACCATGCCGCCAATCATGATATGTACAGTACAAAAATATCTTTTGAAATCAATAATTTCATTACAAAGGAACAAATTCTGTCATAATATCATCAGGCACAAAACAGCAGCCAACAGTCTGTTTTAGGGCATATTTATACACACCACACCAATTTACAATCACTCTCAATCTAGCAGCACACCTTGAAATGTGTCAGAAGACCAGCATCCCTGGAGAAAACCCATAGAAACATCGAGAACACATGCAAATTTCACAATAAGGACTGTTTATCAGACTGAAACTGAAAGCTTTAAGGAAGGTATCCCCCGGTTTCCTCATAGAACCCAAATATGTGCAGGTTAGATGATTTGGTAACTCTAAATTTACCTTTGTGAGTGTGGATATGTACATGAGTGGGCCCTGTGGTGGACAGGTCTCCTACTGTATGTCAAGATGATAGCTGGCTTACACTTGATGGTGCCAGGATAGGCCACAGACCCCATGCCCCTGAACCGGAGTAAGAGGTTTATTACAGGAAGTGTGGAATAAACTGGAGAGAAAAGAGCAAGATGCAAGAAGATAGTATTTTACTTGTGCCTGAGTGAATTTCTATTGCTTTTTCTTTTTAGCCAAACATAAAATGTCCCAGCCTACACTCTGTTCAGGAACTTCACTCTAACCTAAACAATTACTTATCCATTTACTGAACCTAAATCATCTAAATTGTATGGAAGCCAAGGTATTCCCACAGCATCAGGCATAATGAAGGAGCCATTCCTGCCTAAGGTGCCATTCAATTGCAGGACTCACACACACACAAACACTGGGACAATTTCAAGTTGTCTGTCAGCCTAACAGAGCATTCGTGGGATCTGGGAGGAGTGCTCAAATTCATAAAAATTAAAAAAAAAAAAAAAACATATAAAAATAAGGGCAGAGATAATTATCATTCCTAAACAGCCACCACCAACAAGTTTAATAAAATCACGGAACCATATTTATCAGTTTAATGCTAATATCGGTGAGGTTGAGAGGCTAGGTTAAAGGAACTTGTATCATTTTGGGGAAAAATGTTGGGAGCCCCTGTCTACTTTATTTGCAAGATGAAAGAATGCTGAACAGAGAATGCAACAGGTTATAGAGTATGTTTAAAACATTATATTTTAGGCTCATAATGTTGGGCGGCACGGTGGCGCAGTGGGTAGCATTGCTGCCTAAGAGTTGGGAGACCTGGGGACCTGGGTTCGCTTCCCGGGTCCTCCCTGGGTGGAGTTTGAATGTTCTCCCCGTGTCTGTGTGGGTTTCCTCCGGGCGCTCCGGTTTCCTCCCACATTCCAAAGACATGCAGGTTAGGTGGATTGGCGATTCTAAATTGGCCCTAGTGTGTGCTTGGTGTGTGGGTGTGTTTGTGTGTGTCCTGCGGTGGGTTGGCACCCTGCCCGAGACTGGTTCCTGCCTTGTGCCCTGTGTTGGCTGGGATTGGCTCCAGCAGACCCCCATGACCCTGTGTTCAGATTCAGCGGGTTGGATAATGGATGGATGGATGGCTCATAATGTTCAATGAATCTACAGATAGAAAGTGGTATTAGCTGATATTAGAATTTACCACTCATTCTATCTGGTGCTTATCCTCAGCACACAGTTATTAATATAACACACAACAATGGGGGTCAAAACACTTTCAATGACAGACCTGAACAAAGTGCTGTTGCTTCAAATGACCAACCCCTCCCCAGACTTTATTAACTGCCCCATAAAGAAAAGCTTCTGGATTACAATAGATATGTTGACTGATCAAGATGGAGTACTGATTTGTCCTTGGGCTGCCACTCAGTCCTGGTAGGAAAGTATTAGCTTTATCTCCCTTTAGACTTTTAATAGAAATAGTGGGTTTAGAAAATTAACAGAAGGAAATTAGCATAGGGAAGCAAAGGGACTGCACATTTCAAGATGTTTTTGCCTTGAGTGTAAAAGTTGTCTCGTCTTATATTATGAGACTCTGTTAGAACAGACAGGAAGGTGTCTACAGTGAAGTGCAATATGGTGGCATTCAGCATTTTCATGTTAATCTGTCATCTGCTAGACGTTTTAGAGGCCTGCCTGATACAGAAAGACTGAAACAGAGAGTTTTTTTTTTAAGGTTCACTGTTTGATTACTGATTTTGTAAGAATTTATTTTTACAAATTGTCATGCCACCTCGGTCTTACTCGATAAAAAAACAAAGTCAAGACTCAAATGGGTTTCTGAATGCAAAGCACGTTTTTTATTACTCTTTCTGACTACTCCACAAATCACCCATCACTCCCACAGTCCCCGTATATCCTGTCCAAAAGCATCATGGGAACTGTAGTGCTTTTCATCTAATTATATAGTAAGCCAAAGTCATTTAAGGCAACATCAGGCACAAAGCAGGTACCAACCTTGGCTAAGGCACCAGTTCATTAAAGGACACACTCATTTTAAGTGGGCCCATTTAGCACTAAATTCAAGTAATGTAACTTGCACATGTATGGGATGTGGATCTAAACTGAATTGCTCAAAGAAAAACTCACATCCACAATAATGTAAACATGCAAACACCACAGAAAAGTTTTATGTCAAATGTAATTTTTGTTTATCCTAATCCTAACTAAATCTGCTTTTTTACAGCACCCTGAAGAAAGATGATGTTGCTTTAATGTTATGTCTCTGGCACTAACTGTATATTTAACAATGTGTTACGTTTTCCTAACTTTTTATTCAGTTTACAGATGAGTGCACATTCTCATAAACAATCTGACTTCAGCTTTTACTTTGAACCAGTTTCAATGAGCTGACCTGCATGTAGGTACTTTTCTGACTTCATTTGGCTTTGTGACCTCTCCATGCTTGTTCTCATTTCCTGGTCTGTTTTTCAGTTTTTTCCCTTGTTCCCTGCCTTTTTTCACTCTGGCAGCACAGACTGAAACTTCCGCTCCATACAGTTTTCTCCAGGTGTGACGTCATGTCCAGTCAGGTAACCCAGAAGGAAGATTTCCAGCACACAGCAGAAGAGGAACTCCACCTTAGCCTGTTCAAGCATTACTGAAAAGTGAACTCATATTTGGAAAACGGGACCGACAAAACCTCTGCAAGGCCTTTCTGTGGCGACCGTATTAAGGATTTAAATTTAGACTGCTGGAGAGCCTGTCATTGTACTGTGAAACTTAGACTCAATAAAAAAATAAAACACTTCATCCCTAAGCCAGGGTTTAACAGAATAATATAAAAGGTGTGGTCTCAACTTGTTGGTTCTGCCCCCTTGGTTGTATTAGTAATGTTGTCCCATTTAAATATACGTTAATATTCAACATGTCACTGCTTTCCAGTGCAATGTTAAACAGGAATATAATACAAATAGGTCAGTTTACATCACACAAAAACAAATAAACAGAAAAAATAGGAAGTTTTAAACAAAATGGTTGTACATTTTGTGCTAACAAATATATTGAGGATCCAGAGCTCTTTCTTCAGTTGTCCACAAAGTCTTCTTTGTGACATCAAATCTGCTTTTCTAAGGGAGGTAGTCTTCCACTAATAGTAATACAAAGACAGATATCTCTCTATTATAAAAAAAAAATCCTGCAGAGAAACAGTAGGGCGCCAAGACGTGATCTTCACATTAAGATCACGGAAGACACTTAAAAGACCCACAAGACTAAAGAGATTGGCCACGGAGTGTCTCGTGGGGACCTTAAACATGAGACTTTGTGCCAAGAGGTTGACCCAGGGCCGTCTCGCGATGACATAGAACTTGAGGTTGCCTCGCTTGGGTCACAGATTTGCACAGAAACACAGGAGGTTGTAGAAACAGGAATTTTATTCAAACACTGCAAACAAACATTTGTCTCTTTTTCAAAAGTTTAAACATGCTCCATGACAAGTCAGAGATGACAGTTCCGCCAGGAGCAGAGAATGTCAGAGCGAGAGAGAGAGAGAGAAGCAAACAATCAATTCCAAAAGTAACAGGTGCATGTACAGGCTTTTAATGTAAGTGGAGTACCGCGCGAGAGGCTTATCACGCAACAAAGCCGCCAGTAAGGTAAGGAGCAATGTGAAGGTAGTCTGTCAACATTTTTCAGGGGTTTTCCCAGGAACGTCTGTATTCTCTGAGGGTGTGATCAGCCCCCCAGCTCACAAGATTCTTGCAAGACACACCCTACTTACAACCAAATAAGAGCACAGGCAGCAACACACTTAGTCGTGCTTTGGCTTTGAGTACACACAGATCCAGGGCTCTCAGCGCATATAAGGCGTATAAGGAAAATACGTTATAGATGAAATGTAGACGACTAAGCGAAGAGGAAAGCAGCGCGGTGAAAAGAGACTCAAAAGCGTTGCAGAGACAAAAATGAAAACGAATAATCTAAGTTGTCGCGATACACATGTGGAGAAAATTAAAGAATATGAAAGTAGGAAAATTAGAAAGTAGAAAAAAAGAAAGTAAAGATTGCAGTAGCGCAAACAAATGGAAATTATTACTCGAAAAAGGGAAAATAATCACCACGGACCAGGTGTCATTGAAACAACAGCAGGATAAAGCGAGGTCAGAAATAAAAGACAGAGTAGAAAACAAAGTAAAACATCATAAAGAGGTTAAAAAACAAGGGGGCCATACACATGCAGAGCAGGTTAGAGATAATGAAACCTGGAATTCAAAAGACTCAAAAAAAAAACATAGGCGCAATACACATGCTGAGCAAGATACAGAATATGAAAGCAGAAAAAACGACAGTGTCAAAACAAAGACAGTAAACGTCACATTAGCGCAAAGAAAGAGAAATTATTACTCAGAGAAATAACTAAAAGGCGAATAGAGATTGAATATATGGACATAGGTGATATGTCAGAAGTACTGTATGTAAATATTGTAAGGCTTTGATGTTTAAGTCAAGAGAATTTCAAAAACTGAGTTTACCTCACATGCATTTATTGGTTACTTTGCAAAAAAAATTATTAACTGATGATGATGTAGATCGTTTTGTCTGTGCTAAAATTCCAAACAGAGAAACCTATCCTGAATTGTGGTACAAAGTCATTAAACACATGTCTCACGGACCTCATAGAAAAGATTCAGCACATTGGGACTTGAAAGGTTCCAAATACTGTTTTTACAGAAGTCCAGAAATAAAAGTGAAAGTAATGAGATAGATAGATAGATAGATAGATAGATAGATAGATAGATAGATAGATAGATAGATAGATAGATAGATAGATAGATAGATAGATACTTTATTAATCCCAATGGGAAATTCACATTCTTCAGCAGCAGCATACTGATACAATAAATAATATTAAATTAAAGAATGATAATAATACAGGTGAAAAAAAACAGAAAAAAACAGACAGACAATAACTATATATAATGTTAAATATTAACGTTTACCCCCCCCTGGTGGAATTAAAGAGTCGCATAGTTTGGGGGAGGAACAATCTCCTCAATCTGTCTGTGGAGCAGGACAGTGACAGCAGTCTGTCGCTGAAGCTGCTCTTCTGTCTGGAGATGACATTATTTAGTGGATGCAGTGGATTCTCCATAATTGATAGGAGCCTGCTGAGCGCCCTTCGCTCTGCCACAGATGTTAAACTGTCCAGCTCCATGCCAACAATAGAGCCTGCCTTCCTCACCAGTTTGTCCAGGCGTGAGGCGTCTTTCCTCTTAATGCTGCCTCCCCAGCACACCACTGCGTAGAAGAGGGCGCTCGCCACAACTGTTTGATAGAACATCTGCAGCATCTTATTGCAGATGTTGAAGGAAGCCAGCCTTCTAAGGAAGTATAATAATATAATAATATATAATAGCAACAATTCAAAGAAAAAAAAAATCTTAAAAGTGTGTATCCGGAAAAACAAAAAGGGGGGTTGGCGAGTGAAGCAAGCAGGGGACGAAGCCCCCATGTCTTATATTAAAACAAAACATGACAATGGAAGATGTTTCAAAGCAAAAATGCATTCCCTTCAATAGCCCTCAAAGATCATTTGTAAAGCTTAATCCTCTGTTCTTTAATAGTAAGAATAAGTTACAAAAAATTATGTGGACATCCCAAACATAAACACACATATTAGAAATTCACAAAGATCATCAATAAAGATTGAGCCAAAGTATCTATAATCAATTGTAGAAGTCTTCCAGTATAAATCCAAATATGTGTATGAGAGAAATATATTTAAAGTCCATAGACATAGTCTGGGAGTGCTTGTTAAAACAGTCTTTAGATAAAAGCAGAGACATTTCTTTAATTAAAGACTGTGAGATGAAATGGAAGTCAGAAACCAAGTGAAGTTAATAACCAAAAAGTCAGACCAATCCTTTAAGAAAGCTTAATACAGAAACCAAAAAGCAAAGTCAAAAGGGAAAAACAAGAAATCTGGAAATTGGGTCAAAATATCAAAAGCAGAGCACAACACAAGTAAAGTTATCCAGTCTTTGATACCAGGAAGTGTATGGAGCTGACCTTTATATTCCTGACCCCTAATGACATGCACAGCATGACCCCAGACCTCATCCACAGCAACGCCATGGCAACCACTACAACAAACTGCATCAAAATGGCGACAAAAATAACACTAACAAACTAACAAACTTCTAAATTAATCTTTTTGATACAAAGAAAACATCAAACATTAATTCTTAGGGTTGAAAAACCTCAGGAAATGTATATTTTAATTTAAACACTTACAGAAAGTCCATGAAAAATGTAAGAAAAATGCCAATTACAACAATGCTGTAGAATCTTAATTCTGTTGTATTACAAGAATCTTCGATATCAAAACACGTTGAAGAAAATAAAAACAATACTAAAAAGAGATCTCCAGGTCTATTCAGAATGAAAATTTCCTAATATTATTCAATCCATCCATCCATCCATCCATCCTCTTCCGCTTATCCGAGGTCGGGTCGTGGGGGCAGCATCTTGAGCAGAGATGCCCAGACTTCCCTCTCCCCGGCCACTTCTTCTAGCTCTTCCGGGAGAATCCCAAGGCGTTCCCAGGCCAGCCGAGAGACATAGTCCCTCCAGCGTGTCCTGGGTCTTCCCCGGGGCCTCCTCCTGGTTAGACGTGCCCAGAACACGTCACCAGGGAGGCATCCTGATCAGATGCCCGAGCCACCTCATCTAACTCCTCTCGATGCGGAGGAGCAGCGGCTCTACTCTGAGCCCCTCCTGGATGACTGAGCTTCTCACCCTATTTTTAAGGGAAAGCCCAGACACCCTGCGGAGGAAACATTTCAGCCGCTTGTATTCGCGATCTCGTTCTTTCGGTCACTACCCATAGCTCATGACCATAGGTGAGGGTAGGAACATAGATTGACTGGTAAATTGAGAGCTTCGCCTTGCGGCTCAGCTCCTTTTTCACCACGACAGACCGATGCAGAGCCCGCATTACTGTATTATTCAATTAATTTTTAATTTACAGGGTGACCTAGACTGGGTATTAAACATAATTCTACCATCAAATATTCATATCTTAAAACATTCTTGAGGCAGATTGAAGTGCCAGCTTAAGTGAAAAATTAAGGAAAATGTATTAAGTAATTGTACACGAACACTGACTTAATCAGTTTTAATGCGAAAAGATGCAGACGAAAGAAGAGAAGAAGCGGGCCGCTAGGGTGGACAACTGAAGAGCTGCTCAGGAAGCAGCAAGCACATCAACCTCTGAGCAAATGAATGCTAAATGTACAGAGAAAGAGTATGACAACTATGAATAATCAAGTCAAGTGTATTCAATGCATGTTATCGTGCAGTGTGCCATTACTGGTATGGAGATAAGTACAGGACCAAACTGAATAGACTAAGGGCCCATATTAAGACAAACACAATGCAACTTGTTTGAAGAAGACTGGTCAACTTTTTTAGAAATTATCATTGTACATTGTACACATGCACGGACACACATACCAACACCACACTAAAATCAACTTTTCTTAATATTTTAAAACTAGCAAAATACCCGCGCTTCGCAGCGGAGAAGTACTGTGTTAAAGAGGTTATGTAAACATATATATACATAAACATACTGTATATACATAAATATATACATATACACATCCACATATATATACATATATCAACATATATATACACATACATATATATATATATATATATATACACACACACGCAGACACATATACATATATATACATATACATATTTGTATATCTACATATATATACACATATATACATATATATACATATTTGTATATCTACATATATATACACATATATACATATATATACATATTTGTATATCTACATATATATAAACATATATACATATTTGTATATGTACATACATACACATATATCTATCTATCTATCTATATATATATATATATATATATATATATATATAGCTGATTACCCAGTGGATTCGCTGACTGAGTGCAAGAGAAAAAAATAAAATGTATGTATAAAATAAGTTTAATTGCCAAATTTATTTTTCCACAAATAAAGAGCACTTACAATAACATAGAAATCAATATAAACAACATTAACATCATTATCATTTGAGAATATGAAGTAATATATAAGAAGCACATTGCATATAAATATAAATTATTAAACAGTAAAATGTTCTTCTATAAAACACTACTGTGGCTATTCGTTTGTCTGTCCAGGATTTTAAATGAGCTGTAGCTCGCAAACCGTTTCACCTATTGACTTGAAATTTGGTACACAGATACTACGTCACGTCTACTATTCGCTTTCCCACACATATGAATACATATATATATATATATATATATATATATATATATATATATATATATATATATATACACATACATATACACACACATACACATATATACATATACATACATAGTGCGTTGCAACACGGGCTGCGATTGTTACATGGGAGGGAGAGGACAAATCACAGCTTCCCGCTTTCTAATCGGGCTTGTGATTGCTGTTTTGACGGATGCCCAGATCCCACAGTATTTCCCCTTAGGAGAGGCGTTAGGCAAGTGTAATTGAATAGCGGTGCTGCAAGTTATTACTCTTTTTATCTTTATTTTTATTTTATTGTAGAATGAACTCACAGCTGCGCGCACCAGTGCGTGCGTGGCGGATGCGTACGGCTGACGTTTTCATTGTCTACCACCTTCGCTAATCATTCTTGAGGCAGATTGAAGAGTTAAGTGCCAGCTTAACTGAAAAATTAAAGAAAACATACTAAGTTTAAAAAAAAATCAGTTTTAACGGGTAAAGATGCCGACGAAAGAAGAGAAGCAGCGGGACGCTAGGGTGAAGAGCTGCTCATTAAGCAGCAAGCTCATCAACCTCTGAGCAAACGAATGGTAAACGTACAGAGAAAGAGGATAAATAAATGGTCATGTCAAGTGTATTCACTCCACGTTATCGTGCAGTGCGCTGTTACTGGTATTTTGATAAAAGAATCTGAATAACATATAAGAAGCGTATAAATTATTAAACAGTAAAACATTAACATTTAAGAAGTAAAGATACATTGAGTACTACTGTAGTGCTTTCGGGTATAGTACATTTTTTGTTTGCCCATTACATGCATAAATGTATACATTTTTTGGTGTACCTACCCAAGAACACGCGACATGACCCGGCAGTTAAAAATTTATCGCTCCAGCAATTTTAACTCTGTTACAAAGTCATCTAATATGGTATTGCAAACGGCAGCGGGAGCGTTTCTATAAACTCAATTTAAACTTACTGTTTACACCGTGCTTTGAAGATGCATAGTATGCGACACGTGTTTCGCCGTAATTGTGGGCTCATCAGGAGTACACAGTCACTGCACTCCCTTACGGGAATCGATCCTCGGACGTAGAGGCGAAGCCCCTAACGTTGTGCCACGGCGTGAGGTTCGTTCATTTGACAGCATATAGATCGGGGTAATTACATTGCAGGCATTCGTAGTCTGATTCACAATGTGATTGTATGGGTGGTTACCTACCAGGTAACGCTTGTGGTTGGTGAGCAAGTCGGCTAACTTCTGCCACGGTGCCCTCTTTCAGTTGCGAGAAGCAGATCATACAATGGTTGAAATAGTTTAATATATATAGCAAAATCACCGCGCTTCGCAGGGGCGAATATGGTATTGCAAACGGCAGCGTTTCTATAAACTTAAAGTTACGGTTTATACCGTGCCTTGTTTCATATTCTTTTCCTACCTTATCAATTGTGTAATGTGTTTTTTGAACAGGTTTGATTAATGGAAGTGATCACTCCTGCTGCGTTCAGTCACTTCACGTGAGCCACTGTCTTGTGTGATGTCGCGATGTCCACGGGTTTATTTAATGTTAGCTAAGACCCGGCAGTTAAAAGTTTCTCGCTACAGCAATTTTAACTCTGTTACAAAGTGATGCAAACTCTCGTTTATACCTCGTGTCTTCTCATTAAACTTGTATCTCGCGAATATGGCATTGCAAACGGCAGCGGGAGCGTTTCTATAAAGTTAAGGTTACGGTTTACACCGTGCTTTTTTATACCTCGTGTCTTCTCATTAAACTTGTATCTCGCGAATATGGTATTGCAAACGGCAGCGGTTCTATAAAGTTAATTTAGACTTACGGTTTACACCGTGCTTTTTTATACCTCGTGTCTTATGAAGATGCTTGTATGCGTCACTCACTCGCTTCTTATTGTTTCGCTGCCTTGTCAATTGTGTAATGAATGTTTTCTTCTGTGCTCTTTGGGGCTCCTCCTTCTTTTCTACGTACTGAGTTCACAGTCAGTTCACGTGATTACGTGGGAGGCGTGATGACGCGACACGCAACTCAGTCTCCTACGGCCATCTTGCTGCCTACCATTACAGTATATGGACAAAAAAGAGGTTCCAGTTATGACCATTACGCGTATAATTTTGAAATGAAAACTGCCTAACTTTTGTAAGTAAGCTGTAAGGAATGAGCCTGCCAAATTTCAGCCTTCCACCTACACGGGAAGTTGGAGAATTAGTGATGAGTGAGTCAGTCAGTCAGTCAGTCAGTCAGTGAGGGCTTTGCCTTTTATTATTATAGATTCAGTGAATCAGAATCTGAACTTAGCTCAACATCAAATTTTTGACCCCATCAATAAAATAAAAGAGTATTCTGAAAGTGTCCTTTATATGATTTGCAAAAGAAAAATATGTTAAAACTTTTTTTCTCATCAATAATCTCCAGCATGTGGTTAACTAAAAGGCTACATATTTAAAAAAGCAATATTTTAAAAGGAAAATATGAACTACAGCAAAAAACAAATTGCTAGCAAGTGTCTTCTTAATATGGATACAGTATGCTTTTTTCATTTTCTTTTAATCCATCGAAGTTCTCAATAAATCAATAATTAGTCATCAAAGAATAGAAATAAATAAAAACAAAGAAAACAAAATGGATGGATTCTATAATAGAAGATGCATTTTAAAAAAGGGCATTCCCTCAGCCAGAGCAAGCAATGGATGATTGAGGATAACAACAAAACAGTAAATGTGGAGAGAAGAATTAGGTAGAACGAGTTTCCAAAATGTGCTTTTATGCTTTGGAAGGAGCTGCCAGGCTCCAATCAAACATTTACAAGTAAATGACCTTCATTGCGGAAAAGCTTTAATCTTACAAGGACATGAAGGTCTTATTTGACCCTAAAAGCTAAGCAGTAAAATGTGTCTTGGGCAAAGCTGATTAAGTCCATCTACTCATGCATTTTCTGAACCCATTTTTCTCTTTACAGGGTCAGAATGGGATGCGAGACAGAGACTAACTGTAGGCAGGTCACCAATGTGTTGCAGGGCACACTCACTCAGATAACATGGACATCTTTGGAACGTGCCAGACAAGCCAGGAGAAAATACATTGGATCGTGTGGGGCAAATCTAGAATTTACACAATCACTGAAAAGGATAGGAATGAATCTGGGGCTTGGAGCTGCGAGTATTCAGTCCTAACTGTTAAGTTCCCTTTAGACAAGTTTGGTTAGTTTCATATTGCATTTATGTGGAAATTGAAGAATAGCGGAGGGTTCCTCACAATTAAAGCCTGGCTAATCATAACAGAGAATCTAATTCAAATATTTACATCATGTATGTATGTAAGTTTATAACCTTTGCCTATTCACTGTGTGCTGCTATCTCTTTTAGAAACCTCGCTTTTCAAACATTTTGTTATGCTACCCTCCAATTGTTAACACCCTTATAACTTAAATAATAGTGGGAAGCCAAGCTTTTAGATACAGGGTCCCAAAGCTGTGGAATGATCTGCCTACTACTATGAGAGGTGCGTCTTCAGCCTCAGCTTTCAAATCCCGGCTGAAGACTCACTACTTTACTTTAGCATACCCTGACTAGAGCTGCTGATTAGCTGTGTATACTGCATCTCTGTCTGTTAGTGATCTGTTCAAAAAAATATAAGTAAAACAACAATTATAAACCATTACTAAACTTCCTCTATTCTGTTTCTTTTCTTGGTATTTGGATGTGGCACTTGGTGCCAATGCTCTACTGCCAGGATGCTCTCCTACATATCGAAAAGTCAGCTCAGATAAAGGGGCATTGGAATCATCAGATAGAAAAGTTCTTTCATTTGATTGGATGGCCAGCACAGACTCCATTATACAAAACCGAGGAGGAGGTAGGCAGCCATTTGGGGGAGGTCTCCAGGACTGTGACTTTATTTCTGACATTCTCTTCTACAATTTTAATCTCCAATATTGTCAACTGGCAATAGTTCATAAATTAATTAATTGTGGGTTTCCATTTATGCTTCATTCAGTTCTAGTTTGTTCTTTGTGTGTTGTAACAAATCTGCATTTATGTGTGTACCAGTTCCTTATTTAGTATAATCTGTACTTGTATTTTAACTATGAACTGTTCACAGCGCTCTGCGTCTGCACTCAGTGAAGAGCGCTGTACAAAAAATAAGTTGTATTGTATTGCATTGTATATCTTGCTACGTCTGGGTTGTGGGCAACCAGGCAATTAGTATTAGATGGGAAAATAAGCATGTACTGTATATTGCAACAGTGCATCACAATCCAAGTCACGCACACATTAACCTAACACAGTTTTCTTTATTATCCAACATAATACCATCTATCTATTATCAAAATAACCCCAATGGTGGTCATGAGAGCTGAAGCTTATCCTGGCAATATCAAACACAATTAAGGAATCAGTCCAGTATGAGGGCCAACCAAAAACCATCCTACATAAATGAGTATAACCAGAAGCAGCTACCTAATCTGAATGGTTACTTTCTGATTATTATTTATTGTTTGCTGAGATGTCAGAGTATACTAGCGAGACTAACCACAAAGGAAGGGTTATTAGCAAATGTCTGGAAGCTTAAAAACAACAGTAAGCCTGCCATTCAAAACATGAAATGGTTTCATTAGTAGCTAACTGAAATCTATTAAAGGTCTTATTATGTTTTGCCTTCCCAAATACTGAATCTAAATAAAAGGTAATAAATTCATACTACGACTGAATGAACTAAAGTGAAATTTGAAGCAAGCATCATTTTTTTATCACTCAGCTGCATACTATTGCTTTTTAAGTTGTGCAATGCAGTGTCTTTGCTTCTTGAGTGAATTGTTGGTTATTTGCAAAAAAAGAAAAAAACAGAAGTGAAACTTTTTTTTGGTGAAGTCGTGTAGATTTTTTAAAACCAGTGCTCTAATAAAACCAACAGAAAGATCTGTCATCTTCAGATAGATCTTGTTTTCATACAAGGGAACATATGCAATTAAGTGATAACAAATCCTATGGGTGCCTTCGTTTTTTTGAGCAGGGTGCATAGAGGGACCTTTTTATTTGCAATCTGATCATGCTATGAAAGCCTACACAAACTACAACTGTGTGGAAGTGATAAACAGAACTTCCTGTAGCAAGCTGCTTAAGATAACACTTTCCATACAAAAAAGTTAAGGTTCTCAGAGAAATAAAGAGGAGCTTGTATAACCTCTGATACCATTAAAGACACATGACTGAATCAACTGAGAAAGCACTTCAGTCAAGAGGAAGAAAAGTGCTTGTTGCAACTCCAGACTCAGTTCTTATGCAGCCCTGGTGGAAATGTGAAACTGGTCATGTTTTTGTTTTCTTCCTACTGCTGTAAATAGAAAAAAAGATGACCTTTTGCAACTCAGATTTTGACATAACAAGAAACAGCGGTGAAAAACATGATAGGAAGAGAAATGCCACAACTGCACTTTGTTGTGTTTGTGTTAAAAGTTCCCAAGTGTCATTGAGTCTTCATTTATTACGACATTTGATGGCATGTCATTGCACTGGACAGCATGGTGATATTGCAGTTAGAGCTACTACATAGCTGGTTACTGACTCAAAGTTTTTAGGTTCTCCCCTCATCTGTATATTGTCATGTACTTTTCTGGTTTCTCCTACATGCAAAAGTTATACATTCAAGTCCCTCATGAGTGATATGTTAACCTGCTGCCCTGGGCTGATTGCTACCTAATCCTTGATGCAACTCAGATGCTTCTTGCTAGGACAAAGACTTGAAATAAAATCTCATTGCATGCCATGACTGTGTACATCCAACACACAAAGCTGTGCTTCTCTCTCTGGCCTTCTCCTATTGATAAATAAAGGAAAAGCAGTCACAGAAACACAACACCGGCTCTACTCTACTCTGTTATGCATTTGCTTTTAACCAGATGGGATCAAGTCATTAGGGAGTGATGGGATCACAGTGAATCAAAGATGCATCCTCATAGGCAAGCTGGACCATCTCTGGCCAATATCCTTTTGTGCCTCCATGATTTCCTGCTTCACAGAGATTTCAGAGACAATTTTAGTGTCACTTCTAGTAACAAAAAACAAGCTTATCAACTGTTTCATTTAATATCTAACAATCTCACATAATAATGTTTCTTGCTGTTTGCTTTGTCATTGTGAGAAAAATGCACCACAATTTGAACAGGGCAAGGGGTAGAATTTGTCAAACCATTTTTAGGTGCATTCTCATAAAATATGAAACTATCTACTTTCTGTCTGTTTATATACATGGCACAACTCAGCTGCCTATGGACAACAAAATTGAAATTTGGTACACTGATTCTTCAAGGAATTGTGTTGCCAATTTTCATTGAGATATATCAAATGGAGCATGCTGTACATATTTTTGAAATTTCAAAAACTCCTATTGAAAAAGCAGTGGCAAATGTAACATTTTTGTGTTTTAAAAGAGAAATATTTGGTACTTACTTACTGATGAATTTACTATTTCAAATTTGCCTTGAAAGGGCTGACTTAACCATAGATTTTAACTCTCCATTCGAAACTTCTTTAAAATATGTTATGCTTACGAAATATGAACTACCATTAGCCATAGCTCCCCAAACCCCAAGAACTTGCAATCATGCATTTTTTGTTGGAATCTACAGTCTGTGAAGCTATCTGTGCCACCACAAACCTATTTGGGCTTGGTTACTAAATACATGGTGTATTTATATACACCATTTATATACTCTACTAATGCATGTAATTGCATTATATATATATTTTTTAATATATACAAGTGTTACAAAAATATTTGATACACAAAAATGTAAAATCTCTGCAAAACAGTCTTTGAATGCACTGGCATTGTATACCATGCATGCATTTTCTAACTGCGCTTATTGTGGTCTCTTTCTAAAGCCATAGCTCATTGTTGTTGTTCCACATCAATTGGGTAAGCCTCCACCACCAATCACCTTTGCGAATTTTGCAGGTTGTTGAAAAGAGCACTATAAACCACAATGACGCTGGCACAGTTCCCTCAAGTCTCTTAACCTCTTGATGCACTAATTATAAAAGGCATTAATGGAAAACAGGTAGTTCAGGGGTGTAGTGTTTAATGCTGCTGCCTCTCAGCTCCAGCATCCTTGGTTCAAATCCTGGCCTGAACACTGCCTGTGTGGAGTTTTTTTCTGCATATTTCAGTTTTCACCCACATTCCTGGAGATGCATGTGTTAGGATGGAATGGCAACATATCTAGAGCTGGTTTCTGTCTTGTGCCAGTTGTTTTTGGACTAGGTTCTAGTTTCCCTCCATCTGGGATTCGATTAAGCAGAATATTATATTATAATATTTATGAAAAATAATCACATTAAAACTTTTTACTTTGTAAATCTCCTTGGAATTGTGTTAAACATATGCAAGCAATACATAAATTAGCATCAGCGGCAAGCGCTGAAGTCAAGTCAAGTTGGGGAGCATGCACTGGTACAGTGCATTGCTGCACCCACTACACAACAAAACAACTTGGGATCCCAACACATGGTCCAGTCCCACTCTCCGGAAATGACCTCTATCTGCCGCAGCCAGTTGTTATGTGGGTGACCCCTTGGTCTGGTCCAGCCACTCGGGTCCCTAACAATGAGGATCTTACGAGCTGGATCACCCTCGGGGAAATGTGCCACATGGCCATAGTGCCATAACTGACGCTCCCTCACAATGCAGGTAATGTGCCTCATTCGGGACTCCATGAGCTCATTCAACACAAAGTCAAACCAATGGTACCCAAGGATTTTCTGGAGAGACACAGTACCAAAGGAGTCCACTCTTCGCCTCAGGTCACTGGATAGCGTCCATGTCCCGCAACCATATAGCAAAACAGGAAGCACCAGGATTCTAAAGACTTGGACCATCGTTCTTTAGCATAAATATCGGGAGTGCCACACACCCCTTTCCTGCGACCTCATGATCCCCCATGCTCTCCCAATCCATCTACTGACTTCATAGGAAGAGTCACCAGAGACATGAATATCACTGCCAAGGTAAGTAAACCTCTTGACAAGGTCGACACTCTCTCCGCAAACAGAAACACTGCTGATGGCTGTGCCCAAGAGGTCATTAAAGGCCTGGATCTTGGTTTTTATCCTGGACACTCACAAGTTCAGACAACCAGACTCACTCAGTTTCTCGGATGCACCGATCAGAGCCTCCATTGACTCCGCGAAAATCATAGCATCGTCAGCAAAGTCAAGATCCGTGTACCTTTCTTCACCAACAGATGCCCCACAGCCACAGGACCCCATGACCTTGCCCAACACCCAGTCCATACAAGCATTGAACTGAGTAGGAGCAAGAACCCCAGTATCAACTGGAAAAAACGCAGAGGTTCTGCCACCACTCTTCACAGCACTCACAGTACCAGTGTACAGGCCGGCCATGATATCCAGCAACCTTGAGGGGATCCCGCGAACCCTCAGGATGTCCCAAAGGGCAGCTCGATCAACTGAGCCAAACACTTTGCGAAAATCAACAAAGGCTGCGAAGAAACTCTGCCGATATTCACGTTTGCGCTCCATGAGAACCCTCAGTGCTAGGATACGGTCGATGGTAGACTTCTTAGGCATAAAACCAGACTGTTCCAGTCGCTGGTAGGTGAGCAAGTGATCACGGATCCTATTGAGGACGACCCTAGCAAGGACCTTACCCGGCACCAAGAGCAGTGTTATCCCCCTGTAGCTGCTTTAATCCAGGCAATCACCCTTCCCTTTCCAGATAGGAATGACAAGTCCCGTTTTCCAGTCAGTTGGGATGATGCCAATCTCCCAAATGGAAGCAAAGATTGCTTGCAATGCCAGGAGGACAGCCTTACCACCTGCCTGGAGAAGTTCACCCCGGATACCACAGATCCCTGCAGCCTTTCCTCAGCTGGTTCACCACCAGTGCAATCTCAGTGAGATTGGGTGGTTCACAGCTAATTGGAGGATCAGCCTCAAGAACCGTGAACCCAGAGATATCCAACGTCCTAGCTGCAGGATCAGCTTTGAACAACTATTCAAAGTAGCCAGCCCAGCAGGTCACAACTGCAGTGTCATTGTTAAGGACCGTTCCTCCAACCGCTCTTCGAGGAACAGATTCGGATGTGCGTAATGCTTCAATTCCTCTGTAAGCAAGATGTGGGTCGCTAGACCACAGATGGTGTGTCACTTTCTCACAGATTCCTCTAACAAACGCCTCTTTATCTGCCCTCAGAGCCCTCGCAGCCATCCTTCTCAGTTACTGGTACAGACCAGAGTTGCCATTGAGCCGTGTGCTATGACTCCTCTCGATGATATCCAGGGTGCCCTGCGAGATGAAACACCTCCTTCTGGGAACACCAACACAACCCTCAGCAACCTTCAGGGTCTTGTCACGGAAGGTCTCCCACATTACATTAGGATTGGCAGTTGCACCCAAATCTGCAAGTTCCTCACACAAACTGTGTGCAAACTCATTAGAAACAGCCTGGTCTTGGAGTCTGGCCAAGTCCAGGCTCATTTCCCTAGTAGGTGGTAACCTACTGGACCTAAGCTGGATCCTAAGAGTAGCAACAACAAGTCTTTGGTCAGAATTCACAAACTGGGCACTTCTGTAGACCCTACATTTTTGCAAGAGCCTCCAGTGTCTGCCCGAGGATGTGATCGATCTCCTTCACTGCGCCACCAATATTGGAGTACCAAGTCCAACGATGCGGTTTTGGGCACTAGAACCAGGATCCAGAGATTCGTAGCCCCTGACCTTTTGCAAAGTCAAGGAACATGGAGCTACTTTCACCACGGTCACCTGACTCATGGGGACCGAGACAATCCTCATAGCCAGCCCTGTCAGTGCCAGTGGCTGCATTTAAGTCACCCATGACCAGAGGACTGTCACCTCATGGGCACCCATCAACCACCATTCACAGCTATTATTCGCTGCCAAGCACAGCAATGGGTGAATTCTTTGCTCTTTACATTGAGATGGCTCACTGTCCTTAAAAGGATTGCTTGCCTTTTACTGCACTAGTTGGACAAACATGCGACTTTGCTGGTTTGCCATTTATATAGGTGCCCCGAACTGGTGATGTGATGACAGCACATACTTGGGTGACTCATCCCAGACTGATGCAACTTGTCAGCGGTGTTACAATAAAATAAAGATCATATTGTAACAACCCGGATGTGTAAGAGATGGAGGTGAGTGTCTCTAAAAAGAACTGTTGGCATCACTTGCTGCTAGCTGCTTGTCCCTTTGATTTTTCATGCACCCCACCCAGCTCCACCTCACTTGGGTTCAGAGGCAACCCATATGCCACTCTATTCCTCTGACTCTCTTTGAGCCAATCCATGACAAGGGTTCAATCTGTGGCTTGCCGGCAACAACTTATCTCAGCTGATGGGTTTCAGCATCCAGGAAACGCATCTGAAGTATTCTTCTAAGTGATGTGCCTGTGCCCCCTTTACTTGCTGCTCAAGACTTCTCCAGGTATTCCCACCACCTCAGAGAGTCCATTGCCACCCAATCTGTAGTGGGACAAATAAGCAATGACCAGATAACAAAATGCCACCACCATCTACACTGCCTGTTTTACACTATGAATATTTATGCTCAAACTGCTTGTCATAACCCTAACTGTTGTATTAGCAGACATGAACTGATGGTGCTACCATTAGACTTGTCAACAGATCTCATCAAGAAATATTAATTAATAGTAAGGACTTCCTCTGGATCATGCTATAAAAGCCCACTCATTTTCACATGAGCCCAACATTTTCACATAAGCCCAAATATTTAATCTCTTTCCATCTGCTCAACACACCCTCCTCGCTTGTGAGTACATTTCCAACATTGTCCTTTATGACCCTAACCTTCTGCACATCTTTCCCATCTCTTGTCCCTCTGTCTAGCCAATCGGTACAGGTCCCCCCTTAGTGTCCAACCTCTCATGCAACTCATCACACACCTTTTCTTTAGCCTTCGGTACCTCTTTCTTCATCTTATGCCTTATCTCCTTGTACTCTTGTCTACTTTCTGCATCTCTTTGACTAACCCCCTTCTTCTTCGCCAACCTCTTCTTCTATATACTCTCCTGTACTTCCTCATTTCACCACCAAGTTTCCTTTTCCTTCTTGTTCTGTCCAGATGTCACCCCAAGCGTCCTTCTTGCTGTCATGCTTATTACTTCTGCTGTAGTTGCCCAGCTGTCTGGTAACTCTTCACTGCCACCCTGTGCCTGTCTTACCTCCTCCCTGAACTCAACCTTGCAATCTTCCTTTTTCAGCTTCCACCATTTCTTCCTTGGCTCTGCCCTCACTCTACTCCTCTTCTTGATCTCCAACATCATCCTACAGACCACCATCCTACGCGGTCTAACTACACTTTTCCCTGCCACCACTTTACAGTCTTCAATCCCCTTCAGACTGACCCTCCTGCATAGGACATAATCAACCTGTGTGCATCTTCCTCCACTCTTTTATGTCACCCTTTGTTCCCCCAACTTCTTAAAATATGTGTTCACCACAGCCATGTCCATCCTTTTTGCAGAATCCACTATCATCTGATCTTCTCTCATTCTCATTCCTCTCCTTGACACCATACCTACCCATCACCTCCTCGTCTCCACTGTTCCCTTCACCAACATATTCATTGAAATCCACTCCAATCACCACACTGTCCCTTGGGTACACTGTCCATCACTTCATGCAACTCACTCCAGAAATCTTCTTTCTCATCCATCACACACCCAACTTGTGGGGAATATGCACTGACAACATTCATCATCACACTTCCAATTTCCAGCTTCATAATCATTACTCTGCCTGACACTCT
Organism: Erpetoichthys calabaricus; assembly: GCF_900747795.2. NCBI lineage: Eukaryota > Metazoa > Chordata > Cladistia > Polypteriformes > Polypteridae > Erpetoichthys > Erpetoichthys calabaricus. Next base: position 251,857,838 of record NC_041395.2, on the reverse strand, counting down.
TTTCACCTCCAAAACACTCTTGACATACTGTTTCTTCAGAATAACCCCTACCCCATTTCTCCTCCCATCCACACCATGATAGAACAATTTGAATCCACCTGGCCTTACTCCCCTTCCATTTAGTCTCTTGCAGGCACAATATATCAAACTTCCTTTTCTCCATCACATCAGCTAACTCTCTCCCCTTACCAGTCATACTGCCAACATTCAAAGTTCCTACCCTCAGTTCCATTCTCTGTACCTTCTTCCTCTCCTCCTGCCTCTGGACACGCCCACCCCTCTTTTTCTCCTTCTTCAACCAACAGTGGCAAAATTGAGCCTCAACCAATGCGGTATGGAAATCTGTATTGCTGTACTCATATTGATCTGACAAAATTTTACACCAGATGCCCATCCAGACGTAACCCTCCCCATTTATCCGGGCTTGGGACCGGCACGAAGAAACACACTGCTTTGTGCATCCCCTGTGGCTGGGTTGGGAGTGGCCCAAATGAGATTACAAAAACTAAAATAAATTTAAGCAAAAACATAATTGTAGAATCAGATTTCTGGGCTAGGAAAACCTAAAAAAGAAGTGTAAGAAAACTTGATTTTTGGGAAATAAAGTCACATTGTATTTCTAAAATACAGATTCATAACAGTTATTAGGTATGATGTTTTGACAAACCAGGATGACTTTCTTATTTCTACCATAACCTCATATCATGGCACTAGAATAGGTGGAGTTGGAGATATTCTTTGCACTAATTGATTGTCCATGCCATACCTGCTTGTTTCCTGCCTGTCATAACTTATTTATGAAAAAAATGTGATACACAGATTCCAAGAAAGATCACGTGGATTTAATCCCTAGCAGACCTAACACTAGTCTGGTTAAGTAAACTATGCCTTGTGGAGGTCTTATTAGAAAGTATGCATGGATTTATATTGCTCACTTGACTCTGTGCCATCAGATGTAAATTAGCTCGCTCCTGAATGACAAAAAGTAACATTTGAACATTGAAAAACAGAAAATTACAATGAAAGTCCAAGAAACAAAAACACACACCAAAAAAAATTAGTGTTCAGAAAAAGGCAAAATGGCAGTTAGATAGGGACATTTTAATTTCATTAATTTCATCCCTACAAAAGCAAGCAGAAGGTTACAATGATGACAATCAAAAATAGTTTCTGTTTTCATTGGACAGTCAGTTCAGAGTATTTAAATAAGAAAAATATTGAATAAAAAATTTAAATAACCTGTGTTAGATTTCCAATGAGGAATTTTAAGATTATGTGCTTTATTCTTATTCTTCTCCACTGATTTATTATACATTAATGTACTGTATTCAAATAAGAACAGAACCAGGAAAAGGGTTGTGGTTTTATTACCATGTAGAAGTCGATACCGGGAATACAGTAATCTAATAAACAAGCCCAGGACATGAAACCAAAACCGTACTTCAAAGAACATAGCGGAGGATTCAATATTATAAAAATAATTTCATGTAACTAGAGCCAAAACATAAGATGAAAGTTACAGTCAACAAAAGAATTTGTTGCCAAAAATCAGAGTGCAACACCATAGAGAACACTCTCTCTTTGTTGTATCCACGTTCTTGTAACACCAGGAAGTGCACAACACAGACATTTATACCTTTGGCTCAGTAAAAATTCTGGTTCTGGTTACTTAGCAATAGCATAACAACCATCAACAGAATATTCCCAAAATGACAGCGCCCCTAAGAAAACAACATGGTGCTGTGGAAGAACACATTTAATTTTGGACATTATCAAAAATATGTTGAAAAAAATCAACCTTAGCCACTGGATTCCTTGGCCCCCAAAACTACCAAAACAATGGTTAAAATATTTTTAGGGACCAAGAAATATCTATAAAAATTAAAAGCAAAACCCAGATCCTGACAGTTAAGAATTTATATTTTATTATTTACGATGTAGGCCTACAGTAGTATAAATGTGTTTTAATGACAACTGTTCTAAGAAGACATCAAAGTAAGAATTTCATTGAACATTAGGTACTTTGTGTATTGACTATATAAACTGACAGTCATCTCTCATGCATTTGTAGCTAACGTGTGTCATGCACTATGTTGGGTTCAAGTGTGATTCTAGGTTTATGTGGTTTTCGGTTTATGTGGCACATCCACCACACGTGGATACAATAATTGAACATATTCTGTGCACATGAATTATGCATTAACTTTTACATTGTTTTAAAAAAGATAGTTTTTAACAATATGAATGACAATAAAGCATGAGGCTAAGACTCAAAAGACTTGTAAATTTTTGTTTTAATTTTTTAATTTGATATACTTTAATAATGCCTGAGGAGAAATTGTTTCTTTATTTGCATGACTTTAGTACACAGAGCAACAAAAATAATATTCTTTATATATAAATCAAGGCTAATGTTTTGTGCTCCATGTAACAGTATGGTTCTTCTATACCATTTTTTCCTTGGAATGTGGGAAGTTTGCAAAATGTAATATGTAAAATCTGAGCTTTTATAATTCTGCGGTTTATTACAACCACTGCTTTACTACTGGGTTTTGAAGCACTTCTGTTCTGAATAACCATTCTTGAAAAAAAAATATTCTTGAGGCACTGCAGACACACTTTCAAAGATTTGAACTGGCCACACTGTTTAACAAGGACGCCTCCGTGTTTAGTGCAGAGAATTTGCTTCATTTGTGTGTTCGTCTGTTGTTGTAGTCGAGACTGATTAGATTTGGTCATTTTAAAGAAGCTCTGTTGACATTAACACATGAAGAAACATTTCTTTGATCTTTGAAGGTTCTGTTTATCTAGTCTTTGGTCTGTTCACCCTATGTCAAATGTGATATTCTTTTCTCTTATTGAGTTTAAGTTTAAGTTAATTAAGTTTTTGAGAATCTGCTCAGCCGAATCTTTAAAACTATGTGTTTATTATATTTCTTCTTTTTTCTTATTTAAGTAGGATTACTCACTTGTCCTTAATTCAAAAGCAACAATTTCAAATTTAAAGTTTACTTTATTTAACAAGTGTATAGACTGATTTCCAGGACAGACAAGAGGTGGCTCTCTTCCTGCCAAGTTATCATCAGGTTAATGAATCAGCTATATGGTAAATCTTTGTGTAAACACACTCTATTGCAGCTAGATTATACAATAGTGGCCATCCTGTTCCATTGCCAGTCTGATATCAACAGTTTATTCAGACAGCACACTGACTCCGGCTGGAGATCATAAGCATAGAAAAAAAAATATATGCATATATTTTGTGTTATTAAGAACATGTTTTTCAGTGAGTAAATTCATACTTATTGTGTGGAAGAAAATGTTTTTAAAAAAGTTTAAGTAAATAAATTCCATTTATCTCGTTTTCTGTGTGAACAAATCTGTTCAAATTTCTATAGTAAATACAAGGTCGCAAAAAACATTTATTTCCCAAAGAGAAAAAAAGAGTACCTAGGGGACTATTTTAAGACCTAATACATTTTCCACACTATATTGTTTCCATTCAGGATTTGATAAGGCATATAGGCTACATTTTGAGTACATTACATCCTCTATGGTCAAATTATATTGACTATGTGGAGGTAATTCCAAGGATTCTTCTTTAACAAAGACATCTGTGAAATCTGATTATGAGAATGCCACAACCCACCTAAGACATTTGTTTGTGTAATGAACAATTAGAAAGACAGTTCTTTGCTTGAAACTGCCTGAAGAAGGGGCCTGAGTTGCCTTGAAAGCTTACATATTGTAATCTGTTTAGTTAGCCAATGAAAGGTGTCATTTTGCTTGACTTCTTATTGCATCCATGATGCTTAACATGGTACAACACCCCGCCAATGGTTTCAAAACTGAAAGACTGATTGTGTCACTTCATGGATAACATACTCTAACCCAAGAAGGCAAAGTGTTGTCTCAACAAATTAAGTATTTTTCTTAATGTAAACCTTCAGAAATCATTAGTAAAATTAATGTAAGCTATGTTATTTTTTGTAAGTATGTCAAGTGTTTTATTTGTGTAGTGGCCAACTTATATTTCTGTACTGAAACTGACTTGGAAAATTGTGCCTGAAGCAGGTTATTGTGTTTATGTGGACATTCTTATTTAAAAAAATAGGGAAAAGTACATGAATTTGGAACAGTAGCTTACTTGAAAAACTTGAAATCTGGGAGTGAGCTTAATGGTTTTGCTGAAGCTTAGTATAATAATTATGTACTGCACATATTCATTATTACTACAATAAAAACATATTGTGCCTCCTGCACATCAAGGGTCACAACGATTTTTCCAAAAACTGCTTGTATTTCAGATTCTTTGGATTTGCTGCTGTAACAGGCCTAAATTGAAAGGTTCCTTAAACTTGTTCTTTTCTACACTCTAAATTAACTGCTCCATGTTTAAAATCTAAGCTGATCACCTTAGATTTGGGAACATGGGATGGTTCCTTACCCGGACATGGGGTGCCTAACAGGCAGATGGGCACCCCGGCCAGGGAGGAAAAAGGCATCAGACCCAGAAAGACAGGAGCAATGGTCAGCCGACTAAAAAGAGAAGATATCGCTGGGAGCTTTTTACTTCCCCAGCACACTAGATGGCAGCAGTCTTGGATATTGGTGCCCAATGGAAAGCCAGCAGGGCATGTAGGGAGATGTAGTCCAGCTGAGCATCACTGCTGAGATCACTGGGTGAGACAAGCTCCCTGCTGTAATGGACTTCTGTATGACTCGGAAGTACTTTCATCGGGTAGTGGACCCGGAAGTACTCCCAGGTCATTAATAAAAGGGATCACACACCCTTGGCCAGGTGAGTTGGAGCTGGGAGGAAGAAGGGCAACACTCGACTGGAGGATGTGTTTTTGTGCTTTTTACCATTTTTTTTGAGGAGTCTGGTTAATAAAGCAACCTTTATTTGAACCCAGGACTGTGCTTATGTGTTCGTGTCAAGGTTTGGGGCTCGCTGACACCCCGGTTTCCATGACTATATATATATATATAGTAACAATAGCGCTATATAGCACCCGAACCGGCACAGACTATACTCGGAGGCATGTCTAAAATAACACAAAATGTTTTATTTTTCTTCCCCTGTGGGTGCACGTCTTCCCCGTGACCCACAGGCAATACACAGTCCCAAATCAAGCACTACTAATCACCAGTAACACAAATACGCCCTTCTGACACCACCACTCCTCCATTGAAGCTTCGTCCTCTCCTTCTGACTCTGGCCACTGAGTGGTGGTGGATGTAGCCCACCCAGAAGCGTTCCAGGTGCTTGACGACTTGGTTCCAATTGCACTTCCAGGTGGGGTTGAAGATTTGTCCAGCTGGGCTGTGAAATCCATGCAGCACCCCCTGGCAGCCACCCCAGCTCTCAATCGGGCTGTGGAGGACTCCAACTCCTATGGAGCCTTGTGGGAAGTTGAGGCATCACCGTCGGCCAGGGAGACTGCCACCAAGTGTCCTGGGGGAGGTATTGAGCTGCCCATGGTTGCTCCCCTGGAACATATGCAGCAGGGGCGTCCTGGCCACTTGTCACAATATATACAGTATATATATATATATATATATATATATATATATATATATATATATATATATATATATATATATATACTAGCGATGCCCCGCGGCTCTACCCACATATTAATGAAAAAGGACAGTGAGGAGGGCCCTGTTTGGTTCCCCACTCCTGATGTCACGCTTCCCCCTCCCCTCAGCCCGCAGCCTCTGTCTCAGATTAGTGCAAGTATATCACTCCTGCAAACAAGCTATGATTCTTAGCATGATGGGAGAAGTCACAAAATCACACAATCAAACGGAATGTTCAAAGAAACAAGCAGAGGTATGGTACACACTCCAAGGCTGGCGCGTGAGTGATGAGGATCCCACCCACCTCCCCTCAGCCCGCTGCATGTCTCTTGGATTCATACAAATAAATCAGTACCGCAAGCAAACTATGACACTTAGCGCAATCAGAGAAGTCGCAAAATCAACCGGAATGTTCAAGCAAATTGTAGAAAAAAAAACAATCTAAATCTGTTCTCTTGTGAAAAACAGACAGACATGCAGACAAACATATAGACAGACGTTGGATTTTATATATAGAGAGAGATATATAGTAAAATGCAAAGTAGTCTTACTCATTCATCAAAAAGACTATTTTCCCATTTAGTTAAAAAGCTGAAATTTGGCGGGAAGGTACATCTAGGGCACTTGGCACTTCAGTGGTAAACCCCCACTGCAATAGAAAAACAAAATAACTGATAATCTCAAAAAATGCTTTGACAGATTTGATTGAAATTTGACGATAATATAAAAAATTGTCCAACATTTTTTTTTTATTTGTTAATATTTATATTATGCTATCTTACATGTTCTGCACCTCACTGAGAGTATGCTTTATGCAAATGAAGGACACAACAAAGGTGATTGATAAGCCACACAAATAGCATCACTAAGTGTTAGTGGGCAGATGACTGAAGAAAGGGTGGTGTTCTGGACAGGAAGAAAAAGACATGATCATGTTTTGAAAAGGGAAAAGAAAGTTCACTGAAGTTAAAGGAAGGGGCAAAGCTCAATAGCACTGCTTTTTGCTGTTGACTACCAGAACTCTACCAGATGTGCACCGACTCTCATCTTAGTTATCCTTTGACTTCCTGGAATTAAGTATCAAGCACCATGAAGACTCTCACATGAATGATGAGTGGAGAGTTAGACCCCGTCCCATAAAGTATCAAGCACTGCAAAGCACAAACATGGAATTGCTGAGAGAGAGGAGACAACAAGCGTTTTGACTCATGGAGTTTCGGGAGCCATGGATGCATTTTCAAAGGGTGAAAGGCATATTAACAGTCGTGCAGCAGTTCAAAAGTGCTGAGGGGTGAGCGGTCCCAGGCAACTTAGAAGGAACACAACTGATGAAACATTTCAATTCAAAAGAATATACTTTCCTGCAAATTGTGTTTTGTAATGACCATCCACAAAAGCCAAGTCACTAGTGGTTGAGATCATGCGATGATAGGGTGTTGTTGCACCCACCACATGACGAACCACCTGGATTGGGACCCGAGTGCAGTGGGTGACTACTTCAGCACCACACTGGGACAATGTGAGGTTTTTTACAGTGGCTGGAGTGCCAATCCTGCCACCAACCCCCCAGTTTTCCCTGTAAATTGAAGGACCTTCTTGCAGGGCTGGATGCAGATTAATGTCATTACCAGGACAAAGCAATTGCAGGTTAAGGGCCTCACTCAAGGGCCCAGTGGAGTAGAGTCACTTCTGGTGGCTAGAAAATGCAAGTATTGATCTCATGCAGGAATGTTTTATTCATGAACAATTCTGTATAGCATGTTCAAGAGTAAGCAGCTCCAGTGACCTAATTAATATTATTATTACTTATTAGCTGACTGATGCCTTTATGTAAGGTGACTTAAATTGGTTAGATTCTTTTGTTTTTTCTCCTACTGGAACACAGGCAAATGATTTGACTTGCTCATGGTCACAGGATTTGAACCCAAAACCTCAGAGTTTGAAGTCCTAGATCCAAAGACTCCAATAACATTACCCCTTGGTTTAAAAAAAATACAAATATAGCACTTAGTTACATAGTACTTCTTAAATACCCTGTAAACTGACGACACTATAACTGAGGCCCATTGTTGTGCAAGATTTCTGGAGCAAAGGCAGGTAACACAAGTCAAGTCAAGTTGGGGAGCATGCACTGGTACAGTGTGTTGCTGCTCCCACTACACGATGAAACAACTTGGGATCCCGGTTTGCAATCCCCCATGCAGAAACGCGGTCCAGTCCCACCCTCCAGAAATTACCCTCTATCTGCCGCAGCCAGGTGTTACGCGGGCGACCCCTTGGCCTGGTCCAGCCACTCAGGTCTCTAAGAATGAGGATCTTACGAGCTGGATCACCATCAGGGAAACGCGCCCACATGGCCGTAGTGCCGTAACTGACGCTCCCTCACAATGCAGGTAATGTGCCTCATTTGGGACTACTTGAGCAACCACTCACTCGACAGAAAGTCAAACCAACGGTACCCAAGGATTCTCCGAAGAGACACAGTACCAAAGGAGTCCAGTCTTCATCTCAGGTCACTGGATAGTCTCCATGTCTCGCAACCATATAGTAAGACAGGAAGCACCAGGACTCTAAAGACTTGGACCTTCATCCGTTTGTATAGAGATCGGGAGCGCCACACACCCCTTTCTGGCGACCTCATGACTCCCTATGCTCTCCCAATCCGTCTACTGACTTCATAGGAAGAGTAACCAGAGACATGAATGTCACTGCCAAGGTAAGTAAACCTTTCAACAAGGTCAACACTCTCTCTGCAAACAGACACACTGCTGATGGCTGTGCCCAAGAGGTCATTAAAGGCCTGGATCTTGGTTTTTATCCAGGACACTCACAAGCTCAGACACTCAGACTCCTCGCTCAGTCTCTCGAGTGCCCCGATCAAAGCCTCCATTGACTCTGCGAAGATCACAGCATCGTAAGCAAAGTCAAGATCTGTGAATCTTTCTTCACCAACAGATGCCCCACAGCTGCTGGACCCCACGACCTTTCCCAACACCCAGTCCATGCATGCAATGAACGGAGTAGGAGCAAGAACACACCCCTGATGAACCCCAAAATCAAAAACGCAGAGGTCCTGCCTCCACTCTGCACAGCATTCACAGTACCAGTGTACAGGCCAGCCATGATATCTAGCAACCTTAAGCGGATCCCGCAAACCCTCAGGATGTCCCGCAGGGCAGCTTGATCAACTGAGTCAAACACTTTGCGAAAATTGACAAAGGCTGCAAAAAAATTCTGCCGATATTTGCGTTTGCGCTCCATGAGAACCCTCAGTGCCAGGATGCGGTTGATGGTAGACTTCTTAGGTGTAAAACCATCCTATTGAGGATGACCCTAACAAGGACCTTACCCGGAACCAAGAGCAGTGCTATCCCCCTGTAGTTGCTGCTATCCAGGCGATCACCATTCCCTTTCCAGATAGGCACAACAAGGCCTATTTTCCACTCAGTTAAGATGATGCCAGTCTCCCAAATGGAAGCAAAGATTGCTTGCAATTCCAGGAGGACAGCCTTACCACCTGCCTGGAGAAGTTCACCCCGGATACCACAGATCCCTCTAACCTGTCCTCCCCTCAGCTGGTTCACCACCAGTGCAATCTCAGTGAGATTGGGTGGTTCACAGCTAATTGGAGGGTCAGCCTCAAGAACTGTGGACTCAGAGATATCCATCATCCTAGCCAGTGGATCAGCTTTGAACAATTGCTCAAAGTAGCCAGCCCAGCGGGTCACAACTGCAATGTCATCCATAAGAACCATTCCATCAGCTGCCCTGACAGTGACTGTCCGAGGAACAGATTTAGATGTGCGTAATGCTTCGATTCCTCTATAAGCAGGACATGGGTTGCTATACCACAGATGGTGTGTCACTTTCTCACAGATTCCTCTAACAAACTCCTCTTTATCTACCCTCAGAGCCCTCGCAGCCGTCCTTCTCAGTTCCTGGTACAGACCAGAGTTGCTATTGACACCTCCTTCTGGAAACATCATTAACACCAACACAACCCTCAGCAACTTTCAGGGTCTTGTCACAGAAGGTCTCCCACATCACATTAGGACTGGCAGTCATACCCAAATCTGCAAGTTCCTCACACAAAACTGCGTGCAAACTCATTAGAAACAGTCTGGTCTTCAAGCAGGTAACACAGCTAATTCATTATAAACATTTAAAATGGTTAAACAAGTACTATTGCAACAACTAATTAGAGTATTCAACTCTAACAGAAGTAATTCTCTTGGGCACTGAAGGAGGCAATGAAGACTCTGTAAGCTGCCTACAACTGCACACACTTAGCTTTTGATTGTCTACCCCTTGCTACAAGCCCTTATTAAGACCCCCACAGGCCCCTGAGTGACTTAGCCTCTGAACAGAGAGCTGATGATACTCTTACCAGTACACCACCTGATAGTTTAATGCTATGCTGTATTTCCAATGCTGACATTGCATTGCATCAAGTATGGGATTCCCCTTGGTCAATTTAGCATGCGAAGACTCGACCAATTCATTGTGCTTTCCCCCTTGGTCATTTTAATGCGTGGGGGCTCCATCATTTCATCATGCCAGGGGGGAAGTGGATTGGTGAAAAAGCCCCATGCCATCATGGGCCATTGGCGGTGCATCCAAAACGCCTTGATGGTACATCTGTCCCTGCCTTGGTATTACGTAAGGCCGCACAGCCTTACTTTATTATGTGTAAGTAAATTGTAATAATATTACCTAAAAGTTCACAAATAAAAACTTTTATTAAACAAAAAAGAAACATTTAAACATTAAATAGACCTTCTATTACTATTGAAGTTGTAAGGCTGTAATTACAGTATTTAGCTTCCCTTCTCTTCTTTTAATTTATAAACCTAACCGCACTTCTGGACATCTGTGTGCACTGCACACCTCCTTTAAAACATGGGAGGCGATTAAGATCTACTTACAAAACTTTACTTGTTGTTCCAAAATTTCAACACAAACCCTGTGATGACTGTTGTATTAGTTTTTGTCTTCTGTTTTCTGGAAGGGGTGTCTCTTCAGCTTTGTTTTCTTTATTTAATGAAGAGTGATGAAACCAGTCTGAATATGCCTTTAAAAATTAGTAAATGAATACTGCCTTTAAAAATTATGCTATTTTGAAATAAAACCTGCAATGATTAAATTCAAGGTAACTAAATTATTGAACCAAAACAAAATAATGAAATTGTATTTCAAAATTATTAGATGACTTTTATTTAAATGTTTTTTCACAATTTAATGATTAATTTATATATATATATATACATTGCTGTACTTTTTATTGTGATTATTTTTTCATAATTTCCATTGTATTTATATCATTTTGGCACAAATGATATTCCATATAATTTAGCTACACAACTCAACCTTTTAACTCAGTACACTGAATTATTAAATGAAAGCCTGGATATGTTGGACAATCTGCAGACTCATTTAGAAGATTGCACTGTTAATGGTGGAGTTCATTTGCAAACTTCATTTTTTTATAATAACGTTATTTAAGACAAGATACATAATCTAAATTAATTAAATATTTTTAAACTTCTCTATTTTTTATCTTATACAACCCAGATGTCTGCAAGGAAAAACATTCAAATTTCCTTTCAAAAATCATATCCTTGCACCACACTCATTATAAAGTCATTGACATACTATGACTTATACTATATATAATAAAGTGATTCATTTATGAATGATTCTTTTTATATTACACTCCAGTGGCATCATTCATACACTTCACTGTCTTAGGGTTACATGAATGATTCTAAAAAACATACACATTGTGACAGGGTCAGACACAGTTGTTTGCATTTAAATAATGCTTCTGAGTGCAAAGTATACAAACTGATCAAGCAGGTTAGACTAAATCAATCCACTCCCACGTGACTCATGTTCTAATAGCCAAAGAAACGTTTTTCTTTACCTTAGTTATTTAAATGCCAGCAGCTCCAAAGTGGTTTCTAGATCTTTAGGAGTCATGCTCATTCATCATGCATGTTAGCTTGTTTTATGGGCACAGTTTCCATTAACAATTCTAGGAAATAAAAGTGGAAATGTGACATCTCTAGCTGAATGAGTACGTTCAGAAAGTGAAAGCTTGCTCAAGGTGCATGTTTACATTGCAATTGCTTACCCCAAGTTAAGTCTAAACAGCTGGTGTGTCCCCATCTTTCAAAAACCCAAACTTCTCACCATTTATCTTGTAAGCACTCTAAAGCAGCCATCATGCTATTTTTATCCAAGCTGTTTGGAAGGAACAATTGGTTTTCCTTCTTTCTTGTTCATAAGCAAGAAAAGAAAATACAAGACTGACATTCAAATTATATTACCTTCCAGCAACAGAAACACATCCCAGTAGATACCATTTGTTACATAAAAATGCTGTTCTTATATCATCATTACATGCAGTGGCCCTCATTACTCAGATTCATCAATACCTCAGCTATCATACTGGTGCTTCACTCTTGGTCTTTGTCACATCTAGATGTCCCTACTTAAACCTTTCTTATTTTTAAATAACAGCAATATTCCTTAAATCTACAGACATATTCATTAGTGAAACATCAAAAAACAAAAATGAACTCTATCTGCCAGTTCCTTATCTGCACATTTTATTTCCCGTGTACTTAATAAATGTCCTCATTTGATAACATAAACTATGTTAGAATCTTTAAGTTCTCAGTTCTACATATTAGTAAGATGCTTCTTCAATTTATATTAATCATTCATAAATTCCATTTTTATGGTTGTTCTCATGTGCTGAAATGTATTACACTTCCATTTTTCACAATTTCAACTAGTAATATGTCACATATAGGAACAACTTTTCATAGCTACATTTTCTTCATTAGTTTTTGACTCTAACTTACTTATATTTTTGGTGCTTTGATCTGTTTGGTATCCCATCCATCCATCCATCCATTTTCCAACCCGCTGAATCCGAACACAGGGTCACGGGGGTCTGCTGGAGCCAATCCCAGCCAACACAGGGCACAAGGCAGGAACCAATCCTGGGCAGGGTGCCAACCCACCGCAGATTTGGTATCCCACTGCTTCTAATTTTTGTCAGATAATTATTATACCTTTCATGAAATATTCAACCCTGACTTCTTTTCACTGGTTCCTAGATTTAGTTTCCCCACTTTTCAAGACTATTCTGCATCAGTTTTAATTTTGCATGTTTTCAATTAATTTTATTTTAATTATTTTTTTTGGAAACTTGCTGAAGTAAAAGAATGTAAAATGTATATTATGCTATTATCCTAATAATCTGATATTGTGTGCATCATGAATTCTATATTGATTATTAAAGAATGTAACTTTAAGACTGTATTCCCCACTTTATAATAGGCCAAGGGTCATTAAAGTCGCCAATTTTCGGGCTTATTTTTGAAGTATTTTATTACCACCACTGTCTAGGGTAGTCAGGATGGAGTGTGGTGTCTGATTGTCAGGGCCATTTCAGCCTTTCTCTGGTCCCAAGCAGCATACCTACCTTGGGGCTCTGACACCTCTTCAGCTCTCTTTACCATGGGGTGAACAATACAATACAATACAATACAATACAGTTTATTTTCATATAGCCCAAAATCACACAAGAAGTGCCACAATGGGCTTTAACAGGGCCTGCATTTTGATAGCCCCCCAGCCTTGACTCTCTAAGAAGACAAGGAAAAACTCCCAAAAAACCCTTGTAGGGAAAAAATGGAAGAAACCTTGGGAAAGGCAGTTCAAAAAGAGACCCCTTTCCAGGTAGGTTGGGCGTGCAGTGGGTGTCAATAAAAATGGGGTAAATACAATATAATATACAGAACAGAACACAAGTAAGCCTCAATACAATACAATAGTGCAGTAGAAATCTTACAAGTACAGAGCAGAATTCAACACTAGATGATATCACATAATACGCATATCACATAACAACTACAGCATATCACACTCCCAGCGCTATTCCTTTGTCTTTGATATGGACTTTTAAACCTCAGCTTCCTATTTAGCATACTGTACAGCTCAACTCCCATTTCTAACTGCCTCACATTTATTTTCTTTCTTATGTGTAAGATCATTAATCCGTCTTTTCTCTTACCGCTTTTTTGTAAATCACATACTAATTTATGTGAAAAGTAAAATCAGACACATCTCTGGGATTCAAACAGATTTCTGTTACTACATTAATATAATATTTTTGTATGGCAGTATACAACTCCAGTTCAACAATTTTATTTTTGTTTTTCTAGCATTTAAACATACTATTTCTAGGCTATTAGAAGGTCTATGTAGGCTTTTTTGAAGGTTAGTATTTACCGTATTATGATGTTTTATGTTACAATTAGATTTCTGTTTTTGTACAACTTCTGTAATTTTATTGTACTTGTCCGATGCTTTCTGCCTCTCTCTCACTTCATAATTTAAATGTTGACAACTAACATGTACCACAGCTTTCTCAATTTGTCTTTTTGGTGTACATATCATATCTAATGCATAAGACTCCACAATGAACCCAATTTCCAAAAAAGTTGTGTTGCTGCGTGAAATGTAAATAAAGAATGTGATAACTTGAAATTGAAAATTGAACAAACACGACATATCAAATGATGAAACTGAGAAATGTTATTGTTTTATGAAAAATACATGCACATTTTGAATTTGATGCCAGCAACATGTTACAAAAAAGTTGAGACAAGGGCAATAGAAGACTGGAAAAGTTGTGTAATGCTAAAAAAAACCACACCTGGTGGAACATCTCACAACTGATATGGTTAATTGGCAGCAGGTCAGCAACATGAGTGGGTATAAAATGGGCATCCCACAGAGGCAGAGTCTCTCACAAATAAAGATGGGAGCGCTTCATCACTCTCTGAATGACTGTGTGAGAAAAAATGCAGCTATTTACGAAACATTTGCAAAGAATTTGGGGATTTCATCATTTACGGTGTATAAGATCATTGAAAGATTCAGAGAATCCACAGCAATCTCTGTATGCAAGGTATCAAGCCTAAAACCAATATTGGATATCTGTGATCTTTGAGCCCTCCTGTGGGACACTGCATTAAAAACAGACGTAGTTCTGTAGTGATAATCACTGCATGGGCACAAGAACACATGTGAAAACCATTGTCTGTGAACACAGTCTGTTGCTACATCCACAAATGAAAATTAAAACTCTATCATGCAAAGAAGAACCCATATATAAACATGACCAGAAACACAGCCACCTTCTCTCAGCCTGAGCTCACTTACCATGGACTGAGATGAAGCGGAAAACTGTCCTGTGTCTGACAAATGAAAATTTGAATTTTTTTTTTGGAAATTAAGGACATTGTGTATTCCAGGATAAACAGGAGAGGGACAATCTGGCTTTTTACAAGCACAGTTCAAAAGCCAGCATCCTGGATGATCTGGGGAGGGGGGGGAGCCTTAGGTGCACATTACATTGGTAGCTTGCACATCTCTGAAGGTACCGTTAATGCTGAATGATATATACAAGTTATAGAGCAACATTCATCCATCCATCCATCTTTTTCAAGGAAGGCTTTGCTTACTTCAGTAAGTTATTGCCAAACCACATTCTGCAAGTATTACAACAGCACGGCTCTGTAGTAAAAAAAAGTCTGGGTGCTAAACTGGCCTGCCTGCAGTCCAGATCATTGCTGACTGAAAACATTCATTGCATTATGAAACAAAAAAAATGAAAAAGGAGACACCAAACTATTGAGCAATTGGAACCCTGTGTTAGTCGAGAATGGGCCAACATTTCACTTTCAAAACTACAGCAAATGGTCTCCTCAGTTCCCAAATGTTTAATGAGTGTTGTTAAAAGGAGAGATGATGCAACACAGAGGTAAACATGCCCTTGTCTGAGCTTTTTTGAAATGTGTTGCTGGCATCAAATTCAAAATATGCTGTATTTAAAAAAAATACAATTTCTGTTTCAGCACTTGATATGTTGTCTTTACACTATATTCAGTTAAATATAGAGTTTGCATGCTTTGCAGATCATCACATTCTATTTTTATTTACATTTTACACAGCATCCCAACTGTATATGAGGTATGATATCGAGACAGTTTAGCTATCATCTAAACAACTGAACTTGATGGGCTGAATGGTCTCGTCTTTTTTTATCAAATTTCTGATGTTTTTATGTAATACTAGACAAAGAGCCCGTTTCGACATCGTAAGATGAAATGGGCACAAGTTTGTGTCAGCAGTGTATGAAGAACAAATGATAAGTAACGAAGAAGTTGTTTTGTAATGATTGTAGTCCGCTTTACTCATTACTGTACAGGCTTGTACTGTTAGTTGATGAATTTTCCAGGCCTATAGTATAATATTGAATGATGAATGTTCCAGTACAATATGGAATAGTAATAAGTATAAGCACCACAAACCTGATATAGGTGTATTGAATGAATGCGTAATTGAATCAGAATGCGTAATTAGGCCTCAAGCTGTAGTCGAAATCGCCTTTTAGGCCTCTAGAGCTTTAATCGAAGTTGCCTTTCTCTTTGAATTTTTGCGGCCGTAAATCCGCCGCCTGCCGCGATGTTGGGGTTGGATGTCGGTCTCGTAAGGTTTTTCGGGCAGCTGCACAGAAGGCAACTGCGCATTCGGCTTTGGACGTGCGCAGAAGGCGACTGCGCATTCGGCTTCGGACGGACGTGAGTGAGTGAGTGAGTGAGTGAGTGAGTGAGTGAGTGAGTGAGTGAGTGAGTGAGTGAGGAGGCAGACGAATTATGTATTAAGATGACTACGTGACTTTTCTAAGAACCCACTTTAGAATCAAATTTATTGCAGGGATCATTTCTTAGGGACAATGGTGTACTGGTTTGCACCAGTGACAAGGAGGTTTGTTCAAAGTAGTGTTCACCATTTGCACATTCAGAGACATGCATAAAATTCTAACCAGCATCACTATCCACATCAGAACAAATTGCACAGATAAATGTTGGCTGCCAGGTCCACCAGTCAAATTATAAGGTGCAAGAGAAACACTCAAGAGTGACATTGAACTTGTGATTTTTTTCTGACGTTATACTGTGCCAAGCAGCTAATCCTGGTAAAACTCCAAACATAAGAAGATTAATTGATTGGCACAGATCTTGTTGCAATGATTCTTCTTATACAGTAATTAAGGTCTCTGTTTCAACTACATGTTTCAATTACAGGCCAAGCTGTGTTTGTTCAGAAGCATTTTAAAATGAGTTCATTTCTTTCTTAACATGCTCTTCATTATTTTCTACTCTATCATCGTTGCTGTAATAAGACTCCACGTCCAAGAATTATTGTGAAAAGGCAAGTAAAAACAGAACATGTTTATGTGAGCTTAGAACTATCCAAAGAGAGAAACCAGATTAGAACTAAAAGAAGCAAAATGATCAAGCAAACAAAACGCAAAGACAAAATAAGAAGCAAAGTCAAAGGTAGAAAAGAGTTAAAAAAAAAAAACAAAACAAAACCTGACACTAGGACCTACTTGTTTGAAAGGTAACTAATGCTAGAATTTGTGTTTAACAGTCGACAAAACGATTGTGGTAACAGGATGACTCCAATCACATTGCACAAACAAATAATGACACAGAAAATAAAACAATCCAACTTTCTAAAAATAAATTGAAGGAAAAAGAAAACCTTCAAAAGGGCAAGCTTGTAAGTGGGGACCCCCTCAGAAACCCTTCATATTAATTCACACTCAATGCACAATGAATTAGCATGTAATCAATAAGAGCGAGACATTTGAAGAACCTGCACTCCTCGAAGATGAACAGAGTTTACAGTTTGGTCCCTTATTAGGGTGAGGTCTGGGCAAGCACTGCAAACTGGTCCCACACTACACTTGATACATTATTTAGAGACAAAGTGAATGCTGAACTTAATGCCATCACAGATTTGTCAGTGGTTTCCAGACAGTCCAATCACAAACCAAACTGAGACAAATGTGCAGATAAGCAGAAGACGGCTTGACGTAACAGCACATCAGCATTATTCAGACGACATGGCAGACGCCTAAAGCTGTTCAATTAAGATTGTCATTTGTTAGCTAGGTCTAATGGCAGACATAGAAAGTGAGAAGTCTTAATGATTAGTATTGTTTCTTTCAGTTCCCTTTCTCTGTAAATTGCTAATGAGAAATCTGAGTTGGCCAGCACATGACTTCCTGCAAATTTACAACATTAGTTCAGTGTACAGTGTGAATTTCCTAAAATATGTGCAAGATGCAATACTACTGCTATGTCTGGACATTTTGAACCTTAAAAGCTGAAAGCTCAAAATTCGCAAAAGTCTTTCTTTCAAAGTCTTACACGTCTATGACAGATTTTGGCTTTGGCCATTTGTATCAGCTTTAAAAACTTTCAATTTAAACGCATGAAGCTAAATATTTGGAGTTCACCCAAAACCAAACTGGTTCTTGAAGCTAACAAATCTAAACTGTCCAAAAATTGTCTTTTTGTTCTCAAGTAACAATGTGTACACAAAATGTTTAGCATAATTCCACA
This sequence comes from Erpetoichthys calabaricus, assembly GCF_900747795.2. Taxonomy (NCBI): domain Eukaryota; kingdom Metazoa; phylum Chordata; class Cladistia; order Polypteriformes; family Polypteridae; genus Erpetoichthys; species Erpetoichthys calabaricus. The sequence continues at coordinate 251,839,755 of NC_041395.2, read as the reverse complement.
AATGCATAGACAGAAATCTTTCCAAAAACGCTCATAACATGTTCTAGCAATGTCAATGTGCAGACTGCAGCAGTTAGGAATAAAGACTGAATCAGGAAACACATAAAAGAGGTATAAACTGGAAGTATAAACTTTTGATAATCTAGAAAACAAGCTCAACACTCAAAATTAAAATGGTAGCTGAGGACGAAGAAGTCCAAAACAAGAAAACACATGTAAACTGAGTAAAAACATAAGCCAAAGGATGTGGTCAAAACATTTATAAACAAAGATCAAGATTATATACAGAAAATAACGGTAGAGACTTTGGAGTTGTGTTCTAATACCTGGACAAACCAGGAAGTGCACAAAGCAGACTTTTTCTATGGTTAAGGCAGTGACATCATGCACTGCACACTCCCAGTTTCCGGGACTAACAACCTCTCTGTACAAAAAAGCACAAAAAGGTGGCATTTACACTAAATAAAATAATATTAGGTAAGAATGTTATTCATTTTCAACTTAGTGCATTTAACTTGATGACAAATATAACCACTGTTGTACTGGGAAAGCAAGAGACTGGACCAGGAGATAAATGTGAGTCAAAAACAAAGCAAAAGTTGTAACCTGAAGACAAGAGGTCAAATCGATGAAAGTCAAAATGTCATGCTAACTCATAGTCAAAAAAACTAAGCAAAAAACAGATTAAAGAACTAAAAAGATGCAAGCAAAACTTGCTTTTGTTTTCTTTTTGTAGGATATCTGCAAACTGTTAAGTGACACCAGGAAATAAATTTTGTACCCAGTGAACACTTTGTTTGTGACCTCTGATGAAGCCATTGGCAACCAGTAAATAAAACCACACAAAATGGTGGCTCCCAAGCAAAACAATACAGTATCAAAGGAGAAAACAATTATATATATAATTAAGAATTAAATTTATAATCATACTAAAACAACCCCAATTCGAAAAGCTAAAGTCAGAAATGGTTAAAGTGACCTCAAAAACAAAGCCAAATGCAGAATCTTTATGAAAAGATTTATTCTTCACAAAAGCTCTGTGGAGCACTAAGGGCAAAGGTAATACAAGGTCTAAATCACACACCCAAAGAATAGTCAAAAATACAGAGCTAAGGGATCATAAATCCAATAATGCACAGAGCACAAGAACTCACCACACCCAAGTGCATTTACATGAACTACAAGGAACTGTGGGCTGCCCCTGCCTTTATAGGGCTGAGGGCAGTCACTTGCTGTGATGGGCAGGTGGCCCCACCTCTTGGGGGGAGGGGGCAAACCACAAAATACAAGGCACATAACAAAGGCATGAATGTGGATGTATAAAAAGTAAAGTATAAGCAATTAGATTCAACCATAACCTCATTTATTTGGAACTTAAAACATCCACGTATCCAAAGAGCGACTCTACAAAGACCTAAGGCAGAAGGTGGCATGACTCTGCCTAACTTTCAGTTTTATTACTGGGCAGCAAACATGCAAGCTATAAAAACCTGGACACAAATAGATGAACATACACAGGCTTGGTCCGCAATAGAAATAAAATCCTGCAGTACTTCTTTATATTCCCTGCTTTGTGCCCCAATAAATTCAAGTTATCACCGATATAGTAATAACCCAATTGTGCTTCACTCACTCAGAATATGGAACCAATATAGAAAGCATTTTAAGATGGAGAATCTTATCTGTGGCACCTCTGCATGAGAGCCACTTTTTTCAACCCTCGCAAACATATGCAGTTTTTAATATCTGGAAAACATTTGGGATTAAACTGATTAGAGATCTTTATATAGACAACGTCTTTGCATCCTATGAACAACTACATTACAAATTTAACTTTCCAGAAACACATTTCTTTCACTGTCTTCAAATTAGAAACTTTGTCAAACAGAACCTGCCAGATTTTCCTCATCTCGCACCTTCCTCTATGCTGAAAAAAATATTGCTCAGTTTTGAGGACTCAGACAGCATTTCTGCAATATGTAAAATTATTTTACAGTCCCTCCCTTTCGAAGATCCAAGAAGACAATGGGAAAAGGAACCCTTTTCACAACATATCAGAAAAGGAGTGGAAGGTAGCAATGCAGAGAATTCACTCGAGCTCCATATGCGCAAAGCATACAATTATTCAGCTCAGAATTATATATCGAGCACATCTGTCTCGCTTTAAACTGTCCAAAATGTTTCCAGGGTAAGATCCAACCTGCGAACACTGCACTCAAGTTCCAGCCTCACTGGGTCACATGTTTTGGGTCTGTACCAAATTAACATCATTCTGGACCAAAATTGTGCCTTTCAGACAGCCTTGGTGTCACAATCCCTCCTAACCCATTAACAGCTGTGTTTGATGTTCTTCCAGATGGGCTTAAAATGGAGAAGGACAAACAAACTGTGATTGCCTTTACTACACTATTGGCACATAGACTTATTTTGCTAAACTGGAAGAACCCTAACTCTCCTCTTCTAAGTCACTGGGTAACCGATATTTTATATTATTTGAAATTGGAAATAATCAAATTCTCAGTTAGAGGATCTGTGCAGAACTTTTTCAAAACCTGGCAGGATCTAATCAATAATATTTTAGAATAAGCTCTTAAAGCACTGAAGAAGCAGATTCTCTTCCCATTTCTTTTTCTTCTCCATTTATCTTTATCCACCTATTAAACTCATCAAATTATTTATTTTTGCTAGTTTTACTCTGTTGGCCATGCTCTCTTTCACAGGGGTGGGGGGTTGATTTGTTTTCAATCCTATTTTTTTATAAAAATTGATCTATTTGAATGTAATGATTACAATAGAATCAATAAAATTAAAAAAAGTAAAGTATAATGCAAAATGTAAACAAAAGTAATATTAAAATAAACAAAGACATTACAATTAAACAAAAAAAAAAACAGCATTTGAACCCCAGCAAGGAGGGGAACCATGGCTGAAATACAATATACAGATAAACAGTTCCTGTGAAAATATAACAAAAAACAATGAAAAATCACCAGTCATGACAACTATAACGCCGGATCATCTTTAACCTCTAAAACCCCCCAAATGACGTTCTAAAGTATTTTTTATAGCCAAAGGAAACCTATACAAAATTAAAAGCAAAAGACAAATAATGGTGATCAAAACATGTTTTTCTATTGAAAGTTCAAAGTAAATTTTTCATGAAAACTATACTTTCTACATATTCAAAATCCTGAGAAAATAAAAACATAAACCCGGTGACGGTCAGCACTCCAGCATTAGAGAGACCAATGTAGCCTGTTCATCATTTTAAAAATATACACTGTCGAGTTAATGTGTCGAAGGGTCACCTTCCAGTCTCTTCTAGAGCCAAGCACTACCACCCTGAGACAGCAGGGGGCACAATCACTGACTTTTTTGTCCCTTTTTCCGCCTGCATATCCGAGGAGATGCCCATTGAGGTCAACTGACTCCGTCCATTCCGGTCCACAAGCTATAAAAGCAGAGCTCTACTGGAGGGAGGTGTCTCATTTGGGAGACAAGTCACCTGCCCAATCACTCTTTAGAATTGACCATACCCTTTTGTTCTTTATTGCTCCATCATGTGTCTGCTGTTTTGCTTTGCCTAATTGTTCCAAGTAAACAAGGTGGCCCGGCTGGCATGCCAACATTTTATTTGTCATTTTTATTTGCATTTACCTTGGTTGACAAGAACACCTAAATGCAGACAATATGGCAGTGGGAGTAGTAAAGCTTTTCTATTGGCCATGTCTTCTTTTTTTGCTAATAAGTGAAATTAGAGAAGCAATGGCAATTTTAACAATTTAGATAATTTAAAGAATTCTGTTAACAGCTCAATAAAGCTCCAGATGAGTGATGGGAGACAGCTGCCCCCAGAGCAACATAACAAAATAGAGAGAAAAAAAATACAAATTTATGATTTTGTCATGCTTCTGGTAACCCATTATCTGGCAAATTTGTAGACATTTTGAGAGAAAGGCAATACCTTTCTGATCGTCTTCACACCTGTGAACCCAACACACATTTCCCACAAAGGTCTGAACCGAGTAGAAGATTGGAGTATTTGTGTAAAAGGCAGAGAGGCTCTCTTGCTTTTTCATTTTTATGGTTTGGCTTACTGGTTTTATGTGGTGATAAACTAACAACAATACATTTCCTCAAAATTGCTGCAATAGAAATTATTATATTATAACCAAAAACCTTGCAAGTCCAAGGTTGAGGAAGGAAATGCCACGTCAGTCACTAAAGGAAAACCGAGTCTTGGCAGTAACGACATAAGGCTGCATTAAATAAAATACCCTGTGTATGCTGCTCACGGCCTTTCTATCTCACTCAGCATACTTACTGAGCATCAGATGGCATCATATTAGTTTTGTATTAGGTATTGAGAATTATGAAGTAAACCTTATGCATTTTAAAATACAAGTTTAAGTTTATGTAATATTATGTAGGTCAACCACAAAGACTGTTTTTTTATCTTCCTTGGTAAATTGTAAATCACTTGATGCAGTTTTAACAGGTGATTTTTCTAATGTGCTTGCCTGTGTTTTCACTGTGACTTATGACGATAACATATAGGTCATAGTATTAGCTAGCCTAGGGTGGTCATAATCTGACACAGTAAATCACATTTTTCCTGAATATTATGACTCTTTTCACTATCTTTGGCTAGCTGATTATCTATACAAATAAGGTTTAGGTTTAGCTTTCCAAGAGGGAAACGTGATTGCCTCAGGAAAGTACAAAACACAAGACATTGTTACAGAGATCCAATAGGTAAACAGAGACACAACATTTGACCACCAATGTTATTGCATGAACACACACTCAAAATCAATACAAAGAAGAATAATGATTTTCAACCGTACACAAAATAATAATGCAGATTTTAACATTTAGCACCATCCCTAAAAGTAACAGAATTTCAAATTCTTATAGCTCTAGGAATAATAGAATTCATCCATCCATCCATCCATTTTCCAACCCACTGAATCCGAACACAGGGTCACAGGGGTCTGCTGGAGCCAATCCCAGCCAACACAGGGCACAACGCAGGAACCAATCCCGGGCAGGGTGCCAACCCACCGAAGGACAATTGATATGATATGAATACCGAAATTATATCAAGTATACATCTCAGTATTTAAATTATTCAGAGAATTGTAATATCACGAATGTAATGTATTCTGTGTCTTGTCGGAGGAAGAGAAAGCCTGTTTAAGAAGCACAAAGTGATTCACACACACAGAGCACATAGAAGAACAAATACAAAACAAAGCATTTAACGTGCTACTTTAGTTACGATGGGATTTGAGAAACTAGTAAATTAAAATGATTTTATTATGAAGTTTATGATGTTCTACTTTAATGACAAAATAAACTACACGATTAAAGTGGAAATTTCGAGATTAAAGTTGACATTTCAAGCTTTTTTTCCCACTGTGTCCCTATTTTTTTTTTTCTTTTCTCTGTACCCAAATAAGCTTCCATATGACTTTCAGACGGTGGGCTACGACTCGCCTTTTCACAGCGACTTTGATATCTGACAACTTCTTTTTTATTTCGGGCACTGTGCAACTTTGTGAACTTGAGCTTTCAAGTTTCTCCAACACTCTATGTCACTCGATCATCTTCCTATTGTTGTTTATACCACTGTTTAAACCAACAAATAGTATGTTTTTCTTTGCCTCCACTTGGTATTCGTTGACATTCTTCTATTTTCCCCAGTGGTTTTGCCATTGCCTTTTCACAGAATGCTGAGCTTAACGGCTATTTATATTGATTTGCATATTCAAAAAGTGTAATTCTGGGAGGAGTTTGGGAGGGGCAGCAGGCGCGTGCACGTGTGCTACTTTTCACGCTGACCGGGATTCATGGAGCGGAATAACGTGGAGGTTGACGTATGCATAGATTTATGCATCTGGATTTTTTTGTGCGTACACACATTTCCGCTTTTGTCCATATGCCATATTATAGTGTGAATTCTATGCACACTGTTATGCATGAGGCTCCTGGGATAACATGATTATGGCCTCTGTTTTTTTTCACTGTCTGAGAAAATTATTAGCCAACCAGATAAGAAACCAGTACAGGGGGTGGTATTTCATGAGTCCTGTATGTAGATAGACCTGAATATCATTAGCATAGAAATGAAACTGTAAACTGTAGCATCTGATAATGGCGCCAAGGTGAAGTATATAAATAATAAAGAGTAAAAGACCAAGAACTGATCTCTGAGGAATACCATGAGACAGATGGGACGGGTCTGAGCTAAGCCCACCAACAGTAACTAATTGCTGTTGGTCTATATGGGAAGATTTATTTTGGCAATAACACTTCCAGTGATGTTTAGTTCATGGTCAAGTCTAGATAGAAGAATATCATAATGCAGTGTCAAAGGCAGCACTGAGGTCTAGGAAGATCATATGTGTTAACCAACTATGATCGGCTGCATCATAAATCACCCTGTCCAGTGCAGTCTTTGTGCTGTGCTGTGATTGGCCCTGAACCCAGACTAGAATGTCTCAAACAGATCATTAGACATAAGATGGTCTTTCAGGTGACCAGCAATAGCACACTTAAAGATTGTACTGAGAAACGACAGCAAACAATATCAAAAACATCCATGAAAAATCTCCCATGTGAAGGGGCTTCCTGTTTGTGGACAACTTTTATTTACTGGAGGTATTTATGTATCAATTGTAAAAAAACACATACTGTATGTTTTGCACGTTGTGATCATACAACTAGATGACTTGACTTATGGATTGTGTGACACGAGTAACGTGATACTTTTTCATGGACATATTGATATTGTTTGCTATTGTCCAGAGCTAGTCTTCATAGGCTCCTGTTCTATCAAAAACATGATTGTCTCCATTCTCCATGAAAGCATGAGATTCATTTTTTTCTCAGTCATAACTGCAAAACTACATGAGATATGTAACATATAAAAAATATAATTTTTGGGTGGAGTGTTCCATAAAGTGACTTGTTTATGGTGATACAGTAAGCAAGAAGTGGGGGCTGAACCAGCAAGATTAAGGTCTAAAATACAGTGCTTTAAATACCAAAACACACAGCTTAAGAGAAATGTAGTAAAACAGAAAATGTGCTATGTACTGTACACAGTAAATTTTCAAATACAACAAATTGGTAAAAGGGTTTGTAGCTTTTAATTGATCCAGGATATACTGGAAGGCAGTCAAAAATCAGGCACTATTAGGGCAACAGCGGTCATGAAAGTAGAGACAGAGGCTTGTAGCATCTAAATTGCTACAGTAACTTCATGCTTGAAACAACTCTTTTGATATGACAGTATTTCAGAATGATAGAAGGAAGTCATTTTTAAAATAAATCTCAATTGTCTTACATTAAGGAAATAACAGATACTTTGCACTTCTAACATTTCTTCTGCTTACAGTACTGTCACACGTACAGAGTGCAGGGATATTCTTACTTGTATGTGCTAATCAATATGCAACATATCTCCACTCTTAGGCGCCTTTATCAGTGAGAAATAATCTTACATTGAAACTTCACTTTAGAACAAATAATAAAAAAGGCAAATACTTTAATCCATGCATAAAAGTTTATTCCACATGCAAATTTATGTCATATGTCTGTCAAAAGCTTCATTTGCAACACTACCCTGTGGATTCAGAAAGTATTCAGACCCTTCACTTTCTGTACGCTTGATATTGCAGATTTAATTTTAAATGGATACATTTTATATTTTTGCCTATCAATCTACACTCAATAACCCATAATGACAAAATAAAAACTTTTTTTTCAGAATGGTTTGCATATCTATTTAAAATCAAAAGCTGAAACCTTTCAATCACTTAAGTATTAAGACCCTTAATTCAGTATGTTTAGAAGCCCCTTTGAGTCTTCTTGGGTAAGTCTGTACAAGCTTTGCACACCTGGATGTGAACAACTTAGCTCATTCTCCCTGGCAGATCCTCTCAAGCTCAATTAAATTGGATGTGAAGCCTCTGTAAACTGCCATCTTCAGGGTTCTCCAGGGATGTTCTATGGAGTTTAAGTCAAGGCTTTGGCTGGACCACCAAAGGACATTCTGAGACATGGCTTGAAGGCACAAGGGTCATCGTGCTGAAAAGTGAACTATCGCCCCTGTTTGATGATGCCTGCACTCTGGAGCGGGTTTTCTTCAATGACCTCTCTATATTTGCCTGCATTCATCCTGTCCCTTATTTCGGACCATTCTTTTTGTTCCTGCTGCTGAGAAGCACCCCATATCATGATGCTGCCACCACCATGCTTCACTGTAGGGATGGCATTTGGCAGGTGATGAGCAGTGCCTGGCCAAACATAGAGCTTGGAGTTCTGCTTAAAGAGTTTAAGCATCAGACCAGAGAATCATTTTCCTTATGCTCACAGAGTCCTTTAAATGCTGTTTGGCAAACCCCAAGTAGGCTGTTATCCAGCCACTTTACCATAAAAGCCTGGCTGATAGAATGCTGCTGTGATGGCTGTCCTTCCCACACCTTCTCCCAACTCAGCAGAGGACTACTGAAGTTCTGTTAGAATGACCATTGGATGACTAAGGCTTGTTATTCAGTTTGGCCAGATGGCTAACTGTAGGAAGAGTCTTTGTGATGTCAAACTTCTCCTATTTCACAATTTTAAAGGTGATTGTGCTCCTGGAAACACTCAAAGCTTTAAAAGTGGTTTTATATCCTTGTGGCATTTATGGCATACCACAATTTTATCACAGAGGTCTACAGAGTACTCCTTGGAGTTTGTGGCTTGTTTATTGTCCTGAGGTGAAGTGTGAAATGTGGGACCTTGCTAAATGATGTTGAATCACTTCAATTTACCTCAGGTGGACTCCAATCAAGTTCTAGACACAACACAAGGATAATTAAAGCAAACAAGAATTCACTTGACCACAATTTGGATTGCCAAACAGAGTCTGAATACTAATTAAAAGTGTAAGGTATTTCTACATTTTTCTAGTGCAGGTTGGTATAATTAATTTATTAGTGATGTTAAGTTTAATATGAAAAAAGAAAGAAAATGCCACAAAGATGAAATGATGGGGATAAAACAATGCTGGTTGGTGCTCAAATAGGAGTGGCTTTCTGTCCTCTCTGGTGCTCTCTGGGCTCAGTTAAAAATTCTCAGTTCAACAAAAACAACACACTAGAAATGAAGATCAAATGGGAACAGTAAGACGGAAACATCTAATCATAGAAACACATGTGCTCAAGCATAGGAAGAGGAATTTAATATGGATGTAAGAAATGTAACTAATGTGTATCATCTGGTCATTTTTAATCTTCTTCTTTTGGCTGCTCCCGTTAGGGGTTGCCACAGTGGATCATCTTCTTCCATATCTTTCTGTCCTCTGCATCTTGCTCTGTTACACCCATCACCTGCATGTCCTCTCTCACCACAGCCATAAAACTTCGCTTAGGCCTTCCTCTTTTCCTCTTCCCTGGCAGCTCTATCCTTAGCATCCTTCTCCCAATATACCCAGCATCTCTCCTCTGCACACGTCCAAACCAACGCAATCTCGCCTCTCTGACTTTGTCTCCCAACCGTCCAACTTGAGCTGACCCTCTAATGTACTCTTTTCTAATCCTATCCATCCTCGTCACACCCAGTGCAAATCTTAGCCTCTTTAACTCCGCTACCTCCAGCTCTGTCTCCTGTTTTTTGGTCAGTGCCACCGTCTCCAACCCATATAACATAGCTGGTCTCACTACCGTCCTGTAGACCTTTCTTTTCACTCTTGCTGATACGCATCTGTCATAAATTACTCCTGACACTCTTCTCCACCCATTCCACCCTGCCTGCACTCTCTTTCTCACCTCTCTTCCACAATCCCCATTACTCGGTACTGTTGATCCCAAGTATTTAAACTCATCCACCTTCACCATCTCTACTCCATGTATCCTCACCATTCCACTGACCTCCCTCTCATTTACACACATGTATTCTGTCTTGTTCCTACTGACCTTCATTCCTCTCCCCTCTAGAGCATATCTCCACCTCTCAAGGGTCTCCTCAACCTGCTCCCTACTATCGCTACAGATCACAATGTCATCAGCAAACATCATAGTCCACGGGGACTCCTGTCTAATCTCATCTGTCAACCTGTCCATCACCATTGCAAATAAGAAAGGGCTCAGAGCTGATCCCTGATGTAATCCCACCTCCAACTTGAATGCATCCGTCACTCCTACTGCAGACCTCACCAGTCACACTTCCCTTGTACATATCCTGTACAACTCTTGCATACTTCTCTGCCACTCCTGACTTCTTCATACAATAACAGGCAAAATAAAAAATAAAAATCATCCAACGTAGTACTAAACTATTCCCTCCAAGCTGCACCAATGTGCATGCATTATCTTCCATTTTTCTGTCTTTTTTTTTTTTTAATAAGCAATGCAAGTCAAGTGGCTAACCGAGTGCCAACATTCAGCACAGTAATATGCCTGACATCAACGAATTGTTCCAAGTGGAAGCCTGTAAAACTTTTCCTAAAATATACAGTGGAGACAACTTGCATTTCAATTAAGGGAGTTTCCTTCCATTTTTCATTTTGTTTGTTCAGTCTTCTGTATTGCAAAAAGGAAGTCAAGCAAATTAACGGGTATTGTTCAAGTCCTCTAGCTCTCCCGATAATATTATTTGTGGAAACATACATGTAAGAATAACTTCCTGAGTGAACAAGATTAAGTTCCTTTTGGAAGCACATATTCTTTTTAACTCTGAGACCTCATCGGCAAATGATTCATGCCACATATTTTTACAGTCATCATGTCTGAAAGGCAGGCAGAGATGTTCCTGGCAAACGTTGTTCATTGTTAATGGAAACAGGAAAAAATAAAAAGATTAACATGGAATTTTTTTTGTTTAGGAGTTATCGTAAACTGTAAAAAAAAAAATAAAGTCCCAATCAAACAACAGGATATGCTAATCCCAGTGAAACTTTCATTTCTGGACCTTCACTGGCATGGAGCTTGACTCTCTGACTCAATTAATTTTTCGTCTAACTGTATTTTCTTCAGAACAATAAATAACATTTTCATATCTTTTTTTACAACAGCAATATACTGTGTGAATTACGTCAAACAATGTCATCCATTTTCACACAACCTGCTCATTTGCTTCTTCTGAAGTTATAGTTGGCCTTGATCTAGCCCAACAAAGCAGCCAAGTGCGTAACTGGACCTGGCTGACGGCCTTGTTTCACTGCTAAAGGCTGAGAAAACCCAATTTGCTTCTGCCTCAAGCTGTGAAGTCTTTGTGCAGAAGTAATCCACGTTAGAAATCTTGAAATCTATCAACAACATGGCTACAACATTGAAAGAGACTCCTGATAAGGGTTTAATGAAAAAAAACAGTTACGAATGCAGGAAAAATCCGAAGATGTGCCCCATCATTTTGTTGAAGAAGTCAATGGCTCTTCTGAGAATAAAGATGGATTAGACAATGCCACTGATTAGATACTAGCAAACCAAACAAGCTACCAGAGTTGGTGACCCACCTGAACACAAAGTTTGCTGTCAGAAAAATAGTTAAATGAAAAGTATTTTCTGCATTTTCTAACTTCAGAGTATTATAAACTTAATTATTAGTGTCAACAATTCAAAGCAGTGCATTGAATTTCTCAAATGAGTCACAAGCACGTCACACGAAAGTCTCACCAGAAAATGTAGAGCCTATTTCTTCAGAATTTTACATTCCGTCTGTCATGTTTTGTTTCTTAACATTTTTACACACATCTATAGCAAAAGACACAACACGAAGGCTTAGCCCACACTAACATTGATAAATATGAAAACATCAAGCATTTTCAGATAGTTTCCTAAATGTTCATCATCCACTCTGAAATGCCAGAAATGTGTACATTTTTCTTGTTGTGCATCTGTGATTTACTGGCGTGTTTTGGAGCAAACCTAAAGTAAACTGAAATGTCGAAAGACAAAAACATTTATTTGTGTAGACAAATGACGAAGCTGTTAAAGGTTACAAACAAGGAAAACATGCAAAATCCTTCCAAAGTAAATGCAGTAAAATATTCAAGTGTTTCAAGAAGCTGTGTCCATCAGCTGATGCAGACAAGTTAGGAAATGACAATCCACACAGTAAAGGGGATAAAACTCAAGTCAGTGTCTGACCACGTGACACTAATACATCAGTTTTCAAAAAGCTCAGTTTTCCCCATCTACACTGCTATGTGAGACCCAGCGTTTTCAAATGTGCACTCTTTAGAGTTCATTTTAAAAAAGATAGTTTTCAGAGGTTCAAAACATCGTTTCAGTGTGGATGAGAAGCCAAAACAAATAAAAGAAGATATGCTTTCAAATTAACTCATGTTATTGAGGAATAGATGGAAGCCTGATTGCTAATTTGCTTAGCTTTGATTTTATACAATATAACTTTTACCGTCAAAACAAGGGAAAATCATTTCCTGTAGGTAAAAAACACATAACATTATAGAAGTAGACCAATTACTAATAAGTTCTTTAAAATGCTGACGTTGATGTACGGCCTTAAGTCATTTTTGACATCAGCACACATCTCCGCCTACTTGTGAAACACTGTCATTTCATCTCTGCCTATTCTAGACTTCCTTATTCACAATCAGATTAATGAAAAACAGAACCTATCTAAGGTAAATTAAGAAAAGAGAGGGAGAAAGAGAGAGAGAGAGAGACGGGTTGGGGGCATGCACTAATATAGCACATAGCTGCACCCACCACACAATGAACTATCTGAGAATCCCAATTAGGACCTGAGTGCAGTGGGTGACACCTCAGCACCACACTAGTTCAAATGGAATGGAACAGTTGGCGAATATTTGCCACCCATGCATGGATGCCCTAAATTTGGTGAGTAACTGAACATTTAAAAGACCAACAGACTCAATGTATACACAGAGGAAGGAAGTGTCATCTACTGTAACATGTTGGATATTCCCTTTAACAATAATAAAGATCTTTGGGAAGACTTGGAGGAGAAACCCTGACCTACAACATGAGTGAATACAAATTAAAACCTGTTAGATGCACTGCAATGCTTTCTCCTTAAAAGTACTGAATTGAAATTTCTCCTTTTTACTTATGGGCTCACTATAGCATTTACCAAGCATGTGTTCATTAATTTTACTGGTCCAAAAACTTCAGTTTTACCCTCCCACCCCATAGAAAATAATTCAGTGTCAAAATTGTTTATTGCTACTTTTCTCATTAATAGCCTGTTTTGTTTCCATCATAATTTGTTAAGGTTACACGATCCAACCACTGCTGGTCCTTTCTCTTGCCTGAGAATCCACCAGCAAGGCCAAAGTAATTTTACAATCACTGGTTACTTTCAGGCCATGCTGTCATTCCGATGACAAGCCTGTATATTATACTTTATTTATCAGTACTCTTTACTATATTCTGGCTTAATTGATTTTATTATTTGCTTTGTGTTATCTTTCCATCTGTTCCCTTTCTTTAGCCTTCTTTACATTTTGTTTTGTGGTTTTTTTTTTTATTTACAGTATATACTCATGGATAAGTTCACCACGGATAACTCGGGACTCGATTTTACAGTAAAATTTCTGGTATTTTATAGTGTCGGTCGTATAAGTCGAATGCAGAAAACTCACCTGAGAGAGTAACCACGGAGCACACTGCCTTTTTTTCTATATGGGTGCGGCAATGCACTGTATCAGCGTGTGCTCCTAACCTCTCTCTATTGTGCCTACGTGACCACACAGTAATACCAGAACTATTCCAAAGCAACATTTGCACTGATTTGTGTTTTTTGTATCTCACACCCTCATACACCCTTATTGTAAGAGCATCCCTAATCTACGATGGAGCGTTCGATCAAAAGAAAATATGAAGCTGGCTTTAAATTAAACGTCGTTGAAGTAGCGCAAGAAATTGGTAACTGCGCTGCTGCAACAAAATTCAATACCTCTGAGAAACTGATGCGAGATTGGAGGAGGCAAGAAGATGTAAAAAAAAAAAAATGAAGTGTCGCATTTTTTAACCGGGTGTATAAGTCGGGTCTGATTTTATGATCTATTTTTCAGGTTTCAAGACCCGACTTATATGTGAGTATATACGGTAATTTGTCTCTTCATCCTTTATTGTATTCTAGAGACAAGACCTTTTGAAGTACAACTCTCATGTGCTGCTGTCATTAGAGCCGAAGTAACTTGAGAGGATTACGTAAGACACTTTGCTTTGGCATTAGTCTGCTTTTTGCCTTTTTCAGTTACTCTTTTGTTCTTCTGTTAAGGTTGTAGTCTTTTGACCACTTTGATTTTTGTTTTTTTTTTATTATTGTTTGATATTTAAGATTAGCCATTTTGGATTTTGCAGATTATAAATTTTATTTCTTGTTAATTAATTAATTTCACTTACTGGCACCCTATTCAGGATTTGCTTGCTGGAACACACTACTACTTCTGCCTGGCCTTGCTCTTCTTGGAGCTCTTGATATCATTTTTAAGATAAAATGCAGTAACGCATGTTTATTACGTTATAAAGAAAAGTTTTAAATTTCATTAAAATAATGTACTGTATATTGTTAATAATTAAACATGTGAGGACCTGGTGAACAGCATCAGTGATGAGCTGGTGTCCAATTCAGGGATTGTTCCTGCCTCACACTGTATGCTTCCTGGGAGTGGCACTACACTGGATGGATTGATGGATGGAATAATTAAACATGTACTATGAAGACATCTATTACAGCGCTGATTGTGTGGCGATTGGTTACTTGGAGAAAGAAAATGAAGGACAGGAATTGGAGGTTAGTATGTTTGAGAGAGACAGTACTGCTGCAATAAATTATTTCATCGAAGGTCACGCACAATGCAGCAAGCATGTTGCGGGAGGCAGGAACAATATCTGGACAGGATGCCTGGTCGTCATTATTACTGTGCCACCGTGTTCCCATGTTTAATAACATGCTTTAATTCTTATCATCATAAAATGGTATCAAGTATACATCTTAATATTTAAATTGTTCAGAGAGCTGTAATATCATGAATGTAATGTATTCTGGTAGAGGAAGAGAAAGCCCATTTAAGAAGCACGTAGTGATTCACATACATAGAGCTCATAAAATAACACATAGAAAGAAGCATTTAACGTGCTACTTCAGTTACAATGGGATCTGAGAAACTAGTAAATTAAATGATTTTAAGATAAAGTTTATGACGTTTTTATGACGTTTTACTTTATTGACAAAATAAACTGTGATTAAAGTGGAAATTTCGAGATTAAAGTTGACATTTGGACATTTTTTTCAACTGTGTACCTATTTTGTTTTTCTTTTCTCTATACCCTAATTTGCTTCCATATGACACTCAGACGGTGGGCTACGACTTGCCTTTTCATGGCAACTTTGATATCTGACCACTTCTTATTTATTTCGGGCACTTTACTAATTTCTGAACTTGAACTTTCGAGTTTCTCTGCCACTCTAGTTAGTCGATCAACTTCCTTTTGTTGTTTATATCACTGTTTAAACCAACAAATGGTACGTTTTTCCTTGCCTCCACTTGGTATTTGCTGAAATTCTTCTTTTTCCTTTGTGCTTTTGGCATTGTCTTTTCACAGGACGCAAAACATAAGGGGATATTTATATTGATTTACATATTCAAAGAGGTGTAATTCTGGGAGGAGTCTGGGAGGGGCGACAGGCGCGTGCACAAGCGTTACATTGCACACAGACTGGGATTTATTTAGGGGAAGAACATGGAAGTTGGCATACGCACAGATTTATGCATCTGGATTTTTTTTGTGCATACGCACATTTCTGCATTTGTCCGTATGCCATGTTTTAGTGTGAATTCTACGCACGGCGTTATGCATGAGGCCCCTGGTCTTTTCTTCCTTGGCCTAGTGGTCTGCAATTTTTCCTCCTTGAAAAAAGCAAACTTATTCCCTCTTGTCCATTTATCAAACACACTGCTCTTCCTACTTTGGACAAAGAATTTTAAATTCTTGTCATAGAGGTTCTTTTGTGTTTTATATTGTAGATAGTTGGCGTTACAGTCCTAAGGATCAGTCTTGAGTGTTGTTTTGGATATTTATGCAACTAAATTATAGTTTAATTTTTATTTGCATAATTCTACAAAGCAGGATGAAAGTGTGTTTAGTCTGCACCTCTGAAGGGGGTCTATGGAATGAATTTTACATATTCTGTTTATTTAATTTGTGTTTCGTACATGTTTTGCAGTTGCAGCTAATTTTTTATTGCTTAATGTCTTTTAATGATTTTTTGAATGACCATTTTGGATATTATCTTTGCCCCCAGTCGACTCCATTTTGTTTATTTTCATAGCATCCCGTGCCATTTAGCAACAGTGCAGCATCGCTGTCTTGTGATTGCCCCACATGTTGTCACGTGACGTCATTAACCAGCAAATATTTAGAGTGGCAGCATACATCCCTCAACAGTCAATTTTGTGCGTAGATAAAAAAACTTCTGCTTTGTGTTATTGTTGTTTTCTTTATCCATTTTTTACTTCCTGGCATTCCTTTTCAACTGTGTTTTTAGCTTATGGTTTGTTTTGATACATTCAGTTATGATTGACTCCTGGTTTTGACACATACACATCATAATGTCAAAGATTTTTGAGCTTCAGTCCTTGGTTAAATTTTGATATTTTTTCCTGTCTTGCCTTATTACTTTTTTAAGCAGAAGAAGGTTTCATCTTGCGCTCAGAATGTAAACACTGGAGTGTAGGCACTACCAAGTTTTGGAAAGTGTTGTATTGTGCGTGGTGCTTTGCATATTTTAGGTTTTTCTATAATGGAGAATCTGCTTATGAAGCTTTAAATCCATTTTAAAATATTTTTGCAAAGTTTAATTTTATTAATGTTCATCTTGTTCTTCGTTTATGTGACACAGGAGATGAGCCACTGGACTGTGATTGTCACTCACCTTACAGTGTACGTCACAAGTAGTAACAATATAAAAACAGTGACATTTCAGTGTTTTAGTATTCCTCAATTGGATAAACAAACAAAGACTTTAGAGCAGTTAATTTCTAAAACAAGTCATCTAAGTGGTATGTTTGTTTCAGTTTTGAAGTCCCTTAATGCCATTGACTTTCGCTCTCACAACCACACAGACAGTATGCATTGCTTTGAGGTTTTTTGCAAGCGGCACTTTTTTATATACTGTAGGCGATGCAGAAAATCTAACTAAAAGTGCAGTTTGCCAGGCAATTCATAAAGTCTGTTTGGCTCTGAAATATTTCCTTCAGGTTTTCATAGTGTTTCCTGGACACCTGCGTGTGCAGACAATAAAAGAGGCGTTTCATGCCATTGCAGGTAGGTAATACACAGGTTAAAACACCCACAGTTCCATGAAGAATCTCAATCAGCCTAACATTCTCATTACCAGGATTTCCAAATGTGATTGGGGCACATGGGACTGATCAGAGTGGAGTTTGATCAAACATTATTTGGATAATGTACCTCTCCTCCTGATGAATAATCAGACACAGTGTCTTCATCAAATATTTGACCTTCGTCAATATCTCGTTGGTCAGACACAGGTTCAAGGGATATGACATTCCCTGCAACTGACCCAACAAAAAAGAGGGCTATATGGAATATACCTATGGCACACATGGAGTACAAATATATGCAATGACCATCCTTTACCAGAAATGAAGTGACCACTGCACCCTGCCACTGGTTCTGAGGAGGAGCTTTGCCCTGGAATGCCCTCAGAAACAGGGCGATGGGCATTTTGCTGGACAGCCAACTCTTCTGCAGGGGTTAGGTCTGGACTGCATGGACCGCCACCTGTTTTTTGCTTGTCAGCCTTCTTATTAGCTTTAGAATTAATGTTTTTTATATTATATATGATTCTTTATGTCAACAATTCTTTAAATAGTTATATACCAAAATTTACCAGTTTGAAGTATATTCTTGTACTTCACTTTAACCTGTTCCCATGTTCTCCTTGTGCTCACGTTTGATCTGGAATTATAACATATTAAATAATAATTAATCTGACACATAGGAAATGAAACACTGCATTCAGTAAGTACAATGCACACTACTTAGCGTTTAATTTGTCGGCCACTTTTTGCAAGCCGTCTTTTCTGGTCTGGGCTGCTTTTGCAGTGTTACCCCTTGTGCATATTAAATCTCGAAATCTTCATGTCCTTCGAATAAAAGGTCTTGCGCTGCGTGTGTGAAAAAAAAAAATGCGCCCGTTCTTTCGTCATTTTGTTACAGCCTATCAAAGACTTGCTGATCATGTTTTCTAGACTCAATATATATGGGCTTTTCACTCAGCACGGGCGCGCACATTCATCTCGGATGATTAGATCCAGCTCGACTAATCTAACACACGGCTGCATTTGAAAAACCGACCTATCCCAGATGAGTGTCACCGGCATTAACTTATCCAAGATGAGGCACCTGATCTCGGATGATTTAAGCGACGTACTAAAAATACCCCCTAGGAGAAAGAACTAAGTAATCACTTTGAGGCAACCTTTTAAGGCCTGCTAGAAAAAAATTGAGATAAAATTCCAGAAAAATGCAAGTAAGTTTGAGATTAAATATAGAGCACTTGGTGTTCAGCTTGAAGTCATTAAGCAAATGTTCACAAATGTTTCATCTACCGCAGATGAAAAAGCTGCAATTTCCAAATGCAACGTGCTTGGAGACAGACACGCTGTGCTGGAAGATGGATACAGAAGGAATAATATTAGAATCAATCTCCCTAAAAACTGTGAAAGTCCAAACCCAACAAAATTCAAAGCTGAATTATTCTCTAAAATAATTGGAGAGGACTTCAAATCAGACACCGAGATATGAGCAGCTTATTGCATAAGTGGATTGAATGCCTCAAAACCTAGAAGCCTTCTTGTAAGTTTTGACAAATTACAGTCTAGGTTGAATTTGATGTCACTTCTCATACTGAAACAAGAGATTATATTTGAAAATAACCAAATTCGTATTTTTCCTGATTTCTCACCTTCAACACCTGCTAAACGTGCCTTATTTTACAGTATTAAACAGCACTTACGGAAAGCCAAAATCAGATACAGCTTCTTGTATCCTGCTAAACTAAAAGTGGATATTCAAGGCAAGTTCTACATTTTTAGTTCTCCGCATGAAGCAGAAAAAGTGGTAAGAAAATTGATCCTGACACTTTTTGAAATACGATTGTGAGTCAAATCATGTCCTGGCAAGGCAAAGATGATTTTACCTTCAATTTGGTCCTTTCGCAATGAGAGTTTTGCTGTAAGTATACATTCTATTTTCTTCTCTGCTATTTTTATGTTTAATTTACAATTATAAATGTTTTTTTCTAACAAATGGGGACTGTTTGCCATCATACCCTTGGTTTATTGTAGGACTGTACTATCATGTTATCTGCTTTTCCATGGGTACTGTTTAACAGCATTCCCCATGTTTCTGCTTTCAGGACTGTTTAAGATTATATTCTAGGTTTATAGTATTTGGACTGTCTACTTTAATCCTTCTACACATGCTGGGGGACTTGTTTTGTTTTGGACATATTCTGTATCTAGGTATGTCAGAGAACTGGGACTTTGTGTTGTACGGTCTAGCCATCTCGTGGGGAGGCAAAAAAACTTTGAGTGGATGGGTGGGTGGGAGAAAGAAAACAAGCTATTTGTAATGCATCCTTTTAACCCTTACAATTGTAAGTGTCAACACAACAATAGGCAATAACTCCTGGCAAAGTCAGAAATTAAGGTTAAAGCTATCTTATGTAATAATGTACTACCTTAATTTAAGACTACAAAATGTCAAAAAATGTTTAGAAGCAATGTCTCTATGACTAAACATTGAAACTTGTGAGCTGGAATGTCAAAGGTCTCAATCGCAAATTAAACAGAAAAAAAGTATTCTCTCACCTAAAAGGTCTAAATGGCAAGATAGTACTTTTACAGGAGGGCAGATTATTTCATATCTCTCCCACAAAAATAAATTGGAAACTAAGAAGGCGTCAGAGTTAATCAGTGAAATTACCAGAATAGATCAAGAACACACCAAGTTCCCAAATGAGGCACTTTATAGGTCAAGACAGGCTTTGTGTTCAGAACTCATCCTCTTGACAACAAAAGAAATGGAACAACACATTTTTAAATTGCGACATTATTATTATGAACACAAAGAGAAAGCTATTAAGATCTTAGCTCAACAAATCCTCAAGCATTAAGTTGCAATGCAATACCAGTAATTACCATCACAGACTGAGACTAACCATAACTTCACTAACCATAAAAATATAATGCACACATTTAGAGACTAATATATTATATTCTACTCAGTTTAAAGAAGACAAAACACAATCTAATGCGTTTTTCGATGCATTACAGATACCACAGCTAGATTCTCTCAGTGCAGAGAATTGAATAAACCACTGACACTCTCAGAATTACTAGATGCTATAAACTCACTTCAGAGTAGGAAAGCAGCAGGCCCGGATGGCTACCCTACTGAATCTTATAAAAAAAATTAATTAAGTTAGCTTCCCTTTTATTAGCAACATTTATAGAAGCCAGAGACAATAAAATTCTACCTCAAACTTTTCACCAAGCATTACTTACCATCTTTCTTAAGAAAAATAAGGACTTACTACAATGTGCATAATACAGACCATTCTCACTTTTGAATAATAATGTTTAAATACTCTCCAAAGTTCTAGCTAGAACGACTGAGAAAGTGCTTCTTTCGGTAATATCACAAGACTAAACCAGATTTATTAAAGGCAGACACTTAGCTGTTCAATGTAATATATTCAAACACAAAGTCTAACACATTGGAGATCTTATTTTTGGATGCAGAAAAAGCATTTGATATGGTTGAATGGGACTACCTATTCACTACATTGCACAGATTTGCATTTGGCCCGAATATAAGTGCATGGATCAATACTACTGTACACCAGTCCAGAAGATTCAGTTTGTATTATCAACATTGTTTCAGACTACTTCAAACTAGAACGTGGTACTAGACAAGGATGCCCCCTTTCACCACTGCTATTTTCAATCACCATTGAGCCATTAGCAGTTTACTTTCAAAATGCTTCTGAGATAAAGGAGATTATCAGAGAAGGGCTTGAACAGAAAATATTACTATATGCAGATGATATGTTACTATATATATCCGATCCAGAAAATACTGTGTCTGCAGTCCTAACAGCACTACCAGAATTTTAAAATATATCTGGACTCAAAATTAATTTGAATAATAGTATGCTACTCCACTATGTGTTACTACAGCATTGTTGAAGTTTGGCCCCCACATTTTTATTTTCTCCAATATATGGCTTCCTGTAGTTGTGTTTTCCTCTTGTCTGTTGCCATGTGCTCACAGCTATTGTAAGAATAATAAACTACTATCACACCATCACTTGGAGGATGACTGGACTGCCCCAGCTGTTTAAAAAGAAAAGCTTTTTTGTATTTTTTGGCTTTTAACCTCTTCCATCTCTATAATGAAACATTTATTGGATTCTTATTTAGATTTGTTTTGATTTAGGATTTTGCTTTCCAGGCTGTTTTCCCAGCCTTGCCTTTTTGTTATTCCTTTTTTCCTAAATAAATTCTTGAAATGTTAAGGTACTTTTTTGTTGTCTTTTAGGACCAGAAGTTTCATGGTTCCCTTTTATCAACATTAAGAGCATTTTTGTGAACTTTAGAACTTTTCTATTTAAAAGCCTTAGCCCCACTTTGCTCAAAGCCTGCACTTTGAGTTTGGGGCTAGACCTCCTGGGATAAGGCCTATTCTGGAAAGTCAGACCTGGGCAAAGTCTTGGTCAGGCTTTTTTTTTGTTGAGGACTGTTCTCCTTGTTGTTCTTTCTTTGTTGCAGGAATCATAATGTAATGCCACAGCCCATTAATACAAAAAAACATACACTAGATTTTTTTGGAGTTTTGGGGGAGGGGTTGAAGCCGCCTCTTTGGCTGTTCTATGTTATGTTTAAGCCAAGGTTGTTGCCCTGGCATAAGTTTATTTATTGTTTATTTTATCTTTTTGTTGTTATTTAAATATAATTCTGTATATTATGTTATTAGCTTTGTTTTTTTAGTTCTGATTGAATTTTATGTAATATGTTGTCGTTTATTGATTGAAACTTAATATAATACAAAATTGAAAGACAATGTCTTGGGGGGTATTTTTCGTACGTCGCTTAAATCATCCGAGATCAGGTGCCTCATCTTGGATAAGTTAATGCCGGTGACACTCATCCGGGATAGGTCGGTTTTTCAAACACAGCCGTGTATTAGATTAGTCGAGCTGGATCTAATCATCCGAGAAGAATGCGTGCGCCTGCGCTGATTGAAAAGCCCATATATATTGAGTCTAGAAAACATGATCAGCAAGTCTTTGATAGGCTGCAACAAAATGATGAAAGAACGGGCGCATTTTTTTTTCACACAAGCGGAGCAGGACCTTTTATTCGAAGGACATGAAGAATTTCGAGATTTAATATGCACAAGGGGTAACACTGCAAAAGCAGCCCAAACCAAAAAAAGACGGCTGGCAAAAAGTGACCGGCAAATTAAACGCTAAGTAGTGTGCATTGTACTTACTGAATGCAGCGTTTTATTTCCAATGTGTCAGATTAATTATTATTTAATATGTCATAATTCCAGATCAAACGTGAGCACAAGGAGAATATGGAAACAGGTTAAAGTGAAGTACAAGAATATACTTCAAACTGGTAAATATTGGTATATAACTATTTAAAGAATTGTTGACGTAAAGAATCATATATAATACAAAACACATTAATTCTAAAGCTAATAAGAAGGCAGACAAGCAAAAAACAGGTGGAGGTCCATGCGGTCCAGACCTAACCCCTGCAGAAGAGTTGGCTCTCCAGCAAAATGCCCATTGCCCTGTTTCTGAGGGCATTTCAGGGGGAAGCTCCTCCTCAGAACCAGTGACAGGATGCAGTGGTCACTTCATTTCAGGTTAAGGATGGTCATTGCGTATATTTGTAATCGATGTGTGCCATAGGTATGTTCCATATAGCCCTCTTTTTTGTTGGGTCAGTTGCCGGGAATGTCATATCCCTTGAACCTGTGTCTGACCAATGAGATATTGACGAAGGTCAAATATTTGATGAAGACACTGTGTCTGATTATTCGGATCTGTGTACAATCCAATGCCCCAATCACATTTGGAAATCCTGGGTAATGAGAATGTTAGGCTGACTGTGAGATTCTTTATGGGACTGTGGGTGTTTTTGCCTGTGTATTACCTACCTGCAATGGCATGAAATGCCTCTTTTATTGTCTGCACACGCAGGTATCAAGGAAACACTATGAAAACCCGAAGGAAATATTTCAGAGCCAAACAGACGTTATGAATTGCCTGTCAAACTGCATTTTTAGATAGATTTTCTGCATCGCCTACAGTATATAAAAAAAGTGCCGCTTGCAAAAAACCTCAAAGCAATGCCTACCGTCTGTGTGGTTGTGAGAGCCCGACTTCGCCGAGTTTGACTTTGAATATAAGGTGCTAATAAATCTTTGAGGTACAATATTCCCCCGCAGCTAAAGCGGTATCTTTCGAAAAGAATTTCCTCCAGGAGCAATAAAGGATCTTGCCAATCACGCAAACCCCTCTCTATATGAAATTCTCGTCTTATAATTTGCGCACCAATATCAATTGGTTGCTCATTCATGAATGATGAAGCCATGACTGAATGAATTCCACGCACGGACACTGATTACGTGTGTGAGCTAATCCTTGTTTACGTAGAACAAACCTGCTCCGAGCAGGTTTGAGGATTAGGATGTGTTGCTATGACAACATATCCAGCAAGAGTTTCGAAAAACCGACAGATCCAGGATCATGCCAAATCGTCAACAATTACATCCGGCTAAACGAGTAATCCACGTACGAAAAATACCCCCCTGTTCCACCATGATTGTTTACATTTGAAAAAGATGTGGACCCATGTACTGGGGAGTCAAATGAGTGGATTAATCAAGGATTGTCTAAACTTGGCAGTACGGAGTTTTGGACAGGCCAGGTTTATAACTTCACATAATGGAACAGATAGTAGTATTAATATAACTACACAAGGTAACTTTGAAATTACTAGTCCACAGTTAATAAGACAAAATAAAATGAGTAATATGTTAAAAATGACCTGCCTTAATGCTAGAAGCATCAATAGCATAACAAATGAGTTGGAGTTATATGTAGCTACACATAAGTAGGACATCATAGTGATAACAGAAGCCTGGATACACTTAAATACATTTATAAAAGAAAAAATTGAACAGGTGGGATAGTAGCTATTTATGTAATGAAGATCTTGCATGTGTGTTTGCTACAAATAGGTGCTGAGCCAAATCTTATTGAGGATGTTTGGATTTGACTAGAAAGATTTTTAGAGTGTGTTACAGACCTCCTAGTGCAGACAGTAATTTCAATAGTCATTTTTAAAATGATGCTAAAAATGTGAGTTTAGACGGGGATACTACAGTAAAGGTGGACATTAATTTCCCAAATATTAACTAACATAATCCTGAAAATAAATAAAAAGTACAATCAGCGACAGTTTTTTAAGATAAAATATGTCAAAGAATGAACAAGTAGAGATGTCTGTATGGATATATTACTCTGTAATAATCAGGAAAGAATTCAGGGGGTAGAGGTGATTGAGCCATTATGATTTAGTGACTATAACATAATACATTTGGTAACGTTTTGGCAGAGCACCTATTGAAAAATTAAAACTGCTAAATTTAATTTTAGCAGGATAAATTTTGAGCAGTCTGCAAAGAATAAATTGGGACAAACCTTTAAGTGTGAAGACAGCTGAGGAACGGTTGATCAAAATTAAATACCTTCCCATTTATTTTAACAGATCAGTTTAAATATCTAGGGGTAAATATTGCAAGTAAGTACAAAGCCCTTTTTTGCTTGGAAACAATTAAACAAGACGTGACTAGATGGTCTACCCTCCACCTTACATTAGCAGGGAGAATCAACATTAAGATGACCATCCTTCCCAAGCTGCTCTTCCTATTACAAAGCATCCCCATATACAATAACAGATACTTTTTTAAGAAATTAGACTCAATCATAACTTCATTTATTTGAAATAACTTCATTTATTTGGCACTACCCAACTTTTAATTTTATTACTGGGCAGCAAATATACAAGCTATAAAGACCTGGAGCCTCATGTACAAACAGTGCGTACACACAAAAATGTTGTGTGCGCCCGTTTACATGCTCACTTCGAGATGTATAAAAACTAAACTTGGCCTAAAGCTACGCACATTCTCATGCCAGTCTTATCCTATGTGTACACAAGTTTCCACTTGGTTTTGCACCTAGCGTCAAAGCAGTGCTACTGTTCCCGTGTGGTTTCCCTTTCTTTTTTAGATTCACATCCCTGACACGGCTTTATCAAATACACTGAAATTAACTGCATACAGTTTATAAATTTGAGGCATCTGATTGTAATCAACCTTTAACAATATAATGGTTCACAGAATGGCCAAACTATTCCAAATACCATAGCTGATTTAATGTTGTAACTCTCAGTGCACCACTCAGAGTATTTTAACCCACTGCATCAGAGTGTGGAATCACAGCTGACTGGAAAGCTCTACGGTGGGTAATGGCGAGAGCGCAGAGGGCTATCAGGATACAGCATCTACCCTGGAAAATATTTATAGCACACGATGCCTCAGCCATGACTCTATCTATTTGAACTTTTCCCATTCGATAAATGCTTCAGAGCCTTTCCTGCACGAACCTTGAGGTTCAGAAACAGTTTCATCCCAAGAGCTATAAATCAGTCCATCAAGTGCTCCTGGTAGAACTGTTTGCACTTAAAATTACAATTATCTCACTGTAAACTTGCACAACAGTTGTAATATTGCACAACCTGAGCCACTTTATGAACCATTTGCATTATCTGCACTATATGTACAGTAAAATGTACTTATGCTTTCATATTGTATATTTTTCATTGTTTTTTATCGTATTATTATTTTATAGGAAAGCTTATGGAGGATTTGCATATTGATCTCATTGTACCATACAATAACAATAAAGAAATTCAATTAAATTCAATAAAAAAGAGCACATATTTACAGATGATGATGACTGGCTTCTAAATCGATTTAGATTTCCAAGAGCTATCTTCTTGGAGCTCTTAATATCATTTTTAAGATGAAATGCATTAAAGTATGTATATTACATTATACAAATACATTTTTAACTTCATTTAAATAATGTATACTGTTAATAATGAAACGTGGTGGCACAGCAGTAGCGATGATCTGGCACCCAGTTCAGGGATTGTTCCTGCCTCATGCTGTATGCTTGCTGGGACTGGCACGACCCTGGATGGATAGATGAATGGCATAATTAAACATCCATCCATCCATTATCCAACCCGCTATATCCTAACTACAGGGTCACAGGGGTCTGCTGGAGCCAATCCCAGCCAACACAGGGCGCAAGGCAGGAAACAAACCCCAGGCAGGGCGCCAGCCCACTGCAGATAATTAAACATGTACTATGAAAATATTTCAATGTTCCTTAAAAGTTTTGAGGGATCAGCGTTCTAAGCTTACAGATGGTCTGACATTTATTAAAGAGCTTATTGTGTGGCTATTGGTTATGTGGAGAAAGAAAAGGAAGGACAGGAATTGGGGGTTAGTACGTTTGAAAGAGACAGTACTTATGCATTAAATTATTTCATCCAGGGTTGCGCACATCCCAGCAGGCATCTTGCAGGAGGTAGGAACAATTTCTGGACAGTGCTTAGAGCTCATTGATACCACTGCGCCACCGTGCCCCCATGTTTAATACATGGTTTAATTCATTTCATCATGAAAATGATAATCAAGTTTACATCTTAGTATTTAAATTATTCAGAGAGCTCTAATATCATGAATGTAATGTATTCTGTGTCCTGTCGGTGTAAGAGAAAGCCCGTTTAAGAAACACATATTGATTCACACACATAGAGCACATAGAAGGACACATACAATACAAAGCATTTAACATGCTACTTTAGTTACGATGGGATCTGAGAAACTCTAGTAAATCTAACATTGATTTTAAGATGAAGTTTACAACATTCTACTTTAATGACAACAGAAACTATGAGATTAAAGTGGACATTTCATCCTTTTTTTCACTGTGTCCCTATTTTTTTTTCTTTTCTTTGTACCCTAATATGCTTCCGTAAGACACTCAGATGGTGGGCTGCCTTTTCATGGCAACTTTGATATCTGACAAATTCTTTTTTATTTCGGGCACTGTGAGGCTTTCTGAACTTGAACTTTCGAGTGTCTACACCACTCGATCAGTTTAATTTTCTTGTTTATACCACTGCTTAAGCCAACAAATAGTATGTTTTTCCTTGCCTCCACTTTGTATTTACTGAAATTCTTTTTTTCGTGTGCTTTTGCCATTGTCTTTTAATCAAACACTGAATGGGGAAGGTGATATTTATATTGATTTGCATATTGAAATATGTAAAATTCTGGGAGGACTCGGGGTGGGGCGGCAGGCGCACGCATGTGTGTTACTTTTCACACTAACCAGGATTTATGGAGCTGAAGTGAATGGAAATTGGCTTACATACGGTTTTGTGCATCTGAGTTTTTTTGTGCGTATGCACATTTCCACTTTTGTCTGTACGCCATGTTTTAATGTGAGTTTTATGCAGGCCATTATACATGAGGCCCCTGGGCATAGACACAAATTGTTGAATATCCACAAGCCTGGTCTGCACTAGAAATAAAATCTTGCAGTACTTGTTTATATTCCCTACTTTGTGCCCCAATTAATACAAATTACCGTCAATACACTAATAATCCAATTGCCCTTCATCCTCTCAGAATATGGAATCAATGTAGCACTTTAAGACAGAAAAGCTTTTATCTGTTGCACCTCCACATGACAAAAACCCTCTCAAACATATACAGTATTTAATGTCTGGGATTAACACACTTAGAGACTTGTTCATAGATAATGTCTTTGCATCATTAGAACAATTACACTTCAAATATAACTTCTCATCAGCACAATTCCTCCACTACTTTAATCTACAAACTTTGCTAAACAGAACCTGCCCAATTTTCCTCACCTTACACCTTGTTCTATTCCAGAAGAATTATTGATCAGTCTTGAAGACTCAGATAGCATCTCTACAATTTATAACAATACGTTAAAGTCTCTTCCTTTCAAAGACCCCAGAGTACATTGGGGAAAGGATCTGCCACTAAATGTTTCAGAAAAGGACTGGATGGCAGCCATGCACAGAATTCAGTCTAGCTCCATATGTGCAAAGCATTCAGTCATTTAACTTAAAATTTTTTATTGAGCACTTTTATCTCGTTTAAAATTCTTTGAAATGTTTCCAGGACAAGACTCAACCAATGAATATTGCAATCTAGCTCCAGCCTCACTGGGCCACATGTTCTGGACATGCACCAAATCAACAACATTTTTGACAAAAATCTTTGCACGCCAATCAGATAGCCTTGGTGTCACAATCCCTCCTAATCCATTAACAGCTGTGTTTGGTGTATTTCCAGACGGCCTTAAATTGGAGAAGGACAAACAAACTGTGATTTCCTTTACTACGCTACTAGCATGTAGACTTATCTTGCTCAACTGAAAGAATCCCACCCCACCACTCTTAAGTCAGTGGGTAACTGATGATCTATACAACTAGAAATTGGAAAAAATCAAATTCTTACTTAGAGGATCTGTTCAAAACTTTTTAAAATATGGCAGGATCTAATAAATAACATTTTAGAATAAACTTCCATTTCAGGGAAAAGGATACCCTTTTCTTGTTCCTTTGATAGAGTAGCTTTTGGTTGCTGGCTCCTCTCTTTTTCACTTGGGTGGGGGTTGAATTTTGCTTTGATTTGTTAAATTTGACTTGACTGTATGGTATGTTATCTGTTTCTAATTAAAATTAATAAAAATATTAAAAAATAATTCTTTTATTACATTGGGAGTAGTTTATATTCCTCATACTGTACATTTAATGCAATTAAATTGTTAACAGTTATGATCTATAACATTATAATAACGATATGAGCTCCTCATGTGTTGGATAAGAATTTCTCATAATAGAAAAGTATATAAACTTCGTGATTGTACTATCGTGCATGCAGTTTATGTGTTGCAAGTTTATTTGTCAGGGTCAGTGGCGTAGCTATGGGGGGGCAAGGGGGGCGCCAAATTGATGTTTCTTTCCCTTCCCCATTGCATTTTGGCAAACAGGAGGGGGTGCGAAATCTTCAGTTGTCCCCGGGCGCTGAAAACCCTAGCTACGCCTCTGGTCAGGGTGGCTTTAAAGTTCTATTCTTTGTGAGAAATCAATATACTGTATTTATCACAAGAACGTTATCATTAATCTTAAGTGACTTGTTGATGCTTAAAGATTCATAAAGTACTAACTTGTGCATTTAGCCGTTTGTATAAGGAGTGAGATAAGACTGTCTGTACGTTATGAGAGCTCTATGATTATTATTGCTCTTCACTAGAACAAAAATCCCGTGGATAGTCATCAATAAAGATAACATTGATGGCATTTTCTGAACACAACAGACAGAGCAGAGTTTGTGCCAGACATTCCAGTGTCATATCTGTCCAGTGTATAGTTGTTTGTTCAGGGGATTTCCTGTATTTGATATAGTTATATACAACCTGACAAACTCTGCTTTGTATTTTCAAAGGCTTATATAGAACAATCTGTATATTTACTTTTACACCCACACAATAATCCATCCATCCACCCATTTTTATAACTCATGTAGTCAAATTTAGTGTCAAGAGGGCTACAGCCTATCCCAGCACTACTGGGTACAAGGCAGGGCATCCTCACCCAGAGTGAAACAAAGGTGTGTTGTCTATTAAGCTATCATATCTGCTTTTGGAAACAGAAGGAAAGCCAAAGTGCTTGAAGAAAGACCAATACACAGACATGAGAAGAATATGTAGACCCCACACCAGGCAGGATCCAGGCCAGAGATGTGAGGTGGTGGAACTAACATCTGTGCCACTCAACATGTACAATTGTTTTTTAATTCTTTCCTGCTGAGTATCACCATGCAGGCTAAAATGTATAAAATTGATGTGTTTAGGCACACCTCTGTTAAGCAAAGCAGGAGAAGATACAAAATATCTTATTAACTAATCCTATATTTTATTTTGTCCTCTTTTTTCTCAGCTATGATCTTACAGCACAACTAAATTTTGGGATGGCTATCAATAAATATGGAACATTGCTGTTCTGTATAGGAAGAAATATATTCTCTCATGAGCAAGGTACCACTGCAGTGGCACAAAGTCGGAATTTATTAATCCTTCCACCCGTTAATTCTAAGAAGTGAATAGAGTGATGCTCTTGTCCAAGGTTTGTCCTTGCACTCAGTGCCGCTCCTTGTGACCCTCCACTGTAATGGATTAGCAGGAAATCACCACAACTTGTTTTGCTTGTGTTCCATTTTGGGTGAAGAAAGGGATTTGTGAGAAGATAGTGGACTTGAGTAAAGGTACTCTTATTTGCACCTGTTTTACAGAAATTATTTTGGTGATGATCTGAACCGATAGCATTACTCCTAGCCACACGACTTCCATATAGGAAACATGAGCACGACTGGTGTGAGGGTGAAAAATTGAAACAGGAATTTAAATTGTCATGCCCTGAATCTGATTTTACCAATTCAAGGTAACTACTTTAAACCTGTATGATGTTTTCATGCATGTCTATTATATAGTACTTTTTATCTATCTATCTATCTATCTATCAATCATATTGTACCTTTCGTATCTCTTTGTCAAACTACTATGTAGTGCTTTTAATTTCTATATATATATCTATCTATTGATATCATAGTGTCTTTTCTTTCTATCTGTATTGGTGGGCTACTAGTAAAGGTTCTTTTATTTAATTTAAATAATAAGAGAGGCTGTATTAAATGCAGTAGCTCCATTTGTCCAAGGGGCTGTGACAGAAGTAGACTATTATAGAACAGAATCAGAAAAGCTCAGTGTTATTAAATAAGGATGGCACAGTCCATTTCTTTACTGAAGCCATGACTTCTGGCCATCTCTCTCTTGGTTTGCCATCTTTGTGTTGCTGTGAGCCCTTTGATAATACTGTGGTTTTGGCCTGCCTTATGTACACTTTGCCTCTTTTAAATTGCATAAAGGAATAGCAGACTATGCAGCTAATGTGCCCAATTTATGATAATATGACTTAATGTATGATGCTGCAGTGTAAGCCTACATCCATCTATCAGTTCATCAACTTTTCAACCGACTTGAATCGATGTAGGATTCATCACAAGGCACATACAACCACATAATGCCAGTTTCACCCGACTCAGCACATCTCGGTGATGTGAAAGGCAAACCCATGTTACTGCTGAAATGCAACCCAGACACAGAAATGATGCGTATAGTTCCCCAAGTGATCAGTTCATGGCTAGAATGGAATTTGGAGCAATGGGGTAGCAGGTCAAACTACTGCACCACCACCCAACCTACATGTGACATAAAATATTAAATACCACTTACTTTACTAGCTGACCACTTACTTACTTGTAGAAAGACCAACACGCGTACTTACTTACTTACTTACTTACTGAACTTACTTTACTAGATGACTAGAATGCTACAATGTGCAGTAAAGTTTGCCGTCATTGCTACATGATTCATATCCTTTACTGTCGTCTTTAGGTCAGAACAACATCTTTTTTGAGAGGAGACCTGTATGTCTGTGTCTCAGTCTTTACTCAGGAGAACAAAATAGTGTTAAAGATTATAGACCACATACATTTAAGATATCTCAAAAGTTATTTCTTCCAATGAAGTAGTTATAAATCTTTGAGAATATCCAAACCACAAATTGAGTATTTCCATTATATAATAACATGATAATTCAACTCATACAAGTATATTCATTTTACAACAATTAATCATAAATGCTTGATCGACACAAGTTAATGCACTGTGGTAATTGAACAACTGAGGAATGCGCCCACCTCGGCTGTTGACCTTGGATCAACTGGCACCATTATCTTTTGTTGGGTTGATAAATTAGAGAAAGGCTACTGTTTGTCTTGATACTGTATCACTAGCTGTTTATGAAACTTCTGTCACTGGCATGGATGAACCAGGCTGCTCAAATGAATGACATGTGGCACACGGACCAGGCTGCTCCAGGCAGCAGCCGCACGGGGGCCCCTGTAATGCAGAAAGATTGACTTCTTTTATCAGCCGGCAAGAACAACATGTCTAATTATCGCTTGAACAATTACTTTTCAAAAGATGGCAAACACTGCCTAATTTGGTGTGCAGTCCCAGATTGAGTCAACTGTTTAGTTTTGCATTAAGTCTATATCCAGCATTCGACTGAGAATTTCCTGTCATTAAAAGGCTCAAAACAGAGGCCATTTTCACGCTTCACTGATGGTCTTTAACACAGGCTCCCCCCACTGTGACTGAGTGCGGATTTTTCATTGACATTACAAATGTATCAACAAACACTTGAGAGTGAAATTGTCCCAGTCAAAATCTTGTGTGCATTTTCATTTATCTGCATTTGTGATGACTGATACTGGAATAGGCAGCTTGAAGATTAGTGCTGCATGCGAGCCACTTGGCTAGGAGCTGTGTGTTAAAATGGTAAGGCCCACAATTCATGGATTAGGATCTGGGTCTTAGTCATAATCTGTGCAGTGTGGTAGCTAAAACACTGGACTCTACAACACAAGGTTGCTGGTTTGCTCCCCACCTCTGACCCACTGTCTGATCCTGAGCAGGCCACTTGACCTGCACTTACGTCATCCATGATCAAGAAGGTAAGAGCTGCACTACAGCATGTGTCAATACTCATATGGCATCTTAGGGTGGTATTTACCATGGAATCTTGACGAAAGTCACACAACTGAAACATTGGGCCTCTATACTTCAATTTAATTTTCAGCTTGTGAATATT
Organism: Erpetoichthys calabaricus; assembly: GCF_900747795.2. Lineage (NCBI taxonomy): Eukaryota > Metazoa > Chordata > Cladistia > Polypteriformes > Polypteridae > Erpetoichthys > Erpetoichthys calabaricus. The sequence goes on along the minus strand of NC_041395.2, from coordinate 251,806,772 downwards.
CTTTTTCCTTTTTCCCTGTTACAGATGCACACTGGTGCAGCGCTTCACTAACTCCATAACATAAAGGTTATTTATTCATGTGGAATTTGCACATTCTCCATTAGAGTGTGTAAGCTTTTCCAAGGAACTCTGGTCCATCAGCCCACACCTCAAATACACGTCTGTTAGCTTAGTCAGTATCTCTGAAATGGCCCTGTGTGAGTAAATGTGCCCCAATAATAGACTGGACTCATTCCCAGTTGTGCCAACACAGGCTTCATCCCCAAATCCCTGGACTGGATAAACGTATTTACAAAATGAGTGTGTTATTAATATAATGAAAAAAACAAAATATAACAGTTATATCTTGTGAATTATTACTTTTGTATTAAAGTCATGACTATTTACAGTGCCTATAAAAAGTAGTCGCCCCTTGGAAGGTTTCACATTGTATTGCATTGCTATACAATAATTATAGGAATTATGGGAAACTTCCTCAGAGAAAAGGCCTCAGTTATAGTGGCGTCAGTTAATCAGATGTATCAGAAGTACCTGTGACTAACTCAATAATTTTCTGTTTACAATATTTGTAACTTCTTTAACAGGGGCTAATATTATTAGTTCACTGGAGCTCCTTACTCCTGAGAATGCCATAGACAATTGGTCATGAGGAAAACATTCCTGCAGTAGATTAGTTTTTGGATTTCCTAGTGAATGACCCGGGGTTTTGTTATGGTCATTGCAAAACAAAATTGTATTGTATTCTTTTGAATGGAAACAGGCAATTAGCAGGAATACTGGGAATTCTTGGTATATTGTACTAGATGTTTATGATTTTCATTTGTTTGCGTCATGACTGTGGCAACAGACCTCTAGACTCCAACAATGAGAATTGGGGCACCAACTGGGTGTCGAAGTTTAATGAACAAGCAAAAGAAAAAGACAACAACTTAAAGAACGTCTGCACTAGCCCAATGTCTGTTTGGTGAGGAATGGCAAAGGGGCTCTGTCCGGCTCGAGTTCCAGATCTAAACTGAGACCCTTCCTTCCAGGGCTGTCTAGTCTTACAGAGCCCTGACCAGAAGGGGGAAGGGCCAGCTCTGAGTGCTGTGGGTGAAGTTTGATACCTTCACTGGGCGACCACCTGAAGCTGCAGGAGGATGAGAAGAGGCAGTTGGCATTAGTGCCCCCTCTTGTCCTGGAGTGGTATTGCTTACCTCTGCAGAGCCAAGAAGGTGATCCCCAAGCACATGCAGGACATTTCTTTTCAGTTTTTTTTGTCAGTCGTATGTTCAAGATTTTGTTTTTTTTTAAATAACTTTTTTTTAATGTTATAAAATTGGGTTCTCCTCCAAAAACCATGGTAAGGCAATCAATTTCCAGTCATGTTTTACTTTAACTTATTACAATCAGCAGTGATCTTTACAGGCTGCAAATTTACATGGCCCATGTAATGACCTGAACATTTTTGATTGTGAGGATCTTTTCACCATATACATATATTGTTTTGACCCCTTTGTGGGTAGAGGAAAGAAGACATTCAGTCAGTGTCCAACCCATTATATCCTAACACAGGGTCACGGGGGGTCTGCAATTCTAGCCAGCATAGGGTGCAAGGCAGGAACAAACCCCAGGGAGGGTGCCAGCCCACCGCAGAGCACACACCCACACACTAGGGACAATTTAGGATCGACAATGCACCTAATCTGCATGTCTTTGGACTATGGGAGGAAACCCACGCAGACATGGGGAGAACATGCAAACTCCACGCAGGGAGGACCTGGGAAGCTAACCCAGGTGTCTTTACTGCGAGGCAGCAGCGCTATCACTGCACCACCATGCCACCCCAGAAAGAAGACATGTGAGTCGCAAATGTAGACAATGAAGGGAAGAACTTTCTATGAAGAAGTGAGGCTCAAAACAGGAGAGAAGTAAGGATTGTACCGAAAGGAACAAGTGAAAAGAAATAATATTGTGAACTATGTATGTACAGTGTCATCCTCCTCTCTCTTCTGGTTATCAGGACTCATTAACAGAGCTGCAATAGCATTTAAACTGACCAAGGGATGTCATCGCTCCCAGCTTGTCTTAATTCCTCTCCTACTTCTTTCTCCTTCCCTCCTGCCGAAGCAACTCTTATTCTCATAACCACAGCATGTGGTACCTGCACTCGAGCTTTATAGCGTGCTTGCTAACCATGTCTTCCATGAACTTCTCAGAACTTTCCTGCTTGCAATTTACAGCTAACACTGCACGCTAAATGTGATCCTGCATCTTTTTCTTGTCCATTCTTCACTCATCCATCCTCCCTATTGGTCAGTGACATTCTTTGTGTACCCTGCTGATCGCTTCTGCTGGTAGCCTTCATTTGTAGAAACCAGCAAGTCCCATCTTAGCTCTGCACCAAGCAGGTACGCAGCTAGTTAGAGTGTTATTATTGACAAATAAAAAACATGGGTCAGGTCATTTCCTGTTTTAAATAATGTCACCAAATTTCAATGAAATCAGTGAAAGCATTTTGAGATATTTAGTTTTCTATTGTAGTGGTTGTTTTTACCCCTAAATATTGTTCAATATGCATAAAAATGTCCCTTTTTAGCAGATACATAGTTCCCAAGATGTACAGTGCAACCAAATTTCAGTTTTTAAATTAAATAGAAATTAGTATTTTTGTTCACAAGTGAGTTAATCAGTCAGTCAGTCAACTTTGCATTTTATATACTGTATATAGATTGAATTACTGTGGATTTAATTTGTCTTTTTTGACACTGACAGAAAAAACAAACAGAAAAAAACTAATTATAAATAAAAAGCATAAAAGAATTTGTTGCATGTCAGAATTTAGAAGATGCACCTCTGGCATCCATTCCACCCTTGAGTCTATGTGGTCAGGTCTCTCTCTATCATCTTTACCCATCTGGACACTGTAATTTTCCCCCTTCTTCTTTTTCAGAACTGCTCAAGCTCTTTCAGGTTGCATGGAGATTGTCAAGTCCAGCCACAAATTCTCAGTTGGATTGAGATCTGAACTCTGACTCAGCCACTCCAGGACATTAACATTGTTGTTTTTTAATCCTTTACTGTGTATCTCTGGCTTTATGCTTGGGGTCATTGTCTTGCTGCACACAACTTTTCCCAAGGCATAGCTTCAAGGCATACATTCTGCATTCAATTTACCTTCTAATCTCACCAGTCTTCCAGAGAATCCTCCCCAAAGCATGATGCTACTATATGGTTGGGTTGGCATGTTTTTGAGAATGTGCAGTGTTAGTCCAAATATGGTATTTAGTCTGATGGCTGAAAAGCTCAGTTTTGGTCTTATCAGACCATAGAACCTTTTTCCAGCTGACATCAGAGTTTTCCATGTGCCTTCTGGCAAACTCCAGTAACTGGCGAAGCACCCGGACATTAGTTGATGTCTACACAGTTTCTCCAGTCTGAGACAATCTTTAAAATATTTCAACTCAGATATTATCTTGGTGTTATATTTAAGATGTAATTGGAATGGTAAATAGAGTGGCTGATTCTCCTTGTAGCTTCTAACTTCTTCAGAGTTATCATAGTTCACTTGGTTGACTCCCTCATTAGTTTTCTTCCACCATGATTACTCAGTTTTTTCTGTGGATGGCGTGCTTGGGGCAGATTTACAGTCCTTCCATACTCTTTTCAATTCTTAATGATTGATTTAACTGGACTCCAAGGGATATTCAATGACTTGGACATTTTTTGTACCTATCCCCTGACTTGTGTTTTTTAATCACTTTTTTACTGAGTTACTTGAAGTGTTCTTTTTGTCTTCATTGCATAGGTTAGACCACAGTACTGAATCACCACAGTTTGGACCTTCCAAATAAGGCACATTTATACTACAATCAACTGAAACCACCTGACTCTAGACAGGTGGTCTACATTTAACTAATTAAGAGGTTTCTACATCCAATTTTTACCCTATCTAGTAAACAGGGACACGCAATATTCAATTGTTTTAAATGATCAAAAACTTTGAATGTTCGTGTACTCCATGTTGCATGTCAAATAACATGAGCATGATGGTGTGACTATCACCTCAATGTCCTGTCATGTGCTGAGTAACCATGCATTAAATGTCAGTTGCAACAATACAACACAAAATGGTGATGAACACAAAAATATTGGTTAAAAATGACATTACGATGACATCAAACAACAATAAAAATTAATAAAGTACAATAATAATACCATATATACTCGCATGTAAGTTCTCCCTCAGATAAGTCAGGGCTTGATTTTACTGTATAATTACCAGTATTTTATAATGTTGGTCATATAAATTGAATATGGAAACTCGCGCTATTGGTCCAAGAGATTATGATATGCTAACGCCCGCCTGAGAGAGTAACCACGGAGCACACTGCCTTTTTTTTTCTATGTATTGTACCTACTTGATCACACGGTAATACCCAAACTATTCTGAAGTGATGTTTGAACTGTTTTGTGTTTTTTGTATCTCACACCATTATACACCTTTATCGTAAGAGCATTCCTTATCTACGATGGAGCGCTCGATCAGAAGAAAATATGAAGCTCGTTTTAAATTAAAAGTCATTGAAGTGGCAAAAGAAATTGGTAACTGCCCTTCTGCAACAAAATTCGACGTGTCAGAGAAACTGATTCGAGATTGGAGGAAGCAAGAAGATCGACAAAAAAAATTAAGTGTTGTATGTTTGAACGGGGTCTGATTTTATGATCGATTTTTAAGGTTTCAAGACCCAACTTATACATGAGTATGTATGGTAATTAATTACATTAAATGTCATTGAAATAACACATCTAATGGTCAGAAGACTTACGTGACAACAGAACACACTAATACATGCCCACATTCACTTAAGGGGATCAAGTTTCAAAATTTTCAGAAGAGAATTAAAATGGTATATTTCAGCTCTTACTTTAAAATGAGTTCTTCAACAAGAACATGGGGACTGTAGGGAATTGGTTATATTGATCACTCAAGTAATTATCATTTTTGCCTTTGGCAATGTCAGTAATTAATTATAATAATTAACAAGACACCCACAAAAGAATGCCAAATGAATGTAGATTGAGAAGGGATCTTTATTTCCCTTTACTCCAGATATGTAAAGAGGTCTGCACAATTTATGAACGAGATTCATAAATTGTCGACAGCTGACATTAAACACTTTCATTTCCTCTGCTGTGATCCAGATGTTGCGATAAACTTATTTTAAAAAAAAATAACCCAAACATGCTTGCTGTAATAAACAAAATAATACAGTTTATTTATAACATAAGGATAATAGAACATGGACATATGCAAGTATATGCAGTATATATATTGTAAATGAAAACACAAACAAAGATAATTAATTGGGGCACCCTTGGGCAAATCCTGTATAACTGAAGCAAAATAACAAACACAGTTGACATGTATATTTAGAAACGTCTTCACAGACAAGAGCCTACAATAAGACTGAATTATCATGGTGGAGGAGCCAATTAAAAGGCATGCAAGGTGGAAGAGGTGGGCTCAGGGAACCCAAACCCAGAAATGATGTTATTTGCCTTTCCATTGGTGGTCATCAGAAAAGAAAGGAGAGGAGACAATACATAGATAATATATATTATATACAGTATATAATATTATTATATAACTCAAAACACAAAATTACATCAGCTTAGTTGAACCTTTTTTCTCTTATCGAAAAAGGAACATAATTTATGAATTTTATCTATTGGTTAACATAGATTTTTTTTCTCTTTCATAGACAACGGTACATAACTTATGAATTCTGATCTTTCAATTCATGTGGTTAAGATGGATGAGTTCTTTAACTAGATATTAAGTCTATTGCCGCACCGTGACATTGACTTACTCACAGCTAATTGACACTAACCTAATTCCACCAACACAGAGTTTCTGTGTGTGTGAAATGCTGCTTTGCATTTTCTTACTAGATTTAGGAAGAAACTTAATAGGTAGAACGTATCCTTCACAAGGATATTACCTTTCAGTTATCGTGACACCAATACTATAATATATTATCTGGGTTTTAACCCTGCTACTAAGTTACGATTAATAGTAAGCAGGGGTATTTATGGGTTGAAGTAAGCAATGCTCTGTTTCTTTCCTGTTGGCTTTCTCCAGATACATGGAAGAATCTTCAGCACCTTTCTTTCTTCATTCAGAAGCTTTTCTTCTTCACATTAGTCTCACCTTCTGGTTGCAAGCAGTACTGCAGTTTTCCTTTGAGGTTCTAGAAAATTAAACGTCTGCTGTGTCAGCTGGTGATCAGTCAGCAATCGTTTTCAGCAAGATGAATGCGTAGTCTAACATATGGTCTTCCTCTGGTCAGGCACTTGCCATCTTAGCAAGGTTTGGACTCCTTTTACTGTCAGTGTTTCATTTTTCCAGTCCAGTACTGGTACTCTTTGGATTAGAAGGGGTTGCCTTTGTTAAGGCCACACGCTATGAGCACTGAGTCTCTGCTATTGAGCAGAAGTTGTGGTCAGGTCGAGAGCAATGAGCCGATAGAGGAAGCAACTGAGGTGGCTCTGGTGATTTTAAAGGAGGGAGCAGATATTTTTCCATTGGTTTCTTAGGTACACATAATCCTATTCTTTTTGGTTGACTGTTGTAGAAAAGTTTTGTCCAGTAAGGTTACCACTTGTTGAATTATAGCTCTTTGTTTGAATTAGAATGTCCAAAAGGTACTTCTAAGAGATGTCTCTGCAATGTTACTTGCTTGGGGATCAATCGTCCCATCAGATAAGGCACAGAGGCTGCATTCAGAAGAGGGGCCCTTTCATGGAAACTACAAATTTGTAGCTGATATTAATAGTGTTTGGCCCTGCTTTTTAAGCCAAGGACCTACAGTATGTTCCAGGCATATCAGAAAGGATAATGCCAATCTGTCCTACAGGTCACAGAAACTGGTTAAGGACACATTTAGCACACATATTAGGAGGTTTCTCTTCACACAGAGAGCCATAAATACCTGACAGCATTATTTTGGCTTTTCAAAGCTCAACTTTGGCTATGAGATTTTGTAATCCTGGAAGTGTAACTCGCTTGTGTTTTGTTCTGAGCTCTTCACTTATGATGATCAATTTTTTAACCTTTTCCTGCAATGAGAAGTCAAGCAAAATGACACCTTTTATTGGCTAAATGAACAGATTACAATTTGCAGGTTTTCAAGACAGCTCATGACTCTTACTTACTACACTACAACTTGCCTAAATTAGAGGCCTGAGTTGCCTCGAAAGCGTGCATATTGTAATCTGTTCAGTTAGCCAATAAAAGGTGTCATTTTGCTTGACTTCTTATTGCATCAATAATGGCTAACAGGGAACAACACCCTACTACTACAGTAACCTTGTCCTGTAACACTTGCTTTCAAACAGTTATCTCAGACTGATGTAGTTATGGTGACCTCTTTTGTAAGTTGCTTTGGATAAAAGCATCTGCTAAGAGAATAAATGTAAAAGTAAATATTGAAACCAGTTCAACAAGCAATTTTTGAGCTGAATGGCCTGTTCTGACCATAAGTATTACATTATTTGTAATTGTTCCAATTTAGTGGCACAAACTAGTCCAACACAGACATCCATGTAACAAACCCATGGAGATACTAGGAGAATGGTCACTAAGATCAGGATTCGAATCCTGCTCCCTGAACCTGTTAGGCCTCAGCAGTTAAAAGCAGACCTAACCGAATAGAGTAAATAGTATTAACATCAACTGCTTCCTGTGAAAGTTTCACTTTATATTAACCTATAGAGTCTATATTTTCATGTTTGCATACTTCCCATCCGCAGTAAAACTATACAGAGGAGATACAAACTCAAAATCAGTTAATTAGGACGCTCTTCAGTCATGGGAGGTAACATCACAGCATTGAGCAGTCAATGTAATTGTTTTTATAATTTGTAGATCATTTTAAAGAGGAAAAATCATTTACACAAATGGAAACAACACTTCTTCTTTCAGGCAAACACACATCCATTGTATTTTGTATGTAATCTGCATGTGGTTTTGTTAAAATCGGCGTCTTTTTCACTGTAATATACAGTGAGTGCCCACTTCCGGAGTGCAGGCTCAGGTTATGAGATAAGCAGTATGGACTGTGACACTTCTTAATCTGCCTGCCCCCAATGAGCCTCTTTATTTTGTATTCACTTTTGTGAGCAGCCCAGGTTATTTCTTTGAATAATACTAAATACCGTACACTTCTGCATATTGTGATTTAAAAATTCTTCATCACCAAAATGCATTGCATGTGGGAGCTGAAATGGTCGGTATAACGGTAATACTATATCTGATTTCTCTGGAGGTCCTTTTAGTCTTTGTATAACTAACCAATTAACATCATTTAGGGGTGTTTGGTTTTCATTTGGCACAAAAAGTGCAATCATTTCAGAGAGAACAGATGCTGATTACTCTTCGGCACTTCTGATGGAGACATAAAATACAATGGGTGCAATGCAGTTACTAAGAGCCCATTTGGGTTCAGGTTTTCAGTGAAATGAAATGAAATCTAACTAGTGGAGCAAAAACCTTTACCATCAATTAAACAATCAACAGCCTCCAACCATTAGAGCATTGATCACACGCTGTCTTTTTCCATGCAATCATGTCAATATTTGATCAACAGTTGTCATGGACACCACTTCCTACATGAACCGAGGCCGATGTTTTAGGGCATCATTTCTAAATCATTAATTCAATTAGTCCAGTGTAATTTTGAAAGAAAGGACATTCTGCAATGATGCAGATTCCATAGGCAGCCAAGAGAAAATAAGCTTATCCTTTATTGTGCATTCAGTTGGTCTATTTGCTTTTCAATTAGGCCCAATCCAAAATGAGATATGATATTTTAAAAAGTATTCACCTACCACTTAAAATAATTGAGGGATTTTCTACTTCAGCTCCCAATTTAGATAATCCTATAAAAAACATTATGTCTTGTGACTTTGGGTTGAATTAAGAGCACATGTTATCGTAAACAGTTCTGTGTAAATGAAACTTTCATCCACTGCGTGGTGTGAATTAATCAGTAACCAATGTGATAGTGAAGAAAAGCAAGATATACAAATACAGGAGAGGACAAGGCCTGCTTCTGACACACTGAAGTCGCCACTCAATATTGGAGACCAGCACAACTTCACTGTCAGATTTCCCTCCTGCACTGACATATTCTTCTTTCCATTATATAAACTATTTTTGTTAACCAAATATTCAATTGTTTTAGAGTTTTGAAATATAAATATGTCTGCCCATTGATGGCTAATTGAATGACTTTCAGCTATTACCAGCCATGACCCTGGGAATCTAAGTAGTAGGAAGTAGGATCAAATTTGATATCAGACACTTGCTTGTGGTGTGCACGTATTGTATGCTTTTATGCTTCAATAACATAATAAAATTCTACTTGGATTCTACTTAAGAGCTATTTTATACACAAGAGGTCAAAAAAATCATATTATTCATAAAACCTGAAAAAATGTTATATGGCTTGTTCAGACTCAAAATGTCCACTAACTCACAACTGTATGTATTCAGCGCCTTTTCTGTCACTGGGCTCCAAGTCTGGTTCACAACCAAGATGTTCCTTCTGGCGTCAGGAGTCATCTTCAAAAGCCAATGTTCATCTGGTAGTGGCACCTCCTGGCAATACCTGACACAATTTTAGCACAGAGAGAAAGCCAAGATGACATTCAGTATGTGCCGCCTGTTACTTTTATTGACAGAAAGATCCTCGTATTCACTAACATGGCACTCCTAACAAACATTAGGAACTATAAAACTGCAAACAAACAAACAAAAAAACCCTTTGAAATTAACCTTACCGGTCAGTGCTGAGGGGCTTCTGCTCCCTAAAGGATGAATTCAGCTCTCTCTCCGTGTTCAGGACACACCCCACCCTTATAGCACGCAGCAGGTGCTGGATATCAGCTTTGTCTGCCCTGAAACACTACAACCAGCAGGTATGTTGGCACTCTTAAATCATCCAAGTGAAATCTTTCTTATGCTTTGTTGTGCTTTTGTTTTACTCTTGACGCCCCTTCACTCTATATTCAGGGGGAGCAGCCCTGGACGGTGCAACATCTCCCCCTGGATGCTAGATGGCTGCCCCCCTGGGTTGGAATGGTGCCTCGGTTTCCCGCAGGGCTCCATGAGAATTGGGGTTGGGTGCAGCCCTTTTGGGTCCTGCAGGCACCGCCAGGGGGTGCTGCAGCTGGAACTCCTGAGCCCGTATGGGCAGTGTATTCGCCACACCCGGTAGTGCAGCCAGAACTTGGCGATCAACCACCTGGAGCACTTCCGGGTGGACTATAAAATGGCCCAGCAACCACCACTCAGGAGCCAGAATTTGGAGGAGGAGGACGAGGTTGCCTGGGAGAAGTGGTGGAGGAAGAAAAGAGTGTATAAGTGCGTTATTTATGTCTTTTGGGACTGTGTTGTGCCTGTGGGGTCATGGGGAAGACGTGTCCCACAGGTGAAGAAAAATAAAAGTTTGTTTATTTTTATACGTGCCTCCAGTGTGAGTCTGTGTCGGGTCAGGCGCCTATATAGCGCCTTTGTTAAACCTGATATAAATCAATCCAAAGAAATATGGTTTGAAACTTCCGGTCATATTTTGTGGCTGCATTTAAAAGCTATTAAATATGACACAATTGTTATCTCCAACCATGCACCTCTGGTCTTGGAGCTAAAATCATTATGCCCCTCACACTCACCTCGCAGATGACGTCTTAACCCACTTCTATTAGCAGACAAGAACTGTACAGAATTTATATCCAAACAAATCAGTTATTTCCTTGAGACAAACACACCCTCAGAGGTTTCTGCAGGAACACTTTGGGAAACTCTAAAGGCCTTATTAAGAGGACAGATTATTTCATATCTTTCCCACAGAAATAAATTAGAAACCAAGAAAGTGTCAGAGCTAAGAAGCGAAATTACTAGAATAGATGAAGAACAAGCCAGGCGTCTAAGTGAGGCTCTTCATAGGAAAAGGTAGGCTCTGCATACAGAACTCAACATCTTGACAACTAAAGAAACTGAACAACTTATTTATAAATCAAGACATCATTACTATGAACATGGAGAGAAAGCTAATAAGCTTTTATCTCAACAAATCCACAAGCAAGAAGTTCGCAATGCAATCCCAGTAATCACCAACACGATTGGAGATGAAACCATTGACCATAAAAATATAATGGACACATTTAGAGACTACTATAAAACCTTATATTCTACCGAGTTTAAAGAAGACAACAAACAATCTAATGCATTTCTGGATACATTACAGATACCACAAATAGATACTTTTAGTGCTGAGGAACTGGATAAACCTCTGACACTATCAGAATTACTAGATGCTATAAAGTCATTTCAAGGTGGGAAATCAGCAGGCCCTGATGGCTACCCTGTAGAATTTTATAAGAAATTCTTCACTCAGCTAGCTCCTCTGTTATTGGCAACATTTACAGAAGCTAGAGACAATCAAATTCTACCTCAAACCTTTTGTCAAGCATTAATCACCGTCTTTCCTAAACAAAATAAGGACTTGTTACAATGTGCATCATACAGACCAATTTCACTTCTAAATAATGATGTTAAGATACTCTCAAAAATCATAGCTAGAAGGATGGAGAGAGTGCTGTCCTCGGTAGTATCACAAGATCAAACTGGATTTATTAAAGGCCGACACTTATCTTCCAGTCTTCGTTGCCTGTTTAATGTAATATATTCACCAGCAAAATCAAACACCCCAGAGATATTATTATCATTGAATGCAGAAAAAGCATTTGACATGATTGAATGGAACTACCTTTTCATTACATTAGAGAAATTTGGGTTTGGCCCGAATATTTGTGCATGGATCAAACTACTGAATACCAATCCAGAAGCTTCAGATTGTATTAACAACATTTGTTCAGACTACTTTGAACTAGAACGTGGCACCAGACAAGGATGCCCCTTGTCACCGCTGCTGTAAACAGTGCTTACAGAATTTCAAAAGATCTCTGGTCTCAGAATTAATTTGAATAAAAGTATACTCTTTCCAGTGAATTCTCAAGCATATAATATTAGATTGGACACCCTACCTTTTACCATAGCAGATCAGTTTAAATACCTAGGGGTAAACATCACAAATAAACACAAAGCTCTTTATCAAAAAAATTTCACCGTCTGTATGGAAAAAATTAAACAAGACTTGCATAGATGGTCAACCCTTCATCTCACTCTAGCTGGAAATATTAACGTTGTTAAGATGAATATCCTTCCTAAGCTTCTTTTTTTATTTCAAAACATCCCAATATACATCAATAAATCATTTTTTAAACAGTTAGATTCAACCATAACCTCATTTATTTGGAACTCAAAACATTCACGTATCCGAAGAGCAACCCTACAAAGACCTCAGGCAGAAGGTGGCATGGCTCTACCTAATTTTCAGTTTTATTACTGGGCAGCAAACATACAAGCCATAAAAACCTGGACACAAATAGATGAACATACACAGGCTTGGCCCGCAATAGAAGTAAAATCCTTCAGAACTTCTTTATATTCCCTGCTCTGCGCCCCAATAAATGCAAGTTATCACAAATATACTAATAACCCAATTGTGCTTCAGTCACTCAGAATATGGAACCAATTTAGAAAGCATTTTAAGATGCAGAATCTTTTATCTGTGGCACCTCTGCAAGAAAACCACCTCTTTCAACCCTTGCAAACATATCTAGTTTTTAATATCTGGAAAAGATTTGGGATTAAATTGCTCAGAGATCTTTATATAGACAATATCTTTGCATCCTTTGAACAATTACATTCCAAATTCAACCTTCCAGCTACACATTTCTTTCACTATCTTCAAATTAGAAACTTTGTTAAACAGAACCTGCCCGATTTTCTTCACCTCGTACCCTCCACCATGCTGGAAAAAATACTGCTCAATTTCTAGGGCTTAGACACCATTTCTGCAATATATAAAATTTTATTAGAGTCCCTTCCTTTCAAAGATCCAAGAGGACAATGGGAAGAAGATCTCTTAATTAATATATCAGAAAAGGAGTGGAAGGTAGCAATGCAGAGAATCCACTCGAGTTTCATATGCAAAAAGCATAGAATTATTCAACTCAAAATTATATATCGAGCTCATCTGTCTGGCTTAAAACTATCCAAAATATTTCCAGGGCAACATCCAACCTGCGAACGCTGCAACCAAGCTCCTGCCTCACTGGGTCACATGTTTTGGGCCTGCACCAAACTAACATCATTTTGGACCAAAATTTTTAAGTGCCTTTCAGACATCCTTGGTGTCACAATCCATTCTAACCCATTAATAGCTGTGTTTGGTGTTTTTCCAGATGGATTTGAAGTGAAGAAGGACAAGCAAACGGTGATTGCATTCACTACACTTTTGGCACGCAGACTTATTTTGTTAAATTGGAAGAATCCTAACTCTCCTCTTATAAGTCAGTGGGAAACCGATGTTTTATATTATTTGAAATTGTAAAAAATCAAATTCTCAGTTAAGAGGATCTGTACAGAACTTTTTCAAAACCTGGCAGGATCTAATCAATAATATTTTAGAATAAGAATTATCTCCGCATTTCTTTTTCTTCATTTATCTTTATTGCCCTATTAAACTCAACAATTGTAGGCATGTTTGCAAGCTTTAAGTATTACTCCTTTGGCCATGCTCTCCTTCTCAGGGGTGGGGTTTGATTTGTTTTCAGTCCTATTCTTTGTAAAAATTGATCTATTTGTATGGAATGATTACAATAAAATTAATAACATAAAAGCTATTTACAAATTTACATAATCAGTTCTGAATAATCAGTTCATTGTTATAAATGTCTAGGCAGCCATTCATCTTCCTTATTCTGTTTTCAGTGCAGGATCATCCGTAATAAGAGTTTACCCTGACAGCAATGGACTGAAGACAGGAACCGGTCCTGGACAGGATATTACTTTCCATTAATTTTTTAGTTTTAGACACATGTTTTAACTTTATTTTGCAACCGTTGACTCCTTTCACTCTTTGAATGAGCATATTCCACTCTGCACTCTAAATGCTAAGGCTTGACTATGAAAAATGTTGGATGTCAGTATTAAACCTGTGTCAGGATAATTATTAACCTATAACTATAATAACTATAATAATGATAACACCAAGGACTCCTTTTGAAGACAAAGTGACGCTGCTTTTCATCTTAAGATCTTTATTCTGTTTCAGCAGTTAACCCAATACAATGTCTGATTAGGGTGGCCAATACCACACCTTAGAGATGTATACCAAGTCGTGAGAATAAGGACCTTTTTTAAGAGCACATGGGTGGAATAGCCGTAAGTTATTTTATTATTTCACGGCCACAGTGTTGAATATATTTAGTTCCATAATACTGAACAACATCCATCCATCCATCAAATTTCCAAACAATGTAATTAGTTCAGAATTACCCACCCCGCGTGCAATCCCAGTCTATTTGCAGGGTACACACACTGACATTCTAGTTTAGAGTTGTTATTTAATCTCACGTGTATGTCTTAAAGATGTGAGAAAAAAACAGGATACCTGATCAGAAAAAATAAAAATAATTCCTCATCCAATTAGGCAAACTTATCCTTTGGCGACTTTCTAAGGTTTTCCGATGTAGGAAATAAATCTACCACCCTGATGAACAACCAAGATTACTTTGAAAGTCATTTCAATGGGAGTTTACAGACGATTGCCAGCACGCATGTCATCTTTCAAAGCACCTGTGGAAGTGGGGCCCACTGTTTAGTGATGCTCTCATGTTAATGGAAAATGATAATCTATTTATTATAGTTGTATGACTAAGGCTGGTGTCACACTACTGAATTCTACACAACTTCCAGTTAGAGAGCATGTAGAATTTAATAACTGAATTTGATGAATCTTGTTGGCTCTGAGGGTGTCAGATTACTCTAGGAATCAAAGATTAAATGATTCTCTTATGACTTTCTTATCACGGTTTTAAATCTCTCACTGCATTGTAAAGTCACCTTGTTTTGGCAGCCAACCAACATGGAATACACAGGAATAAGTAGAGGAGAACTGCACAAGTAAACAGACAACATGGAGAACAAGCAAGAGGGTCATCACCTGCCTTTTTTCTTTCCCATCCCGCCATGGCATGACAAACACAAAATATCAAACAAACATCTGTGCCGTCTTCAAAGATTCATGTACTAGGGTTTTGGTTTCTGATTTTATTTTTTCATGCAATTTTCTGCATGGACTTCTCTAATCAAAATTTTGTTTATGGGTTTTTGAGTCTCCTGATAATGACATTTATTTTTGAAAATTCTATCAATTTTTTGGAGTCTTTTATCCACCATTTTGCATTTCAGATGGTTGATGTCTTGTTTTGTTCGGGTCATTAGGGCCTCTTCATGCACTGACAGAGGTGTGTCCTCTGAGGTCGTGACCTTCAGGTAGCATGGCAGCAGGATAGAAGGTTATCTAGAAATTTACTTCCTTATCTCAGTTGTGGATACAGAACCCTTTTTTCAAATCGCTCTTTCTAAAAATTTTTAGTATTTTTTTCCTGTGTCTGAATTTTTTTGCCCAGTATTTTGGACCACAAGATGTTTCTTTCGTTTTGGCTTCAACACTTGTGTCTTTGATGTCCTGGTTTTGACATAACATGACAAACCTGAAATGAACTTTTGTTTGTGTGTTGATTTTATAGTTTCATACTGTGTATTTCATGATAATTGTATGTAATCATAGGCTTGTCACAACATATTTTTATTTACCACCTTTTGACTGTTGCTCCTTTGTGTGTTCTGTTGATGGAAACAATTTCACATTAGTGCTGCCATCATATCCTATCTTTTTAAGATATGCACATTTTATGTTTTATTGTGGTTTTTGTTCATTTTTATGTCAGTTTTATTTTTGTTGAACAAATATGTGATTTTGCCATTGTGTACAGTCACATTAAATGTAATAATGTTTTTTTTTTGTGTGTGGAGCCCTAGGAGTAAGGGCCACCCTGATATCTTTACTCCTCAGCCCTCTCACGGGGTATTTATACTGGCTGAGAAGGCTCAGGAATGGGGATCATCCATATGTTGGAGTTTCATTGAGTTTTGCATTTTCTGTGATGGATTTTTCTTGATTTTGAATTATATGTTGCTTTGTTTTAAGAATTCCAATTTTTGGGTATCTTGTAAGACTTGCTTGCTGTAGATTATCTTTTAGGTAATTCCTTTGTTCCTCTTTATTGTCTTTTGATCTTTTCCTTGTATTTTCTGATTTTTAGTTAATGAATCATTTATTTATAAAGATTTTTTTTTGCCCTTTTAATGCAATTTAAGGGTTCACGGTCATTCCTCCTCTTGTGTGGCTTTTTCTATATTTGAAATGTATTCTTATATATTTTGAATTTATAGTTGTTTTGCCCACTCCCCTTTTGGGCCTGCTCCAATTGAAGCCAGAGGTTTTTGGGGCCTAGCTGGGTTAAGTTGAGGCACTGCTGGACCTTTGGGAGGCCTCACATCTATTTGGCCTTGGAGGAAACTCTGTCATGACAACATTCAACACCTAAGCTTTCAGACAAATTAAAGAAAAACAACATTCAAGTGTAACTCTAGTTAGGAAAAGGATAACACTTTAAGAAAATATGTTTCAAATTATGACTTCAGTTTTTGCAGGCCTTTTCATCTTTTGGTGCTTGATGTTTGGTGATATTTGGGTCTTTGAATTTAGTGTTTGTTACTCTGTCAAAGAAACAATTGAAGCAGATTTTTATGAACAAGGATCAGGATAAGAACGCTTGTCAACTTCACTAACCAAAATCAAAATCAGCAAAATCTGTTGTCAAGCCTAAATGTAAGTCCAAAAATCAAAGTCAAAAGAACCAAAGCACATTGTCTTAACCAGAAAATCAACCAAAGATGCACTTGTAACTATCAAGATTTTTATCCCCAAACTTGAATACAGTAATCCCTCGCTATATCGCGCTTCGACTTTCGTGGCTTCACTCTATCGCGAAGCATATCTAAATATATAACGCGGATTTTTCGCTGCTTCGCGGGTTTCTGCGGACAATGGGTCTTTTTACTTCTGGTACAAGCTTCCTCAGTTGGTTTGCCCAGTTGATTTCATACAAGGGATGCTATTGGCGGATGACTGAGAAGCTACCTAATCAGAGCACACAGTTAAGTTCCTGTGTGCTGATTGGCTCAGCGACGGAGTGCTGCATTAACCAGGAAGTCTCATCTCACTCATTCAGCATTAACGTGCTCCTGCTATTGCTTCAGGGGCCGTGTCCAAGTGCCAACAGAAGATGCAAATGATTGCAGAAAAGGTAACAGTTTTGGATATGTTGAAGGAAGGGAACAGCTACACCGCTGCAGGACACCATTACGGCATCAATGAGTCCACGATTCTTTTTATTTAAAACGGAGGAAAAGCATATAAGATCTACAGCCGCAGTGTACTTTAACCAGGGCGCAAAACGAGTTGCAAGTGGATGTGATAAGGCAGTAGTCTTGATGGAATCTGCTTTAGGGATTTGGATTGAAGAGTGCTGGAAGAAGAACAACGGCAGTGCTACACAGTCGCCTGAAGAGGCTCCTTTAGAAGAGCTGTAACGCTATCCTTTGTTGTGCAGTAAAATTAAACTCATCGTTATCGGACAAGTCGTCATGTCATTGTTGGTGAGTAACCATAATTAATTATCTATGTACAGTACTTATTACATGTACATAGTTTAGTGTCACTGTACACACATTTTACTGTATACAATTTTTCTTGCATTGTACGTATTTATTTCTGGTGGCCTGTCTGTCGTAATGGCTGTAACATATGTGATATCGGAGACTCTCGATATCTTTAAAATAATATTTAGGTTTTACTGTATATAAACTGTGTTTACATACATAATTTCAACGAATCTTACCTAATATCTAAGAGAATACAAAGGGTTTATGCTGTATAATTGTGCGGGAAATGTTTATAATAGTGTGGGAGAGTTTATAAGGGCTTAAAATATATAAAAAGAACCATATGAACATATGGTTTCTACTTCGCAGATTTTCACTTTTCGCGGGGGGTTCTGGAATGCAACCCCCACGATGGAGGAGGGATTACTGTAACCACGAGGTTATTGAGGTAACTCATATACCCATTAACCTATGACATCACAGGTCACAGTCTTCTGTTGTCCTGAATAGCAACCCTACATAACCAGCCCAAAATGTCAGCACCCTTGGAAAAATAAAATGACGTAATGTATAGATGTTAAAATATTTAATGTCTTTAAATTTAGATTGTTTAAAAAATATTATTACGGTAATATTCAGCCTCCTTCAAAACCCTAATATGAACCAAAAAGTTTAAGAAAAAGCTGTACACAGTTTATAACAAAAGTAAATCGTAACACTTGTGATAACAGTTCTGTCTGCTGTTGCTTTAATTTGCAGTCAATCCCCAGTCCTATTTATACAGTCATTCATTACAAAACTTGCAAATTTCTGTTTTGTCTCTAATAAAAGCACGTGTTTACCTTCTTTCTTTGAGTCCATCATTGTTCTTCATTGTTTTCGGGCAATTGCATGTCTGGTTGAGCTCTTATTTGTTGCTAATTCTCACAGACAAAAGGA
Organism: Erpetoichthys calabaricus; assembly: GCF_900747795.2. Classification (NCBI taxonomy): domain Eukaryota; kingdom Metazoa; phylum Chordata; class Cladistia; order Polypteriformes; family Polypteridae; genus Erpetoichthys; species Erpetoichthys calabaricus. The sequence goes on along the minus strand of NC_041395.2, from coordinate 251,788,147 downwards.
CCTACCCATACAAGTTGTGACCAGTTTGTCATATCAATTTGTTGAGAATGGTAGGGACTTTTAAGAGTAGGAAAGAGTAGCTGGGAGTGCTCTTGCTCTCACATTCTTCAATAACCACCCTTAGAAATTTCTCTCTGAAACTAAAAAGCTAATGAGCCTCTCCCTCCCTTGTGAACTGAACGCTGAGATCCAGTCTGTTAAGCCAAGCAGTGAACACAAACTGAAGATTCAGAAGCAGGTATTTCTTCAAGAAGGGAACTTGAGTATCTACACTCCGGTGCCAGAAAGACTAATGTCTTTCCCTGTGAAGTTGCAGACAACACAGCAAAGGGTCCAACTGAGGAAAGCACTGCACACCACACCACAGACAAAGGATCATGCAGCAATTAGGGCACTCCAATGCAAGATGAATCCTCCACCTGAACCCAGAGTAACAAACAACAACAATGACTCCACACAACATCGGACATCATCATTAAAGACTTTGTATTGTAAAACTATTTATTTGTGCCAAGATAAATTAGAACTCTAAATTGCAAGTAAACGACCACCTTCTTCTGTATTATACCTTTGTCTGTCTAGTCTGGCTATGTCCTATGCAGTTATCATATTTCTTTAATCCTTTGTATATCTAAATATTTTTCTTAAAACAGGTGTGCTTCAGTTACTTTGATAAAGGTCTAATGGCCAGAGACTGCCTCCTGCAACAGAGAAAGGTACAGTAAATAATGTAGGAGCCTTACCAAATTATTTAATTAATTGCTGGCATTGCCAAATGCAAAACTGATCATTTATTAACCAAAGCCAAATCTCTCTCCAACAGATGTACTCAATCTTTCTCTTGCTATGCCACAGAAGTACCACATGCATTATAATAAAACCAGCAACAGGCAATATCTTTGCCAAATAATGAAATGACTTTCCATATAGTGAAAGAATGTGAGTGATTGTAAGTGTCATATTTCAGTAATTATTATACAGTTGTATACAGAACAGAGACAGCAATTTACATCAACATTTAATAATATCAGTAATGGCGCCTGGTGATGAATCCTTGTCCCTGGCCCTGAAAGGTTGCAGAGGAGGAGGATGAGCAGCAAAGTGAAGCCTTTAAAAATGGCATACTGTTAGATATGATGTTTTGAAAAATGTGTACAATCTCAACACATGTATCCATGCTCAATAATGTTTTGGGCAAATTCAATAAGTTTTAATGCTTTTTTGTACAATAGGACCCCTGTGCCTATTAGCCCCATTATAAAACTCAAGAGAAAGTTAGTTACTTTTTTCAAATGTATAAAATATGCTTCACTTTAGAATTTTTATTTCATGTATCAAATTAAAATATACTGTGAATGTGAAGAAATATCTTTGACTTGAAAAGCACCAGACTTTTCCATAACTTGCATAAGCAGATAAGAGTTTTGGATTTTTATCTTCACTGATTATATTAATCCTGACTTGTCACCTTTACAGAGTTTTGAGTTTCTTTTCACATAAATGCATATTAACTTACCCTATGTAGTAACATTTTTTAGTTTTGAAGAATTTCCTGGTTACAATATGTCCTGCAGACTTTGGATTATGTTTTTGGTGGGAATCTAAGCTACTTAACCTACAGGGTGTGAATTATGCCTTGGCATGTAGGGAAATCATTCCAGACCTTACTGAGGATGAGACAGTACAGGGTCAAGGGTAGAAATCATAAAAAAGTAATATATTTATGTAAAAAGTAATATACAGTGCATCCAGAAGTATTCACAGCACATCACTTTTTCCACCTTTTGTTATGTTACAGCCTTATTCCAAAATGGATTAAATTCATTTTTTTCATCAGAATTCTGCACACAACACCCCATAATGACAACGTGAAAAAAGTTTACTTGAGGTTTTTGCAAATTTCTTAAAAATAAAAAAACTGAGAAATCACATGTACATAAGTATTCAAAGCCTTTGCTCAATACTTTGTCGATGCACCCAGTACCGCCGCTCCCCATACACAGAGTACGCAGTCTGCGTAGGGCACCAACTCCCAGGAGGGCACCATCCCAGCTGCTCAAAAAAATCGTTTTTATATATTATAATAATAAATTAATATTAATAATATATATATATACAAATAAACAAAAATATAAACGTATATATTGCATTTTACGGTGAACGCAGAGTAGGCTAAGCACACCTTATTTGAATAAAGTTCTATTTTGGCCCCTATAGTAGGTGTTTTTTTTATTATTTTATTTTTACTTCCGTAATATTTGGGGGAGGGGGCACAAAAGTAAATTTCTGCTTAGGGCACTCATTTGGCCAGCAGCGGCCCTAGATGCACCTTTGGCAGCAATTACAGCCTCAAGTCTTTTTGAATATGATGCCACAAGCTTGGTTCACCTATCCTTGGCCAGTTTCGCCCATTCCTCTTTGCAGCACCTCTCAAGCTCCATCAGATTGGATGGGAAGCGTCGGTGCACAGCCATTTTAAGATCTCTCCAGAGATATTCAATCGGATTCAAGTCTGGGCTCTGGCTGGGCCACTCAAGGACATTCACAGAGTTGTCCTGACGCCACTCCTTTGATATCTTGGCTGTGTGCTTAGGGTTGTTGTCCTGCTGAAAGATGAACCGTCACCCCAGTCTGAGGTCAAGAGCACTCTGGAGCAGGTTTTCATCCAGGATGTCTCGGTACATTGCTGCAGTCATCTTTCCCTTTATCCTGACTAGTCTCTCAGTTCCTGCCACTGAAAAACATCCCCACTGCATGATGCTGCCACCACCATGCTTCACTGTAGGGATGGTGCCAGGTTTCCTCCAAACATGACGCCTGGCATTCACACCAAAGAGTTCAATCTTTGTCTCATCAGACCAGAGAATTTTCTTTCTCATGGTCTGAGAGTCCTTTAGGTGCCTTTTGGCAAACTCCAGGCGAGCTGCCATGTGCCTTTTACTAAGGAGTGGCTTCTGTCTGGCCACTCTACCATACAGGCCTGATTGGTGGATTGATGCAGAGATGGTTGTCCTTTTGGAAGGTTCTCCTCTCTCCACAGAGGACCTCTGGAGCTCTGACAGAGTGACCATCGTCTTCTTGGTCACCTCCCTGACTAAGGCCCTTCTCCCCCGATCGCTCGGTTTAGATGGCCGGCCAGCTCTAGGAAGAGTCCTGGTGGTTTCAAACTTCTTCCACTTACGGATGATGGAGACCACTGTGCTCATTGGGACCTTCAAAGCAGCAGAAATTTTTCTGTAACCTTCCCCAGATTTGTGCCTCGAGACAATCCTGTCTCGGAGGTCTACAGACAATTCCTTTGACATCATGCTTGGTTTGTGCTCTGACATGAACTGTCAACTGTGGGACCTTATATAGACAGGTGTGTGCCTTTCCAAATCATGTCCAATCAACTGAATTTACCACAGGTGGACTCCAAGTAAGCTGCAGAAACATCTCAAGTATGATCAGGGGAAACAGGATGCACCTGAGCTCAATTTCGAGCTTCATGGCAAAGGCTGTGAATACTTATGTACATGTGCTTTCTCAATTTTTTTATTTTTAATAAATTTGCAAAAATCTCAAGTAAACTTTTTTCACGTTGTCATTATGGGGTGTTGTGTGTAGAATTCTGACGAAAAAAATGAATTTAATCCATTTTGGAATAAGGCTGTAACATAACAAAATGTGGAAAAAGTGATGCGCTGTGAATACTTTCCGGATTCACTGTATATATATACTTTATGTATGTATATATATATATATATATGAACAGATACAAATAGCAGTAATGAGAATCACCATCATGGGGTTAAAAAAGTCAATGCAACAGAAAGGGTTTAACTTCACAGAATAGCGCCCCGTGTCAGCATCAAACACCCTGTGCTGCCACTGCACTTTCATCTTCCGTAGAATGTTGCACAAAGACCCGAGCAACTTTATTGCAACCAACTCCATTACTACAATCCCCCCAAACATCCTGCCTCGATCAGCCCCCTCCATTTCAGCCATGCCCTCAATCCATCACTACTCCTTCAAAGTAATTCAATACAATGGGGTAAGTGAATAATTATCAGCACTTTTTAAATACTTTTCTTTGGGTTGGCTGTACAGCTTTTCCCATACACATGTGGAAACATGGCGTGTCTTTGATCACAGTGGTAATATTTCATCCTTGATCAGTCAGTTTCTGTTGTAGTTTTCCAGAAGTAAATATGGCTACTCCATTCTCCGTTTGCACCAAGGAAGAGCAACATGCAGTGATACGCTTTATATCACTTGAAGGTGTGCCAGGGGGCAAAATTCATAGAAGGCTTTCTGTACAATGTGGAGTCTATGATTTACCAAATGGATTGAGAAGTTCACAAAATGTTTAGACAGATGTTAAGCATGAAGAAAGAGCAGCACATCTATTCTCGTCTAATACTAACAACACTGAGCAAGTCCATACCAAGATTCTGACAAATTGACGAGTAACTATGAATGAAGTCGTTGATTTCCCACAAACCCTCAAAGACGTGTGTAGTGCACCTTGATTGTGTAACCGCGTCTTACTTCACCTTTAATGAGTTCACACCACATACCATTCTGTCTCTTTTCCCTTTTCACAACACCTCCTCTTATGTCTGTCTATGTTATTGGTGAGTTATGCTGCAGGTGGCATTCAACTGGCTGCCAAACTTACTTGAACTGAGTGGAAATCAAGACAGGGTGTCTTAAAATAGACCACTCGCTCCAGCATTATTATTAACAAATATATGGGTCAGATAATTTTATTTTTCACCAAACCATCACCAAATTTCAATCAGAACAATCAAAGTTTTTTTGAGAATTGGAAATTATTTTTTTTCTGTTTTAGTTTTTTTTTTACCCCAAAATATTGATATATCAAAATGGCTTTTCTTAGTGGATACCTAATTCCCTAGCTGTACAATCCTGCCAAATTTCAGCAGTTTAAGTAAATGGGAAATAGTGTTTTTGTTGATGAGTGAGTGAGTGAATAAATCAGTCAACTCATATATCCACTGATAAAAAAACTAAGGGAACACCTAATCATCACAGTCTCACACCAAGTCAATTAAGCTCCAGGGGTATCAATCTGTCCAGTTAGGAAGCATAAGTTATTGTGAATCAACTTCACCTGCTTTGTGACAACAAGTGCACTGGTTTTGCAGGTGGTGAAAATTGACAATTGATCTCTCCTTATCCTTCCTGACTGATTTTTTTCCTAGTTTTGTGTTTTGCTGGTGTCCTTGTCATTGCTGGTAGCATAAGGTGGCAACTGCAGCCAAGTCAGGTTGCACAAGTATTCCATCTCTTCCAGGATGGCATATCCATAGATGTCATCACAAGAAGGTTTGCTGTGTCACCCAGCACAGTCTCAACAGCATGGAGGAGATACCAGGAGATGGGCCATTAGACGAGAAGAGCTGGACAGGGCCATAGAAAGGTATCAGCCCAGCAGCAGGACTGGTATCTTCTTCATTGTGCGAGGAAGAACAGGAGGAGCGCTGTGAGAACCCTTCAAAATGACTTCCAGCTGGCTACTGGTGTGCATGTTTCTGACCAAATTGTCACAAACAGACTCCATGAGAGTGGCACGAGGGCCCAATGTTCTCTATTGGGACCTGAGCTCACACCCCATCACCATGAAGCTCGATTGCAATTCACCAGAGAATACCACCATTGGAGCTCCGTTCTATTTACAGATGAGAGCAGGTACACACTGAGCACATGTGACAAGTGTGAAAGTGTCTGGGGATCCCATGGTGAATGTTATACAGCCTGTAACATCATCCAGCATGACCAGATTGGCAGTGGGTCAGTGATGGTCTGGGGAGGCATATCTTTGGAAGGTCGCACAGACATCCACATGCTAGGCAACGGTACATTGACTGCTATTAGGTACTGGGATGAAATCCTCAGAGCCATTGTCAGATCTTACGCTGGTGCAGTGGGCCCTGAGATCCTCCTGGTGCAGGACAACTCCTAGCCTCATGCAGCCATAGTGAGTCAGCAGTTCCTGGATCATGAAGGCATTGATGTTATTGACTGGACCTCATGTTCCCCAGACCTGAATTCAACTGAGAACCATTGGGACGTTATGTATCAGTGCATTCAACACCACCAAGTAGTGCCACAGACTCTCCAGGAGCTCACTGATGCCCTAACCCTGGTCTGGGAGGAGATCTCCCAGTACACCATCCACTGTCTCATCAGGAGCATACCCAGAGGGTGAGGAGAGTGCATACAGGCACATGGGAGCCATATACACTACTGAGTCATATTTTGAGTTGACTTAATTAAATTCACGCAAGTTGGATCAGCCTTTAATTTGAATTTTTGATTTTCAGTGGGATGTTGAATCCAGTCCTCACATTTTGGTTTCCTTTAACTGTTGTTACCTAATTTTGTTACACAGTATTACTCAGTAGAGATTTTCCACTTGAGTATTTCATTCATCAAGATCTGACGCATGATTTGTAAGTGTTCCCTTAAGTTTTTTTTGGAGCAGTGTACATACATTCTACTTTTTAACACAATATGTGAAAAAAGTGTTTGAGAGATTTACTTTTTATAGAACACTGTACAGCTACACTAAAGAATTCCTGAATGCTTACTTTCAAAATCAATACAGAAAAGTACACACAATAAGATAGGGACAAACACACAAGTTCAGATGAGTCTTTTCATTTACTGACAATGGCAGAGGTGTGAGGGCTGCATTTTTATACTAAGTTTGCCTTGCTTAATAATTTGTTAACCATTACGCAATTTTTTAAAAGTCAATACACCCACTATTAGTTTTAGAAGTGTCCTGGATGTGCCAGGCCATTGAACTGAATAGTTGAAAATACAAGTGCATAAACTGAAAGATTAATCACCCACTGTCATACCTAAATCATTACAGGTCTTCCAATCATTAACATGGTGCTTACCGAAAAACTCTTCTCTGTTTACATTTCTGCTAAATGATAACCTTTTTCAAGTTGAATCCTCCGATAAAAGAGTCAAAGACAAGAGCGAAGTTGTGTTGTAAAGGTCATTTATATGCTGATTCAACTGGAAATAGTCCGCTTGCAAACAATCAAGAATGCCAGCCCTCCAGAACTGAAAAGTACTTATTGGTTTTCATATGATATTTTTCTTTATAATAAAAAGGCCTTTTGTTATTATCTTTGATCGATTTCTCCTGACCCTGTCTTCTGTTAATGTCCCGCTCTTATTAAATACTATGTATTAACATGCCTTGATCAGGTCGCTGTTTGCTAAGAGCTGACTTACAATGTATTAAATATTTAGAATCTAACTGCGATCCTGGAGGGCTGCAGTAGCTGCTGGTTTTCCTTCCTGCCACTTTCTACATCAGTGACCAATTTCTTCTGTTAATTAACTTCTGTTACCTTCATTTTAACTGCCACGTCCCTTGAATTTTTTTTCCTTAAATGGCAGCCAAACAAAAATAAGATGTGAGGTAGTCATCTGTTGGCTCACTTCACTCCAACCTATTTCTCTCCAACCAGTTTCTTAATTAGAATTTGATTCATGTTGTTAATTAAACCTGTTATTTACATCCATGGCTTGCTGGTGCTCTCATTCTGTCACAGCAGACATTTCCAAAACAGTCGATTTAGGTTTTTCTGAGAGAACCTTCAAAATGTTTTACGGACAAGAGCAGAGAACAGAACCTGTACTGTAATTTAATCTTGCAGGCTTCATCCTTGCCATGGTAGATCATTCCTTTACTGCAGATTTGTGGACCAATGCAGATTAGATCAATCCAGACCTTCAGTTCTTCTCTCCTGTTTCTGATGAACACACACGGGTGTAAATTGGGTCAAGTTACACGGTGAACTGCAGGTTTCTTTGCTATGATTCATTTAGTTTTTTTTTTATTCTTTAAAATTTTTTTCTTTAGGTTTTGATCATTTTTTAATTAAACCTTTGAAATATAAAGAATTCACATTTACTTTTATTTATGAGGAATATGTTTGTTCAAGCTCTAATAGTTTTATTTTTATTTTATTTTGAAATATCCTTCATGCTATTTTGTTTTTCCGGCAGGTGCTGCCATTTTGTGTGGTCGATGTTATGGTGCGGTGACTTGTTACTGGTGAGCGTACAACCCTTGACATCAGTAGCACCACAGTAACAAGGCTGGCATCACAGACCTCTAAATGTCCAAGATTGTGGATACTTCAAAATGTTTCTGGGTATGACTTTTGCTTTGAGTTTAAAGGATTTTGAGATTAAGGCTTAGGTGCATGATCGTTTGACCCTTCCATTTGAGTATCGGCTACAATTATTCCCCCTTCCTGTCTAGTCAATTGCAGCAGAACTTCGGTTATGAGAACAAAGCAATTAAAAATGGTGAATGGAGCAGTTTCAGGCTAAAAGAAGTAATTAGGGGTCTGGAGTCTTAATTAAAATAAACAAGGCTGGATTAAGATCCCCACAGACCCCTTTATGTCTTAGCTCCTTGATAAAGAGTTAATGACACTTTTAACAAAGCAGCACATGGACACCGGGACATTAATGCAATGTGGTATTTCTCACATTTCATTTCAGTGTAAGACTCAATCATTCATTCTGAGTTGCAGATTCTCAATTGTTTCATCGAGTTTTTGTCATCACATTACCCTGGATACAAACTCGGAACATCCTGAAAATGAGGGATAAGATGGTTGCATCAGCAATAACTGTCCCAGCAGTGGAGTAGTTGGTTTATACTGAACAAAACCCTGAGACCATGGTGGCTCTTCAGGACTGAATTTTAGGACCACTGACCTATGTTCAGTATGAACATATATCCTCACATGATATCAAACACAGCACTAATGATTCATTTATATTTATGCTTACCAAAATACTGATTCCTTAGCATACCAATTGTTCTACAATTTCCTTCCATCTTTCTATGTCCATAATTGCCAGGGCAATTTTCAACCCACCTTCACTTGAAAGGTGCCTTCCATGCATATGACAAATCAGAGTCAAGTAGCACCTTGTACAGCTCGCTTTCAATTGATGGAATTGCCAGCAGTTGCTTAACTGCCTCCAGTTGACCCCTTTTTGTGGCATACACTCCCTTAACTTTGTTGTCCTTGTATTATCTTAAACTTGCAAACCAAAAAGTGAAATTCCCACATTTTGCTTCCTTTGCATCTGCAGTTCCCCGGCCTGTCATTTTGAAGTTTGTCAGATACAGCCATGTCTCTTTCCTGAAATGCCACAGCAGTTGCAAAATCAGTTTTCTCTTGAACTGCCCCACCACCCACTCCTGACTCCTGGTTTGTTTGTTTCTCTTTGTTTTTCTTTTTGGTTTTCATTTTTCCTTTCATTTTCAACATTGCTGTTTAGAACCCATTAAAATTTCTAACTGGCTAACTACTACTGCTGCTGCTGCTACTCAACACACTGTTCATATTATGCCACTGCCAGGAAAAAGATAAATACAAACCTTTATCCTAATCTCGCTGTGTGCTTTGTATGACATTATTGACCTGAAAATGGCCCAGTGTGATTGAGTATGTGTTCAAGTTCAAATTTATTGTCACATGTACACAGTATAGTTATCTTCTTAGTGGCATGGCTGACCAACATATGATAGGTTGTGCATAACAGTGCAGTGTCTCTCTATTTAGGGCCGTCTCCTGCTTTACAGTCCACATACATTTCAAAGGACTTTGTCACTCCATGAGCATGGATTCAAACAATAAAATTAATGATAATGAGATAATAAACTTACAATCCAAAGTGCATAAACTTACAAACCACACTTACAATAGAAACCAATGAAAGAGTGTAAGGAAAAAAATGAGACATGAAATTAAGCAAAATTGCTCACCACTCTGTTGCATACATAACTTGAGATTTTCAGAAAAGTTTCTCTAATTCTTTGGTAAGAAACCACAGAAGCTTTGTTGATGCAGGAGTAGCAGGTAGAAAATATTGAGAATGACCACAAAGGACAGCCAAGTGAGCAGCACAATCCAGCGTTAATTTTGGAAAAGCACCCCAGTGTCGGACAGTGCTACTCTTGCTTTGCCATATACACAGATCAAGTGATGGTTTCTGATCCTTAACGTTCACATTTAGCTGTCTGAAAAAACAGTGGAGTCAGAGGAAAGTGGTACAGAAAACTCATTCAAACCTTTTTAATTCACTGGGACACATTATTTTTTAATGTGTTTAGGAGGCAGCCAGAAAGCCCTAAGGTGAGTGATGCTACAAGAGATAAAGGGTTGATTGTGTGTACTAATGCCTCTCTCTCTCCCCTTCAACAGAATTAAAGAAGAAAAATCATAACTCACCCACAATACTTCTGATTTGCACAAAATGGCTACTACCCAACAATCCTATCTCCGAATACTGTCTGGCTCCCAATGATGACATCAATTCCGTCTGTCTGTTTGGATGTCATTTCCTGCCACCATTTTTCTATATAAACTCCATGTACCGATCTCATTTTTGTCAGATGCTCTTGTTTTTGATCAATTTTACTCATATTTTTCCATTTGTCTGATGGACATTATACAGGGTCATTCCCCAACTCTTCTTGGAGTTTTCTTACAAGTCTTTATTTATTACACCATATTAATTTTACATGTATGAAAGTATACATGGAGCAGATTTCACAGCCTCTCACTTATTAATCAAAATTCCCCTCATGAAATACCAATATATGCGGATCATATTCTTCTTTATTTTGTAATGTTTCATCTGATCTCTCGGGTGTACCTGGCACCTGTAAAATCGTCATTAGGTTTATGATCACTGCCTTCATGTGGAATAATAAAAGACATACCATTAAACATGTTACTATAATCTGCGATGGATAAAATGTAGGGCTTCACTTGCCTATACCACTGGATTTTCACTCCACTTTGGCATTGGCTATTCTCCCCAGTGCACCTCCCTGATTATTACTGAATCCGCAGTAGCAACCCCCATCTTTGTTACAGCCCTCCTGTTCACATACCTACAATCGAGGACCCAGTCATCTGTTAAACCCTGAGAATTTTCCAAAGTGACACATTCAAACACCCTTTTTTAACCCAGCCTTCTACATTGCAATATAACCTATATCCCTTCTGTTGGCTGATGAAGATATCATGACTGGACTCTCAGCGACAGGACTCCTAATATTCTAATCTCTGATGCCCAGCTTTGCTATTGCTTCTTTTTCTTTTGTCTACAATTGATATCCATTCTGCAAATGCCAGGTGTTTCCCTACAAGATCCCCCTCATCCTATCCAACATTTTTTTAATAATCTGTACCACAAGTCAAGATTGGACGGCAACTCTTTATGCCCTCTTGGTAAAAGCTTTTATTGTACAATTCACTCCACTTGTTAACAAGACCTCTCTCTGTTCCATAAATCTCTTGGAAATGTGTCTTACAAAATACATTATCTTCAGCTAAAAACTGCAATGTGGGCCTTAAAGCAGACCCTTATTGTCATCTATATCAATCCAAAGTCCTCTGCACCTTCATGTATATTTTGGGAGTGCCCCCTGGTAGCTGCCTCTTGGGCTGTTATTTCTAATTTTCTATATGCCATTCTTCCCTTCAGTATCCCTTTTCTTTCTTAAATATGCCACCTTTTGGACCTCTCCTCCTAACCTTTCACTTACCTCCAATGTAGCCTGTTTACGCTGGCGTTGATAGTTGTAAAGACCATGTTAGCATCCTGCTAGAAATATTGAATATTCTAGAATATTCTGGAAGTCTCTACCTTGAACTATCAGCAGCAGAAATTAATAGATCCTCTGGCCCTACCTCTTATCTACTGTATGTACAAGTAAAATATGCAGTTGAGTATTCAATACCTTACTTGTGGATGTGTCAGACTATGCGGTCAGACCTTTCCTTCATAGATCACCTAACAGTCCTCTACATCGGGGTGGGCAAAGTCATTCCTGGAGGGCCGCAGTGGCTGCGGGTTTTTGTTCCAACCCAGTTACTTAATAAGAAGTACTTATTGCTCAAGTAATACTTCTGCTTCATTTTAGTTATCTCCCTCGATAAGATTTTGAACCCTTATTGCTTATTTGTCTTAAACAGTTGCATTCTCAGTTTTTAATTGCTCCTTATTAGCAATAAGATGCAAAAGACAAAAGAAACCAGCAGTTATCCATTTTGCTTGTTACCCTTTACACCTGTGTGTATTTATCGTGCACTATTTGGTTTAATTAAATACTTGGAAGGAAAGAGAAGAGAAAAAAGTGAAGGATTGAGAATTACCCATCTGTTTTACACTTCAAAGTATTTGGATGATATCCTTAGAATGGAAAAAAAAATCTAGGATATGAGAATGACTTGACATCGCAGAGTTAAAGCACTAACAAGCCATGAAATGTAATTATTGGCAAGGACTGTTTTCTAATTAAGCAACTGGGTTGGAACAAAAACCCGTGGCCACTGCGGCCCTCCAGGAATGACTTTGCCCACTCCTGCTCTACATGGTTATGAACTCTTGACTTTTGCCTCTCATAGGTTCGTAGGAGTTGTGGGTTGGGTATGAGCTCGGTATGGGGGGTGGATATTGTGGTGGGTCTGGGCCGGTATTAGACAAAGATTTTATAGTATTCTATATTTTATCTGCCATGCCTCTGTATTACCAATGTTGCCTTAATTCTTCTTTCTGTCACATTTCAAAAGCCAAAGAAAACCTAAAAACCGATTTGTGTGTAATTCCTAGATTTATTTACCTATTTGGCATAATTAACATTTATTTATTTGAGTGATGCCTTTATCCATGGTGATTTACAATAGTTGAGATACAATTGGTTACATTTCTTTTGTTTATCCAATTAGAGTACAGGAAGATGAAGTGACTTGATCATGGTCAGAGTATCAGTAGTCAAACCCTTTTGACATCCAAAGCTTTAACCAACATGCCACAGTGCATAATACTGATTTGATCTTAGAAAAAATGGCTCCTAACCTCCATTATAAAATGATGAGAGCAATGTGGTCAACTAAAGTGATACAGAACACTTTAGGAAAGGTTTTTCAATGAGTATTGAAGGTGAAAAAACTAATTAGCACCGCATGCGTGCAGTTCAGTTCCTACTATCAGATGCAGAAGGCCACAGGTAGAATGAAACTGATGTAAAACATTCCTTTAGAACAGATTTCGGTGTGATTCAACAACAGGACATTTGGCATAGTCGGCAGGATTTTTACTGTGGACAGATGGAGTGTTGTGGTGATACTAAGCAAAAGATGGGGGAAGAATGAAAAAGCATTGAGCTGACATCAGCAGGAAGTGCTCAGCTTGCAGTACTCTGAAGCAGTCCCTGCACACACACGTGTAGTAGTTATCCTACTGGCTCATAATGTAAAAAAACTGCATCTTTGTAATCTAGATGTTGTGGATTTATGGCTGGCTGTCACAGTTACCCCATTGCAAATTCCAGACTGGGAGAGATTGTGCTGCAATTCCACAAAAGAACACCAACAAAAGTAGACACAAGCGCCTGTGACGCTGAGCTGGATTAAATTGGTTTGAAACTGAATGGATGGCTTTTTCACATTGTGTTGTATGCTGATATACATAGCAGTTTTTCACTTATAGATTTCCTTTGATGCCAGCATAAAGGGACATAATGGGTGATGATTGCATTCTTCATCTTCTAGAGGGTTGTGTGAAAATCTTACTGGACAGAAAAAAAGACTCCAGGATGCCATTCCCTACAAACCAGCAAAGAAACAAAGGGCACTACATTTTAAGTATTTTTGTTTAATCATAGCATGTTAATGGTATAACAGACTGGAATATCTCTCTATATATAAAAGAAAATCCTGGAATGGAAAGCAAATGCAAGGCTACGATACGTGATAATCTCGAAAGACATTTTAAAGACCCGTGAGACTAAGGAGACTTGCCACAGTGCGTCTCGTGGGGACCGTAAAAATGAGACTTGGTGCCAAGGGATTGTCCCAGGGCCATAGCAAAAAGGACAGTGGCTGTACAGGCTTTAAAAAGATCGAAGGGCAGCACGAGAGCAGCTATAACCCCCCGCCCCCTCGGAACGCGAGCAGCGTTATACATCCTGCAAGAAAGAATTCAAACACGCCCGGGGCCAGTAATAAAAGACAGGTATTGCTTTAACAATGTCACGCGAGACCAGGCAGTGAGCCATCATTTACAACAAGTCAACAGACCTCAAAGCTAGCAGTTGTTGGATTGCTTTTGGCAGGCAAGCGTCATGTGCTCAGTGCTCTTAAAACAACGACATGTGACAAGCAGAATAGGCAGCTAGCAAGCAGCAAAAAGACAGCAAATGATCCAAAGGCATATCCTTAGCGTTCGTTCAGCCGCAAAACACCCTTCACAACATGAGCAGTATTATACATCTGGGAAGAAAGAGATGTAACCAGGCACGTGGCCAAAAATAAAGGACAAGTATTGTTTTTACAAAAGTTTTTAAAGTAAAAGTGATAATAATTCATATGTAATAATTCATATGAAAATAACAATCTCTTTAAATTGTAGATTGCCTGCCTAAGGTAAAGTCATCCCTGATGAATGGGGACGTGGGAATGAGGGGTCCTTTCATCGGATTAGCACTATTTCAGATGTGGAATGGCAAAATGGGGGAGGCAGCTTGATGAATGAGGTCTCCAGGACTTAAAACAAATCCAAATCATATTATGTGATATCATCTAATGTGAAATTCTACTCCGTACTTCTAGAATTTTTATTTTTATACTGTATTGAGGATTTATTCTGTTCTATGTATTGTACTGTATTGTATTGACCCCCTTCTTTTTGACACCCACTGCACACCCAACCTACCTGGAAAGAGGTCTGTCTTTGAACTGCCTTTCCCTAGGTTTCTTCCATTTTGTTCCCTACAAGGGTTTTTTTTTGGGATTTTTTTCTGGTCTTCTTAGAGGGTCAAGGCTGGGGGGCTGTCAAGAGGCAGGGGCTGTTAAAGCCCATTGCAGCACTTCTTGTGTGATTTTGGGCTTTACAAAAAATAAATTGTATTGTATATCCAGTAAACCAAACACAGGGGTTGGCAAGCAAAGCGAACAGGGGGCAGAGCCCCCTAGTTTATGTAAAGCAGAAGTTAAAGGATAGACTTAAAATGATGATGTGCAAATTCACATAAGCATAGAGCAGGAATATCCAAGTACAAATACTGTCAGGCAGCAGGATATCTGATGCAGGGTATGTGTTCAGTCAGAAAGTGGCATGGTGATGAAGAAGGTTGCACTTTCCCATGACCATAGACCACCATTCACAACAATAAAGTGTTAATATATACTGTATACAGCAGAGCAGATTTATTAAATAACTGAACAGTTGAGGAAAGGGACCATATAAAGTAAGAAAAATAAAGATCATCAGCGTCTCGGGGCTTAAATATATAGGTTTTGAATTCCCTGTCAGTCATTAATGGTGACATGTCCACTGGACTATTTCCAAATACCAGAAAGCACCCCAGACTGTCATTGTGCTCTATGATCCTGCCCTCTTCAGTTCCTTCCACCCGTTGAACCCTCATCCCCACTCAGCTTCCACTTTAGACTCAGTGATTCCATGGGCTCACATTTGCTTCAGGCTATCACAGCCCCAAGTGACCCTGGTGTTCTTCCTTGCCTGAAATGTCAACTACTGTCAATGGGCCGCATCTCTAGCACAGCCATCTCATTGCCTGACCTCTCTCAAAGGGGCAACCTAACCAGAGGTGGGTAGTAACGAGTTACATTTACTCTGTTACATTTACTTGAGTAATTTTTAAAAAAAATTGTACTTCTACAGTAAGAGTACTTTTACTGCACCATACTTTTTACTTTTACTTCAGTACATTTGTGAAGAAGAAACGCTACTCTTACTCCGCTACATTGGGCAACTCTCGAATCGATACTTTTTTTCCATTAGATACAGTACGCTATATTTTTGCCAGAGAGAATCCACCAGTGGAGCTACTGCATGACTGTTTCACCAATCAGACATAGCAACAATAATCACATGGCTCCGTTTCACAAATCAGATGTACCCATGCAGTCACATGACCACACACAAACTGTGGCAGCATAGCGGCACAAACTCCTCACAGACAGCGGACAGGGAAAAAAAGAATACTGTACATGAAAAACGAGAGCCAACTCCTGCTGAAGCTTAACCATCACTTCACTGAGTGAAGAACAAGCACGTTTTAACCAAACATGCACAGACACAGACAGTCATGGTAAAGTGAGACTTCTTGTATGTGTACAAGCTGCCTTGTTCTAATGTTATTTTCTATCAGTTGTGCTATTTGAAGGGCAAGTGAATATATAATATTGTACTGTCAGTGTACAGGATATCTTGTCACTGCAAATAGTTTGCACTGTTCAAACATACATGTTACCTACTGTAGGTATTGGCTTCAAAAGCTTTGTTGTGAAAAACTGAGATATGGAACTTTGTGTTATTTGTGCATCTTTATTTTGTAAAGATGTTATTTATTTTACTCATTTTTTATTTTATTATTTGGAAATAGCAGAATTTGCACCAAGTACTTTTTTACTTTTACTTGAGTAATTTTTTGAATGACTACTTTTTACTTCTATTTGAGTAATATTATTTTGAAGTAACGCTACTCTTACTTGAGTACAATTTTTGGCTACTCTACCCACCTCTGAACCTAACCCAGGACTGTGTTCTGCCCTCTATTGGTCTGGAGGTCTTTTAATCTTCTGTCAGGTGCCCATGTCTTTGCTCTCTCTTTATGAAGGTCAGGGATCTTTCCCACCCATTGAATTGTCTGTCCTCTACCACATAAAAAGAGCAATGTCCATTTTTACAAAGTTTCCACTTTAATAATTTCCTTCACTATCTTCAAATCCCGTAAATACCAGAAGTGATTCCACTCCGTTGGGCCCTTGAGCAATGCCTGAAACCTGCATTTGCTCCATATTGGGTTTGACGTTAACATGTATCCAACCCTGCAAGCAGGTTCTCCAAGCTTGAGGGTTGGTGGCAAGACTGGCACTCCAGCCACTGTAAAAAAAACCTCACATTCTTCCACGCCATTCGAACTGGTGTGCTGCTGAGGTGTCGCCCGTTGTACGGCTGCGCTTGGATCCTAATTTGAGATTTTGAGGTGGTTCGTTGTGCAGTGGGTGCTGCAATGCACTGTATCGGTATATGCTCGTAACGTCACCTCACTCCTCACTTCTACAGTGATCACTTTGAACTGAAAACACAATTTACAGGAGAGCTTTTAACTTACATGGCGACATTAAGGCAAGTTTATATGTTATCAGTGCAGAAATCCACGCTAACATATTGCTTATGATCAAGTATCATTTATTATCCCAAGTCTAGACATTTGATCAAGTCTGTTATTTTACACTTGTTTAGTTAAGCCGGGTGTTATTTTTTTCAGACTCTGATTTTATTTTATTTTTTCATAAATGCAGGAAGGTATATGAATTATACACTAGATCATGAGAAATGCAGCATGGTGGCACAACGACTAGCGCTGCTGTATCCAAGGTCCTGGGTTGAAATCCTGCACCTGGTTGCTGTCCATCTAGTTTAGAGTAACTAATAAATAAAAAGTACCTCAAATAATCATTATTACAATTACTTTCTGATTTGCTAAGAACTTGTAAGCCTGCTGCTAGCTTTGCACAAACTGCCACAATATTTTATTTAACTGTTAAGATTTCAGCATTAAAATAAAGGTTCATAGATCTAATTGATTATAAGATTTTTGGGTAGATGGGTCGGTTTTAGGAATAATGCAAGTGTAGTGTAATTTTGCTACAGCTGCAACCATAGAAACATACTTTATAACATACATTAGAACAATTGGGACAAGAACAGGCCATTCAGCCCAACAGGCTCGTCCATTCTATTCACCCAGACTGATTATAACAACATCCAGTCAAGACTGGAAGATCCCCGAAGCCATACTCCCCACCACACTACTTGGTAATTTATTCCATGTGTCTGTGGTTCTTTGTGTTAAGTAAAACTTTCTAATATTTTTGCAAATTTTGCCCTTAACAAGTTTCCAAGCATGTCCTTTTTTTCTTATTGAAAAACATAATTTAAAGTAACAGCTGGAAACCAGTCTACTAATTCCCTTCAAAATTTTAAACACTTCAGTCACGTTGCCTCTTCATCCCCATTTGATTAAACTGAAAAGGTTTAACTCCTTCAGTCCCTCCTCATAGCTCGCATTTCTCAATCCTGGAATCAGCTTAGTCAATCTTGTCTGGACTTTCTCTGGTGCTGTTATGTCTTGTAATATGGAGACCAAAACTGAACAGAGTACTGCACTTGAGCCCTCGCTAGTGAGTTATATAATTTAAGCATAGTCTCCTTTGACTTTTACTCCACACATTGTGATACATAACCTAACATCCTATTAGACTTCTGAACACTGCCGTGATGAAGATAGTGAAGAGCGCAACATGACTTCAAGTACTTTCTCATAAAGGGGGTACTTTCAAGTTTCAAACTTCTCATTGTGTATTCAAATCTAACAGTATGACCTAATCCTGAATTCCACCTGGAAAGGTATGGCTTTGATTTTACACTGTTGCCCATCTCCTGCAATAAAAGACAAACAAATTCAAAAAGTCCCATCCTGGCCCATCCAAAGTACAATCCAGGTATTTCTTCTATAATATTTTTTTTTTGTTTGTGGCTATTTTTTTTAACTATGATTTTTTTGCCTTGTGGTGGGCAGCCGAGTTCCATGCCCAGCCGGGACACCCCTGCTGCATATGTTCTGGAGAAGCAACCATGGGCAGCTCAATACCTCCCTGGGACACTTGGTGGCAGCCTCCCTGGCTGGCAGTGATGCCTCAACCTCCCGCAGGGCTCCATGGGAGATGGAGATGGAGTCCTAAACAGCCTGGTTGGGAGCTGGGGTGGCCGCCAGGGGGTGCTGCATGGATTCCACAGTCCAGCTGGACAAATCTTCAGCTCCACCCGGAAGTGCAATTGGAACCAGGTGGTCAAGCACCTGGAACACTTCTGCGTGGGCTATAAAAAGGACCGGCAACCACCACTCTGGGCCAGAATCGGGAGGAAGAGGACGAGGTTGCCTGGGAGGAGTGATGGTGCCAGAAGAAGAGTCTTTGTTTGGTGATTTAAGTGCTTTTGGGACTGTGTTGTGGCTGGGGGGTTCACGGGGAAGATGTGCCCTCCAGCTGAAGAAAAAATAAAAGTCTTGTGTGTTTTACACGTGCCTCTGAGTGAGTCTGTGCCGGGTCAGGCGCAATACTGTGTCCATTTCACAGCAACTTGTCTTGATTTTGACAAAAGATTTGTTACTTCTTCAGGTTTGACCCTTGTATGTTAGTTTGATTTTTGTTCATCCCCTGGTCCTTTAATCACCCCATGTACAAAGAAAAAAGAAGTAAGACATCATTAGGAAAAAATGATAGATAGATAGATAGATAGATAGATAGATAGATAGATAGATAGATAGATAGATAGATAGATAGATAGATAGATAGATAGATAGATAGATAGATATGTCCTCTCCAGCTTCTGTAATTGCCCTCACCCCCAGGGCTCCAGAAGACACCATCTACTGAGCGGAGCTCCAAGTACATTTGTAAACACTCTTGACTTGAATTGCTTACTTGTCACCTGCTCACAGTGAACACTGCTGTGTAGAAATATTGTGTCACAGTGTACAAACCATGTTCATATTGATCATGTGATGAGAAATGCTGTTAAAGGTTATACAAACTGGAGTAATGTAAATAACCGGGAACTTGCCAGACACACTGGTCTGAGATTCAGTAAAGTTTTTATGTCACCTCCTCAAATGAGCTAAAATGTACTGCAGCAAAGCCTTCCAGATCCTTACTGTTGTGCGTACGCTCTCGTACATAAACACTGTTGTAGGTTTTAAAGAGACAGGGAGATGAACATACAAGCCCCACAGTGAAGTCAGGCTGTATAGTAAACTGAGTGTCAAGTTAAAGGGGAGAACCAAAGAGCAGTGGTCTTGAAAACAAAGCATTAGTCAAACTACCAAATTGAATTTGTCTACTTGTTATATTAACTAAACCACTGAGAACTACAAGAGGTGTTTTTGTTATTCCAGCGTGGGATAACTCCAAGATCCAATGGTGCTAAATGTATATACAGTACAGCGAGTCATGTGACAACTAAATGATGTGAGATGCGTCCACCCACAGAGCCGCAGGACCATACGTCACCTCAGGTCTACGCCAGCAGTTTCAAGATGGAAGTGACGTCTCTGCACATCTACTGTAGACCAGCAGTTTGGCGATAGATGTTTAAAGGTCTGCACAAATCAAACTCATTGACGCATCAAGCCCTACCCTTAACTGTTTATAGTAAACGTTAACACTTAACCTCAACATCAACTACTGGTGTAGACCTGTAGTGACGTATGGCGCTACGGCTCTGCAGTTGGGTATTATTGAACAATGTCGCACAAACACAAAATAACATGACAATTTATATTACTAAAATGAATATGGAAAACCAAATAAATATCAGAATTACATTACACTTGAAATACTAGGGTGTTGTACCGTGTTAGCCATTATGAATGTAGAGAAAAGCCAAGCAAAATGACACCTTTTATTGTCTAACTAAAACGATTACAATATGCAAGCTTTCGGGGCAACTCAGGCCCCTTCTTCAGGATTACATCTTGCCTGAAGAAGGGGCCTGAGTTGCCCCGAAAGCTTGCATATTGTAATCTTTTTAGTTAGACAATAAAAGGTGTCATTTTGCTTGGCTTTTCTCTACATGACACTTGAAAAAAATACTAGGAGGGGTGAAATAAAACATGTATATAAATAACTAAAATAAATATACAACAAATCATAATTATAACACCTTCTCATGAGAAGGAGCTTTTAAATCCACTTCAGGAGCGTTTGCACTGCACCCGTTCTGACAGCAGATCAGTTTTGCACATTACAATAAATACATTTTGGACAGAACGCCAAACCACTCCATTGTTGGACATGAACAGCACGACAACCTGACCCCTGTTAGTGTGGAGGTCCTTCAACCGTTGACTACATGCAGTTTTGTCCAGATGTTTTGTAATTTCTTGCACAGTGCATTTGGTGAATCTTTTACAGAGCTCTCTCAAACGGGAGAACATTCAAACGCCTTTAATATATGATTTATGTAATATATTCAGACATACTGTAATAAAGGCATCAGAGTCCATGCATTCACTTTCTGAAACTCTTTTGTACATAAAGATGGTTGGAGGAAATTGGTTCTCCTGCCTTGTCTACATTGGGAGTGAAGAAGACGCCATCATATGAGAGCACAATCCATCCCAGGGCTCACTCACTGAGTTTGTTGGTTTTGATTATGTGTTATAAATCCATTATGACAGATTTGTCAGTCCTCTAGGTTGGGAACTTGCACTGATTATAGAGTGTTGTAGAAAAATATTTCCACATGAGTCCTGGGGAATGTTAAGAGCATGGAAAGATCCCTACTCCATCGGACTTTTGGGCACCAACGTTTTTAAGATTTGCAGGTACTGTATCAGGGTCTTGGCCACCCTTTGGGGTTTTGTCTGCATTCTTACACAAATATAAAATCGAGGAGAGGGGGACAAGGATCAGAGGCTTAGTGCAATAGGTCAGAAATTTAATGGACAAAAAGATCAGGGGCTTAAGCCTCTGAAACCCCTCCCCCTTGTTGCCACTGACCCTGCATCCGCTTCCCCTACCTCAGCTGCCAGGCCAAACCAGCCTACAGACACTTTGAATGAAAGTTTATCATTAATAAAAATGTGCTAATTTCATTGCTAGCCGAGCAGGCAGAACATACTACAAAATAATAATTTGTGTTGGTTTCATCTTCAGAGATGCAGTTGTCCTTTGGGTACTATTGGCCATGTGTGGTTAAGCCTGAGGTGTTTTTGTCGTTATTTGTCACGGGTGATTCAAAGAAAGAAAGAAAGAAAGAAAGAAAGAAAGAAAGAAAGAAAGAAAGAAATTGAAATTTGGAAGTATCGGCACATTGATCTCTTCGCAGTTGTTAAGATGCTCCTTTACACGATGTGGACAGCTATTTAAATATGAGATGAATTCTAGTAAGTTTGTTCTCTAAATTCAATAGATGCTTCATTTCAAGCTTAGGATTTGTAAGTGCAGAATAAAAACTTGAATTAGGGAGGAAATGTTTACTCTTGCGAGTTTTTCCAGCGCATTACGAATCATCAGAGTGCGAGTCGCAACGAAATAAGGGAGAAATCTAACTGATTGTGTCCGGGCGGAACGTAACGGCAGTGCTGCGAGTGTTCGGTTACTCTCATTTAATGCACTGAATCGATTTGGAAAGCCTTCTTTTGATTTTGTCACGGAAGTAATTTCTGTTCGCGAAAGATTTTAAGGCAGACCATAAACGAAGTGAAATCGGACGACAGCCGCATTGCACAAGATCGCCTCTAACAGTGAAGTGCTGATCTAAGAAGGCGGTGCAGTCAGTCATATGAAAGCTCTCAATACAATCACGTGACAAATACTGCGCTGTCACCAGTAACGTTTCCTTAATATGGGCATCCGTTTTCCAATCAATCAATCAATCGATCAATTAAAATACTAAGTAATAAATAATGAAGTTTATGTCTTGGTAGTTAAATTAAACATCCATCGTCCAACCCGCTGAAGCCGAACACAGGGTCACGGGGGTCTGCTGGAGCCAATCCCAGCCAACACAGGGCAAAAGGCAGGAACCAATCCCGGGCAGGGTGCCAACCCACCGCAGGACACACACAAACACACCAGGGCCAATTTAGAATTGCCAATCCACCTAACCAGCATGTCTTTGAACTGTGGGAGGAAACTGGAGTGCCCGGAGGAAACCCACGCAGACACGGGGAGAACATGCAAACTCCACGCAGGGAGGAGCAGGGAAGCGCTACCCAGGTCCCCAAGTCTCCCATCTGCGAGGCAGCAGCGCTACCCACTGCGCCACCTAAATTAAACAGTTACTAAATATTTTTAAAGTCTCATGACATTGTAACCATCACTAATGCTTTGTGGTGCTGGCGTCCATGAAACGCATCGCGATAAACTGTATGTTTTGTGAATAACACAGCGTTTGTGTCTGACCTGACGGATCCCTAACATGTCATTCCGTTCCGGTTTGGCTCCTTCCTTTTGTCTGAGCTGTTGGGACAAATGTCGCTGCAATGAAATTGCGGTTTATAATAAAACCTGCAGATGAAATGAAAAGAAACTTCGGGATCACTTCACAAAAATTTAAAAGTGAAGATCACCGAGGCAGGCGAGGGAGAAGCAGAAAAACTCCACACTGGCGGGTACCTGGACGGGCGAAAATCGCTTATATATTTTGTAACACAGGATCAAAAGAAAAAAGAACAGCTTGTTGGAATAGCCATCAAGCAGACACCGGTGTTAGGAATCTGTAAATCCGAGATTGTACTGGTTTAACAAAATTGAAAATATCTGTGCACAGTAATCCAATGAGCAACGCATCGTAACGATATGCAACACTGACATCGCCCTATGTAATCAGTTCTGAAGGGGCAGTTAACCAAGATGTCCTTGTCGGGCAGGCGCTGTGTGTGGAGTCTGCGTGCTCTTCTGGTGTCCCTGGACGTTTCTCCTCCCATATCTCCAAAGACGTTTGATTAATCGCGATGGGCTGTAGCTCTTCCAGGGCAGGTTTCTGTGTTGCGCCCCTTTGTTTGAAAATGTTAACTTGTTCGTGGGGAAACTGATGCGTTTGAGTTTGTTTGACTTTTTTGATACAAAGGTTTATATAAGGGGTTATTTATGTGTTCTTCAAATATCTTGTCCAACAACTATATGTGGCATACAAAAGAGGTGTTCGGTGGTTACTGGACGTAAGAAAACAAAGAGCAACAATAAGCGCGCAACCTTCGTGAGTGTAAATATAAATTAAACGGGGCGTTCAAATAACTGAAGTCGTGATGAAATCACCTTACTGGAAATATATAAAGTTGCCAAGGTTACACCAGTCAACCATTGTCATTGCCCCTTTACAGTTTAAGCTCCTCCAAGTGGTTGTTTATTTGTTTGTTTTAGCGAAGTGCTGGGACCAAACCTGGACGGGAGGCCAGTTCAGCAGCGGCCACACTCACAGGCAACAGGGTGGCCAGTCTCTGTCCTCGGCTCAGCTTGGCACAACACAGAAACACAGGGCTTAACAAATCAACAGTCACTGTATATTAAGCATTTTAAAATTAATAATAAAAACTATTTCCGTGCCCCTCTTTGCATAAGTATCCATTGACATAGGCACTGTTTCCAGACGCCTCAGATGTCCTTCTTACATACGTTTTGTGTAAACGTTTACTTTCCAGATAATTTACAATCCCTGGTAAAAGATTAACTCAAATCTGCATTAACAGCGCCCGGAAAACGTGCAGGTCTGTATTCCGAAAGTTGTCATCGTGTTCATGATCTTGCTATCGATCAGTACAACACAAGCATATACATTAACACTTTCACATTTACGCAAAAAATCCATCTGTTATTAAAATATATTGGATGAGCAATATTGCAACACTCTTTCTAAATAAAATCCACACACAAAAAACAAGTAACTGGCAATGCTAGTTAACCGGCCAAATAATAATATTAATTCAACCTGAAAAACACAACAAAAATGTCGAAAGAGTGAATTGAATTATTTCCTAAAACTCGATGTCAGATAAAGAAAGATAATAACATCTGAGCAAAGTTCAGTATGAGTAGTGTATAAAAAATCCCTGAAACTAAAACATCACTCAGTTTATTCACTCATTATAATATGACAAAAGCCGTATTTATACAGTAGTTTTGACCTGTTATTGAGAAAAATGTACATCAGAGAACGAGTGCTGACAATTAAATATTGCAACATCACATGCGATAAACGGACGAAAAATAAAACAAATATACATCGGACACAAAGCTTTGAGAAGAAAAACGGATTCACAACAGCCGTGCGACGGTGAAACTGCGGGACACACAGGTTTTAAATAAGTCGCGCTCAACTCTCATCTGCAGCACGAAGTATAAATTAAATCAATATGTAACATCAATATATACAGCTTCGCACTTCGTATACTGCCCATTCCCCGTCAGAGGGAACAAGGAAGCTTTGCTAAGTCCATGAAAGTGCAAATTCCAAGTATATATCTTTAACACGAAATTCTGTCATTGCTAAACATTAAAGGAAAAGTTCCTGTCGTCCTCAATATCCACTTCTTGATCTGAATCGTCGGAGATTTCGGATTCCATTTCTTCCTGAGACACAGGCGACGAGGAGCAGTGGGATCTGCTTAGGACGATTTCTTTGTTTTTCTGCTCGTGATTTAAGCTAGCATCTTTTCTCTGATCGCAGCGACTCTCGGAACTGTCGATTTCATCTCGTTTGCCCCCCTGTGTGGTTTCCTGTAGAAAAAAAATCACATACCGTTTTAATTTTTTTTAAAGCTAAACCTGCAAATTCCTTCGCTGTTTAACATAAGCAAAGTGACAAGTAATGACTGCCATTACACATCTACAGCAATGTGAATATTAATTATTCAGTTAATAATTTAAACTGCCATAAATCATTTTACACGTAAATTATTTGCCTGTACAGTTTCTTACGGGTGGTCTCTTTTCCTGAAATGCTTTATTATCAATGTATATTTTTAAGGACCAACCTGCTTGAGACGGCGCCACTTTGCTCTACGATTCTGGAACCAAGTCTTTACCTATAAACAGAAACAAACATAATAAATATTATTATTATTCAAATCAAGTCTGTCATGTGTATATAGAACAATAGAATTCTCCCTTGCATATTTAATCAAATCCAAAAATACAAAATAAATCCGTAAAGAGTATGCGTATGATTGACTGTTCGGTAACCCTGTACGACTTGTAGACTGAAGCTGTGCCTGAATCGGCTGGTGCGAGTGCCACTGGTCCTGTGCCATTGGAAGGAGTGAGAAAAGCAGCTGAGCTGGATGGCTGCGGTCTTTAATAATCCTGCATGTGTGCCTTTTGTGTGCCTTTGTAAAGGGGCACGGGCTGCGTGTAGATGTGTTGTGAGCTGAAGGGTGTCGCAGTGCTTTACGTACTTGTGAGGAGCAGGTGCTGTACCTGGGTGTGATGCAGCCAGCGGGGATGGACAACATTATTATTAATGATAATATTATTATTACTGTTGTTGTTTTTGTTATTATTACTAATAATTATAATAATAATACCAATTATTATTATTTAATGATTTTACTATTATTATTCCATCTCAAAGTTTGTACACTGATGGCATACGTCATACAGTTTGCATATTATTTTCACTCTATGCTAAACATTTTTACGTTTTTTGCTTTTATTTCCTGTCCTTGCATCTTTTTTGGGGGGAAATTTAATTTCTTATAATATCGAAATAATGCATCGATTTACATGGTAATTGCTTAGTCTGCCAAACTGTTCACAAATTGGCTTCAGTAAAATGCACATTGGAATTAGCTAAATACCCGATTAAATACATAAATCATGTGTATTATATTCCATTCATGTGCCAAGTGCACTGTTCAGATTACAGTTGAATGAAACATACACAACGCCTGTTGCACGTTCAGTCAAAATAATGAACCTAAATTAGAACATCTTCCCCATATCAAAGAAAATGTGCTAATCCTTAAGGCAAGTATTACAATAAACAACAGCACTGCAAAAAAATGCCATCTGAAAAGTTCAAACTACCCAAATTAACGATTTCAAGCAATCTACACGTATCTAAATGGTTAGATTTGAGCAAATGCATGTTTAAGCAGATGAGTGGGATCATGAAATTAATATTTCGCTGCTATCCATGTTATTCCTTCAGTACTCTGTAATCTTTGCAAAAGAAATCGGAAAACGTGCCTAACTTTTTTCTCAATTGTTTTAATAAAAGCATTTCGTGCCATTCAGTATCTTTATACAGTTATTAAACGTACGGGTCAAGTTTTCTGAGCCCACTTTTGTCAGTATTGGGTGCAAGGAAGGAGTCAACTTTAACAACACAGCACTCCACCATTCCCATCACGCCTGATTACACCTGCGGGTTTGTGAGAACGTCAGTGAATCGCTTAATCCACAGGAGATTTTACAACCTCCACACTGTCCAAAATGCTGATATTATTTTACATTTTTCCAAAAACAGAGTGTCATGAGTTAAATTAACCCGTTTTCGATGTCTTAATATTTACTTCGTTCAACAAAAGAACCCAATGTAGTATGAAAAAAAATGTTCTCGTTTGAAAAGGTCGGTTCCAATTCACCCGCTGCTGACTGCATTTGTGCAGACCAAGTCGAAGCTCTCCTGCACTCCACAATGGTCTGAACCGTGCGGCACTGTCAACCCCGGACGATGCGCCGCTTACCTGTCTCTCGCTCAACTGTAACATTTTTGCCAGTCTTTTTCGTTCAGGCGGTGACAGGTATTTTTGTGTCTCAAATTTCTTTTCCAGCTCAATCGTCTGATCATTTGAAAACCGGACTTGTCCTCCTTTTCTCTTATGAAGTGGCCTCTGAATGAAAGGTGTCCAGAGAAGCGGTTTCCCTGATAAAGACAGAGATATAATAATATTACTATAAATCGAATGCAAAATAAATGGGCATATTATATTTTTATCAGACTAAAGTTTACTTACTATAGTGGCTTTAAAAGAGACAGAAGGCGATTTGCAGAATAAAGCAGTTGACAATACTATAACACTGACAGCCGCATTAACCATAGGAAGCAAGGCAAGAACAAAAGAAACGGTTTATCAAAAATACATATTTTACCGTCCCAGGCATGTTTCAATTTATACATACATTCATTCACAAACTGTATTGCCCCATGTGATTACATTAAAACTAAGAAGTGAAATAGGACACCCCAATCTATTACAAGACTGTAAAAGGAAGCCTATAAAATTTTAATTTTTAACAACCCAGATATCTGCAGTTATAATAAAGGCAACAGTGAAAAAGTCTTCGGACTGTCGCACGCACACATTTGACCGAAGAACACTCAACAAGTGCCACAGTTCGCCTGTGGCAACGTTTCCGTCAATGTGTTTCCTGTTGGTCTATCTCGTAAGTGCCTTATATTTCCTTCTGCTCCATTATTAGACTCGCTGAAGGAGCATTAAAAACTGTTAGTTTTTGATAATTAAAACGCTAACTTCTACACTGTGATTTTTAAGGTTTCTTTCTTTTTTTCGATACACAATACTTCGAAGTTCATAAATAAATACCATGTCAACTATTTGTTAAACTGTATACACCTGTATCCCAATAAAATTGTAAATAAACAGCTTTTAAAATATGCCATTTTTACAAAGTGATTTACCTGTAATAATAGTATAACTTATTTTGGACTATGTGTCAAATACTGAACGATACGCGGTTTGTCTTGTGGTATACAAATATACCACATACTTCCCACACACAAGTCTTTTGCACCCGCTAGAACAAAAAAAATGTTCACTGAAAAACCAATCTGAAAACTGTTTCTTAAAGTAACCTCTCAATATTGTTAATGTTTGCTTTAGAGATAGTAACGAAAGTAATCGTTAAAGCAATTTGAAAATTTGCATTTGAAAGTGCTTTTCTATATGTGAGTCACCGTTTTGAAAGTGTGCAATGATTTTTGTGCAAAGAGCGCTTGCGTCAGTCTTCTTTTGGTGTTCTGCACAAGACCTTAAAAATAGGAAGCAACTCAGTATTTTAGCTACCATAAAGTTACATCCCACACAGAGGAAATGAACAATATCTGAAAAACGGATCCCGGCTATCAGAAGTCGAGTGTTTCCTGAATATGTCTGTATTGAGGATGTCGATAAAATAATCAGCAGTGTGCACGACTCCCGGGGAAGAGCCTGCTAGAAGCAGCCAGGAAAACATTTAACAGTTTCTGAAACCAGATTTACTCCTATCGAGAGTTCAAGATTTCCTGTATGAACGGAAAGGGTCAGCCTCTGCTAAGCATGGGCCGGTAACCCGCGTGAAGCATACCGCGGTGTTGTGAAAGTAAGCAGTAAACTCCTTACATAGTAAACGCATTGAAGAAGAAGAAGAAGAAGGAGAAGCTTAGAAGAACATTTTTTAAACAATATTCTCGAACTTACTACAACTTAAGAAACACAAACAAAGGCAGAACAGCATAACGGATCTTTTCCGTTCATTCCAATAAATATACAGACAGAGTTCAGAACAAAGTTAATCGTAATAGTTTATAAAGTTTAACTAAAAGCACATACGATTTTCACAGTGATGATACTTAAACTGTAAAACACCACATTAAGAAAGACAAACTGATATAAAAATGACCTTAATACTTTTTTGGGTTTGAATTGGGCAATGCTTTCACAATTACGAAGAAGGTAGAGTGTATACATGACTCCTCATGTGCGTATAAACGTGTTGCGATAAACTGGTAATCAAATACATAATAATTACTTTACAAAACATGCATCGAAAATAAATTGTACCATACAGTTCCCCATTCAGAGAAAACTAGGGAATCGGTTGGCTATGCGTCCTCTCCTTGGACACCGCATCAATTTAAAGTGCAAACCTAAGAAAACAATTCAAGCAGTCTGACATACTTACCCAAAGAGTCGTGCCTGATTAGCGCGTGGGCATAGTCCCCCATGCTCCGTGGGAACGGGTAAAGGGAGCTGGTGAAAGCGCTGTTGCTATAGGGTGCAGTCAGCGCTGCAGGGTGAGAAAAAGCCGGGTGTATCGGGGTAGGCTCGTAGATCGGAGTCCTGTATGGGGACACCAAACTAGTAAAAGATGAATTGGGAGAAGGCAGCGTAGGCGTCGGAACCACCGGAGCAGAAGATGAGCTCGCACTCCTACCAAGAATGTCGTCAATGTAAAAAGGAGTCGGGTGCACTGGCTGCACCGGAGTCGGTGCGTAGAGAGGAACGTTCATGCTCATAGCCGAAGAGGAAGGGTGCTGGTACTGCATGCCTCTGCCAAATAAGCCGTTCTCTTCCCAGTCCAACAACTGATGTGAGCTTTCTCATAAACTGCAGTTACGTGAGACTGAAAAGTCATCAAATCCCACCGCTTTAATGAGCAGACCTCCCTTTCTAGCTGGGTATCATTATGATTATTGGCATGTGTCCCTCCCATACTGATATGTAAGTTTCGGCAGTGGGCGGGGACAGTGAAGTCTGTCAACTTCCTGCAGGTAGAGTCTCTCTCTCTCTCTCTCTCTCTCTCTCTCTCTCTCTCTTGCTCGCTCGCCTGACTTGCATACGCGGTTCAGATTACTGATGGACCACAGTCTCCTGCTGTCTCAATCCACATTCCCATTGATCTCTTTATAGCCCAGTGTGACAGGCAGATGCAGTTACAGTGATCATAATGAGATTGCTAACTGGCTTCTATTGAACACCTTGCGGAAACAGCCCTCCGCAACTGTTTATTAAATGTAACGTTGTTTCCATGCATTTTCAAGGATGATTGGACTAATAATGACAAAACAGAACAGCATTTTAGATGTTGCTTCAATTGATTTATATTATACGAATGTGCACCACTGACTGACTAATCGGAGGCAAAAATATACACAAGGTGAACTGATAGTATTGCAAACTGTCAGTAATCCATCTATCTATCTAATCCCACGCAAACTCCACACTTTAACGGTTGCGATATAAAGATTAAAGAAATATGGAATCTTTTCTGATTTATTGATCAACATGCGGTTGATCAATAAAGCAGTCACATGATACACATGTAATATTGCTAAGAATGCACTCAATTACGTTATACATGTATTCTTATTTGAAATTTCATTTTATTGAAATTAAGTCAATTGTGTTTATACGCAAGTTCAATTATGTGGAGGCGTATTTATTATATGTTAACCACGAAACGGACTAAGTGGGTTAGAAAATGGATGAATAAAACTGAACTGCATCACTTGTATATAACTTATTTTTAAAACAATACATTAAAATGTCGACAGAGCATTCTCCTTTAATCACAAGAATTTGCTGTGTGCTTCAGATAGATTGACATTTGACAATAATTCGTACAATTCCTAATTCCCGTTTTACAATTTCTTATTCCTGCATTTCGACTTCAGATAACAATTGGTGCATCTTGTCATTTATTTCACTTTGTTTCTGCTCAGATAGGATTATTAGATGGGATAAGCGAATATGGTGGGTGTAAGTGATTCTAATTTTAAATCGATCTAGTTAATGTATTCCTCATAATATAATTGGTAAACATTAGTTATCTTAAACAAACATACTTAAACAATGTAGAACTACAATACCATTTTAAACTCATTTTCGTTTGTTTTCTTACAAGAAAACTAAGGTCTTTAAAGTATTTCGCAACACTGCCTGAAAACTATAAAATACTAATAAATCAAAGTCACTGAATCAAAATTTGGTTTATTAAGTATAGAATGGAAATAGCTTAATTCATATTTTTGACAACTGTTAAGGAATATTACAGCGTTAATATGTCATTAGAAGTATAGGCACTTGTAATGGACGCATCTTGAGTCAAAGAATGACGCGAAAAGTTTATGTATTAACCTGATAGTTTGTGTTTGTTAAATTGGTACCTAATCACTTTTTCACCGAATTGAAGTTGTCAGATAAACATACGACAGTCTACTAAAAGAGGCGACAGACGTATTGGTTTGAAGTGCGTTCAGATAAGATCAAAAAGAGGAGGTTTCTAATTTTTTTAATAAACGGCTCGTTGTGTGCCCCATTTAAAACAGTCCCTCGCAAGTTTCTCCAATCGAAGTTAGGATTCCTAAAGTAATCTTTATAAACACAATATCTTAATTTATGAAAGTGCTTTGTCAGGTATCTAGTTTTGATCATTTATTTTCCAATAATGTTAGAATCAGTGAATTTTCGTACAAATATGTATCTTTCTGTATCATATATATATATATATATATATATATATATATATATATATATATATATATATATATATACCAAGTTTATACACGAATTTAGACAGAAGTTGACTAAATATATGCTAAGTTAATAAGTTAATGTTCTTATGTAGTATTAGCGTTTTGGCGGTGTCCATCATTAAATTCGATTCATTTTTAAGGGCTACATTACATAAATTACCAAATCACTGCTTAGGCAATTATATGAAATATGTAGATCGTAGTAGATTCGTGTATCCTGATGACATAAAACTTTAAAGTTTCTGAATAGGTTCATACGAGTCAGGCGCAATCCACTTGTGAAAAATGATCAAATTCCCTTTAAGTCACTTATATTATTTTTATTGAGAAGCAGGTCACTTGTAAAATCCTCATAGCTTTTTAGCTTCCACTTTATAGCTATGGGGAAAATATGCGTAGTAATTTTTTTTAAAATCTTGATCACATTAAACGAGTTGAAAAAATCCGTCTACGTTTCGACAGATAATCCTTGATACATTTCCTTTCACGCTTGGCATCAACAGATACTACACCAGATTGATATTCCACTGCTAACAATTCTTGATATTTAGATGATTGCTCTTTATATATAGGCTTGTTGTCATTATGATAAAAGCCACTTTCGGATTCATTAAGACTAGATAATGACGGGGAAACTAATCAGAGGGAGTAAAAAGATTTTCTTCAAAACAAAGGGCGATTTGCTTTGGTTTAGTGCGGAGATAATTAGGGCGAACCCAATGTTTACAATTCGCCAATCATTAAAACAAATCGATTGAACTGAAATTCTGTAGTCTGAACTTTTACAGGCGCAGGGCATTGCTGTTGGCGGTGTTACATTTATAAAACAATGAGCATTTACTAATACATATTTGCCCCTTTGTACTTCTTCAATAACCATGTTCAAAGTGTTCTGTAGAACCCTGGAACTTTCATCAAAAGCATTTGTCCTAAATGTGTGGTGGCACTCCATGGTATTCGGTTTCAATCGACATGCTAGAAAATGATGTTCTTTGATATAAATCTATCCATCCGTCTATTCTATAAACTGGCTTTTTCTTGTCACTTACGGAGAAACTGTAAAGTGGACCTATCTCTGACCTGGGCATAACAATTAGATAGATAGATAGATAGATAGATAGATAGATAGATAGATAGATAGATAGATAGATAGATAGATAGATAGATAGATATTATTAATTCGTCTCTTAAACATAATCTACTTTTTATAATATACAGTGCTTCTTTACCACGCCCATGCTAGTATTCCCTATAATATTGTTATTTTAATGCAAGTGAATGTTAGTCCTTTGTAAAGAGAAAGAAAGGCTTGAGAGTGCTGAACATTACACTCTCTTCGGCCTTCTAATAACTTCTGCTATTTCGGGTCCTTAAAAATACGACAGCGTACAGGATGTATGACATTACCCAGTGCTGCAAACCTGTCGTTACACATGAAAAAAGTCTGTTTGCAAAAGTCAGTAAGTTAACAACTGCAATAAACGTTACTTTATATAGTGTCTTTCACTCCAGGTAATGGTCTCTCAAAAATAAAAAGAAGTAAAGTTACCTTTTCGTTTGGTATTACAACATTATTATTGTCATCAAGATAATGCTGTTACTGTTAAATAACATTTTAGTACTATACATGAGAGTGTACAAAATTAAAAATATCTATCCACTTTCATTTTTCGAACAGTCCTACAAGCCTATAGAAGACTGCATTTTGGTTTTCGAGGGAAAATGTTACAGTACTATCCCAAAACGCAAAAATTAAAGTATAACATCAAGTATGACTACCTTGTGTTCCTAACTTTAATCGGTTAGCACTCCGTTACCTTTTCCGCCCTATGATGGACTTCGACGCCGTGTGTTTTCTCGGCATCTCCCAGACAGGCCCGCGCGCCCTTTGGGCCACGCCCACTTTTCTTCAGGTACTACTGGCGGATGACAGGCGCCAATTATTTAAGTAGAAGCTCTCTGAGGTACGCGTGCGGCAGAAATCGGGCGCTAGCGGTTAATAATTAGACGAGCATATACGAATAACCTGGCTTCCACGTGACCATGGCGTTTTTGAGTACTTTGCCCTCTTTATACATATAAAACTATAAATAACTAGCTGTATATAATAATTTAATATAATAATGTGCAGTTAAACCCCACTCGTGAACAGATAAAGGGCATACAGAGCAGCGCGCTCTCACCATTACTTAGATGACTCTCTTGGCGCCCTTAGGCCAAGGAAGATTAAATCTTAAACTCATTTTGCGGTTATAATAATAATAATAATAATAATAATACGAGTGAGATAAAGAAACACGTGATAGTATCGTGCGCAGCCTACCATGGACAGATGACAACATACAGTATGTCAGGGAACACTCGCGTTGAAGCGATCACTTTAAGGCCGACAATTAGTTTAACACGCAGGGATGTGGGAGGAAAACCGAAAAAACTGGAGGCATCCATGGAGAGGACCAGAATGACCATAATGTCGTTGAGAAATTGGAACATCTTATACTGAATAGTAGGCTATTTTTAGTTAAATATTACATATAAGCTGTGTGTGTAAGTACATTGCTTACCAGCTTTCTAAATTTAATGTGTGAGCGTTTTCATTATTGTTGTTTATTTTCTGCCAGGGTTATAAGTTGTCACTGAGCTATTTTTATGTTTATATTGACTGTAAACACGTTGCTGTTCAAATTGATTTGAATTATATTTAAAGTTATTGCCATGCATGATAGCTGATAGAAACGTCTTGATATTTCAAAGTGTAAAGAAGAAACATCATCACAGCATGTTCAACAATCACAGGAAACATAAGAGTAATTTTAAGAGAACTGACTCTTCAGGCCAATCAGAGTTCATCACTCCCTCTTCTAGTAACTTTTGTAAAATATTCTCCAATCGAAGTTTGAGGATTCCTAAAGTACCATACTTTATATTTTATTTCACATGTCTATGGTTTTTGTTTGAGTGGAGAAACAGTATTTACCCTTATAAATAGTTTCTACTTATACCACAATGTTCTAGCCATTGAAATCATTTTGGAGTTTCAGTACTAATTCCCTTTATAATTTTTGGCACCTCTATCATGCTTCCCCCATTTTCATAAACTGATAAGATTAAACTCTTTCCTCATTACTCATAACCCATAGTCCAGAAACCAGCCTTGTTGTTTTATAGAAGTTCTCTTGTGTTGGTACATTTTTTAACAATACAGTGACCACAACTATGCAGAATAAGGTTCACTAGTTGTGTAGCTCAAGAATAACCTTCCTTAATTTGCACTTGACGCATTCTGCTATAAAATTGGACAATATATTACTGTTCTTAATCACTTCTATCTACTATATGGATATGGACAGTGATGAGTCTGATAGGGTCCCTTATAGTCTTTATCATAAGTTGTACTCTCAAGCCCCACCAGCATTTTGTGTTCAGATCTTTTAACTTCTAATGTGCAATACTTTACATCCATTTACAATACATTTTGTCTGTTATGCATCAGTTCAAGTCTGAATTCTCTCCAGTTACATCTGTAACTCTAAAGTATCTGCTCTTCTACCCAGTTCTCTAAACTCAAAAAACTCAACCAGCTTGCTACTTTCATTTTTTAAGGATCATTGATGTATATTAAAAAGAGCAGGGGCTCTAGTAATTATCCCTGAGAGATATCACTTTGAACTTTTTCTTATTTTGGAAGAAGGTTCCTCTCTTTGCTTTCTGTGTGAGAGCCAATCTTCTATACAGTCTGCCTTAAGCACCCACTACTTTTAGTTTAATCACCAGCCTCTCATACCTTATCAAAAGTCTTTTTAAAATCAAGGTAACTAATAAAATATACGTCTCTCTGATCGTATTCTTTATTTGAATCCTCACAAAGCTTTAGCATGTGACTGAAATACAAAATCCCCTGTCTAAAATCACGCTGACTGTCCACTAATCCACCTGTACTCAACATGTGTTGTTTAATCCTTTCTTTAATCGTTGCATCCATTAATTTACCTGCAAGACATATTAAGTTACTTAAATTTTAGATACTTAGATTGTCTTGATAACGGGAGCATATTTTCTAGCTTCCAAATCCAAACAGTAAAACACAAAGCACCAGATGAGCACTAATGCAAAAGAAACATTACAAATGATTTCACTTTAAGCTTCATTCCTTATTTCACTCGATGAAGTTAAATGTAATATGGCACAAAAGAAACGTGGCAACACGTTTCAGGGCCTCATTTCTATTCAGGTACCTCAAGTCTAAAGTTTTCTAGCATTTGACAATATGAGTATCATTTATTTTCTGATTTTATTGTAGCTTTTGTATTTTGAATTATTTCCTATATGCGCCAGTTTATTCTTTCACTCATTTTTTCCTTATTTTATTAGATGAACTTCCAAACACTAACTGACACAAGGTAGGCTGCTTTGTTTCAGTGAAGATCCAAGGTACATGCTTTACAATCGCCTTTACCACAGAACACTCAGCATTAGAAATATCACAATGTCTTTCTAGTGTAGAGTATCCTTCATGGCAGGCATTATCACCGAGGGCTTTACAAAGTGAACAAGTTTGGTACAACACGGTAACTTCAAGCTTCTGATTATTAAAGTTACAACAAATGTATAACAGTAAGAAGTGTACTTGAAACATCTGGTAAGTAGGTTTTCTTTCAGAGATATTTAGATAACTTTTAGAGTGTTTAAAAAGACATACCGTATTTATCACAAAAAAGAACAAAAGTGTGGTATGTTCTGTAACTTCTCTTTTTTGGCAGGAAGTGTGGTCCAGACTGTAAGGAGTTTGACTGGAATCATTAAGGTTAAACGGTCAAATCTTATTGTTAGCTTGTTATGCAACCAAAACAAGTCATATGCTTATTCCAAAATTACATTAATTTGTTTGTCAATACAAATATACAATGAATGTTTGGAGTAAAAACTCCAGTATTTAAGTAACTCTTACAGTATTAACCTTCACATGCATTTATAGTGTATATGAGAACATTGCTTTCATTTGCACACTTTAAACATTAATTCAACACTTGCAATTCTGCGGTGTAAGTATTTCACATCTTGCAAATAACAAAATATACAGCACATAAATGTTGTTGGCTTGTCACCTTCCTCTTGTGGTGGCTATGTGTACACAGTGCTCACTGTTAGTGCTCCTCAGTGGGAGATCATTGAAGAAAGGATTGCAGTAACCAAGTGAGACATGGTAAAGATGCCTTATTATTCAAGGTGGAAACAGAAAGGCTTATTCTGAGAAGTTTCATAAGATTGATTGTTCTCCAAGGGTGATTTTCTTATGGAAGTGGATTTTAAATATATATATATATATATATATATATATATATATATATATATATATATATTACACAATGATATCCAGCTGCTTATACTGTATGTATCATAAAATAGCATATGCATATGCAGGAGCATCAGACATTAGAAGAATCTAGATGAGAACAGGCCATTCAACCCAACAAAGCTCACCAGTCCTATCCATTTAATTCTTCCAAAATAACATCAAGTCTAGTTTTGCGGGTCCTTAAAGTCCTGCTGTCTACCACTCTATTTGGTAGCTTATTCCAAGTGTCTAAGTTTCTCTGTGTAGTGAAAACCTTCCAAATGTTTATGCAAAACTTACCCTTAAAAAGTTTCCAACTGTGTTCCTGTGTTCTTGATGAACTCATTTTAGAATAACAGTCTTGATTCACTGTACTAATTCCCTTCCTAATTTTAAACACTTCAATCATATCTCCTGTTAATCTTCTTTTGCTTAAACTGAAAAGGCTCAGCTTTTTTAATCTTTCTTTATAATTAATCCCCTGTAGCCCTGGAATCAGCCTAGTTGCTCTTTTCTGGACTTTTTCTAGCACCACTATGTCCTTATTGTAGCCTTAAGACCAACACTACTTACAGTACTCCAGATGAAGCCTCACCAGTGCATTATAAAGCTTGAGCATAACCTCCTTGGACTCGTACTCTACACATTGTGCTATATAACCTAACATTCTGTTAGTTTCCTAATGACTTCTGAATGCTGTCAGGAAGTTGATAGTGTCGAGTCCTCTGCAGCTCCTAGATCCTTCTCATAAGGTGTACTTTCGATTTTCAGACCTCCCATTGTGTATTCAAACCTAACATTTTTACTTCCTACATGTAGTACTTTACATTTGTTATTCTTCTTCTTCTTCTTCTTCTTTCGGCCGCTCCCGTTAGGGGTTGCCACAGTGGATTATCTTTTTCCATATCTTTCTGTTCTCTACATCTTGCTCTGTTACACCCATCACCCGTGCAGTCTTCTCTCACCACATCCATAAACCTTCTCTTAGGCCTTCTTCTTTCTTTCTTGCCTGGCAGCTCTATCCTTAGCATCATTTTCCCAATATACCCAGAATCTCTCCTCTGCACATGTCCAAACCAACGTAACCTCACCTCTCTGACTTTGTCTCCAAACCATCCAACCTGAGCTGACCCTCTAATGTACTCATTTCTAATCCTATCCATCCTCGTCACACCCAGTACAAATCTTAGCATCTTTAACTCTACTACCTCCAACTCTGTCTCCTGCTTTCTGGTCAGTGCCACCGTCTCCAACACATATAACAGCTGGTCTCACTACTGTCCTGTAGACCTTCCCTTTTACTCTTGCTGATACCTGTCTGTCACAGATTACTCCTGACACTCTTCTCCACCCATTCCACCCTGCCTGCACTCTCTTTCTCACCTCTCTTCCACAATCCCCATTACTCTGTACTGTTGATCCCAAGTATTTAAACTCATCCACCTTCACCAACTCTACTCCTTGCATCCTCACCATTCCACTGACATTCCTCTAATTTACAAGCATACATGCTTATGCTTATGTCTTGTTCCCACTGACCTTCATTCCTCTCCTCTCCAGAGCATATCTCCACCTCTCCAGGGTCTCTTCAACCTGCTCCCTACTCTCACTAAAGATCACAATGTCATCAGCAAACATCATAGTCCACGGGGACTCCTGTCTAATCTCATCTGTCAACCTGTCCATCACCATTGCAAATAAGAAAGGGCTCAGAGCCGAACCCTAATGTAATCCCACCTCCACCTTGAATGCATCTGTCACTCCTACTGCAGACCTCACCACTGTCACGCTTCCCTCCTACATCTCCTGTATAACTCCTACATACTTCTGTGCCACTCCCAAATTCAATCATACAACACCACAACTCCTCTCAAGACACCCTGTCATATGCTTTCTCCAGGTTCACAAAGACACAGTACAACTGCTTCTGGCCTTCTCTATACTTCTCCATCAACACTTTCAGGGCAAACATCACATCTGTGGTGCTCTTTCTTGGCATGAAACCATACTGCTGCTCACTAATCATCATCTCCCTTCTTAACCTAGCTTCCACTACTCTTTTCCATAACTTCATGCTGTGGCTCATCAATTGTATCCCCCTGTAGTTACTACAGCTCTGCACAACCCTCTTATTCTTAAAATTTGGTACCAGTACACTTCTTCTCCACTCCTCAGACATCCTCTCACTTTCCAAGATTCCATTAAACAATCTGGTTAAAAACTCCACAGCTATCTCTCTTAAACACCTCCATTCTTCCACAGGTATGTCATCTGGACCAACGGCCTTTCCATTCTTCATCCTCTTCATAGCAGTCCTTACTTCCTCCTTGCTAATTCGTTTCACTTCCTGATTCACTATCTCCACATCATCCAACCTTCTCTCTCTTTCATTCTCTTCATTCATCAGCCTCTCAAAGTACTCTTTCCATCTTCTCAACACACCCTCCTTGCTCGTGAGCATGTTTCCATCTTTATCCTTATCACCCTAACCTGCTGCACATCTTTCCCAGTTAGGTTCCTCTGTCTAGCCAATCAGTACAGGTCCTTTTCTTCCTCCTTAGTGTCCAACCTCTCATATAACTCATCATACGCCTTTTCTTTGGCCTTTGCCACCTCTCTCTTCATCTTACGCCTTATCTCCTTGTACTCTTGTCTACTTTCTGCATCTCTCTGACTATCCCACTTCTTCTTCGCCAACCTCTTCCTCTGTATACTCTCCTGTACTTCCCCATTTCCCCACCAGGTTTCCTTTTCTTCCTTTCTCTGTCCAAATGTCACGCCAAGCACCCTTCTTGCTGTCACCCTTACTACTTCTGCTGTAGTTGCCCAGCTATCTGGCAACTCTTCAGTGCCTCCCAGTGCCTATCTTACCTCCTCCTTTAACTCAACCTTGCAGTCTTCCTTTTTCAAATTCCATCTTTTGATCCTTGGCCCTGTCCTCACTCTCCTCCTCTTCTTGATCTCCAGCATCATCCTACAGACCACCATCCTATGCTGCATAACTACTAGATTGACTCTCCTGCATAGGATATTATCTACCTGTATGCATCTTCCTCCACTCTTATACATCACCCTATGTTCCTCCCTCTTCTTAAAATATGTATTCACCACAGCCATGTCCATCCTTTCATAAAATCCACTATCATCTGACCTTCTTTGTTCCTCTCCTTGACACCATACCTACCCATTACCTCCTCATCCCCTCTGTTCCCTACACCAACATATCCATTGAAATCCATTCCAATCACCACTCTCTGTCCCTTGGGTACACTGTCCATCACATCATCCAATTCACTCCAGAAATATTCTTTGTCGTCCATTGCACAACGATCTTGTGCAGCCTACGCGCTAAAAACATTCATCATCACACCTTCAGTTTCCATCTTCATAATCATCACTCTGGCACTTTTTTCACTCCAAAACACTCTTGACATACTGTTCTTTCACAATTATCCCTACCCCATTTCTCCTCACGTCCACACCCTAATAGAACATCTGATCCACCTGGCCTTACTCCCCTTCCATTTAGTCTCTAATACATCAACTTTCCTTCTCTCCATCACATCAGCTAACTCTCCCCCCTTACCAGTCGTTCTGCCATCATTCAAAGTTCCTACCTCCAGTTCCACTCTCTTTACCTTCCACCTCTCCTCCTGCCTCCAGACACGTCTCCCCCCTCTTCTTCTCTGTTTTCGACCAACAGTGGACCAATTTCAGCCAGCACCCTGTTGGGTCACAGTACTGGTGGCGGCCGATGTTAACCCGAGCCTTGACCGATCCAGTATGGTAATCTGCATTGTTGTCCGCATATTGATCTGGCAAAAATTTACACTGGATGCCCATCCTGAAATAACCCTCCCCATTTATCCGAGCTTAGGACTGGCATGAAGAAAAACACTGGTTTGTGCATCCCCTGTGGCTGGGTTGTGTAATGCTTTACATTTACTAACATTAAATTTCATCTGCCACAAATCTGTTCAAAGTCCCTCTGTAATGGCCATATCTGCCAATCCGCCTGGTATCACCTGCAAACTTAACCAGCTTGTTTCTTTTATTCCTATCCAAATCATTTAGATATATAAAAATAGCAGTGGCCCTAGCACTGACCCATTGAGGGACTCCACTCTTAACATCAGCCAATTCTGATAGGATTCCCCATAACCATCTGCTTGTTGTGTCTGAGCCAATTTTGTACCAATCTACAAACAACATGCTGAACTCCCACTTCTTTTTGAGATAACTGACTCACAATAACAGAGCCTGGCTAAAACACAAGACTTGATGTTACTGGAAACATAAGCTGTATGCATGTTGACTGAGATGTAGGAGGACATTGAGAATTAGCTGTATTTGGTAATGTTGTAATACTTGATCATTTGGAGGTCAAAACAGAAGAGAGATCAAGGAACAGCACAGCGGGCATGTGAAAAAGTTTCCTTGTGTTGTTGGTTGTCTGTGCAGTTTATAAGTGGGTGAATTAGTATAGTATTAAGATATTAAAGTAAATGAGATATTAGAAAACCCACTGAAGTTCATTTAGAAAGCATAAATCTGGAATGGAATTAAAGTCTGACACATTAGTTGGATGAAACAAATAGCTTTTTTCTCAACTGAAATAACAGCTGAAGCTTTAAGATTAAAGTAAGTGAGAGAAGGAGAAGGGGGTCAACACAGCACTTTACTGAAAGGAGAAACATCACTAAGTCACTTATGTGGCTCAGGTAAAGTTTGCTGAACTGACATAGATTTGGAACAGAGGCATTAAAAGTATATAGATCACAAAATGTGACATTTTTCTGTTATTTTCTTTTTAGGGAATTACATGTCAAAGGTGCTGGAGCTAATGTCAATCACATAAAGTACAAGGCAGCAATAAGTCTGGAATCATCATAGGACATACACAAAAATATGAATTGAGTTTAGAGGGGCTGCATTTGACAGATTTTGAGAAGATGTCAGAATTCCTAAAAAAACACATCCATAGGAGAGAATAGGTGTCTACCACACAGAAGCCCCCAAGAAGAACAACATATGAATATGATGTAGATATTTGTCGCTTCAGCAGAAAAATTCTTGAAGGAGTGATAGCACCACTGGCCAAACGATTTTTCACAAAACTGAAGCAACACAAGCAACTAATAAATCCTGTAATTCAGTTCATTTCACTTTAATTTCCTTACACTTTATACATCAGCACAAGGACGTGTGAGTGTCCTATTGAGTGTAATAGAAACATTTAAGTAGTAAAATAAAAAGCAAATTAAAATGAGACATGCTGTCAAGGCAGTGCAGTGTTAACTTAACAGCATATAATTTTATTTATTCTGCAATAAAGCTCAGTGCACTGACATGCTTGCAACAAAATGAAATCGTACAATCAACAACTTATTTATTTGTCCTCAGGGTGAAATTCGGCTTTTTACAGAATCTCATTAACTTAATAAATAAACAGATAGATAAATAAACACATAGAATGACTATCCATCCACCCATCCATTTTCTAACCTGCTGAATCCGAACACAGGGTCACGGGGTTCTGCTGGAGCCAATCCCAGCCTACACAGGGCATTAGGCAGGAAACAATCCCGGGCAGGGTGCCAACCCACCGCAGTAGAATGACTACATAGGAAGAAAATTAAAATGAAAGAAAGCCAGAAGAAAAGAATAAATAAAGAATAAGCCAGCAGGAGCTTTCGACAGCTGTAGGAGGCTCAGATGGAGCTGAACACACATTCGCAGTCAGACAAGAGGTCTTGTTAAGTCTGTGGCTATCTACACTCTGTGCAGGGTGAGGACCTGTGTTTGTGTCTTCCGAACTCAGTAGGGATGCCATTTTGAAGGTAGTATGGCCTAAGTGAAGAACACCCAGTTACGTTCTCAGAAGGTCAAATAACATATAAGGCAGTAGATTTAATTATATTTTTGTATTAGGAATAAGAAATCAACATTGCTCTTTTTTGCTCTATAATCCTACAGTTTAAATCTGAGGTAAAAAGATGCATATGAATTCACGTACAAGCTCACTTTTTATTCTTGCAAACATGTGTATGCCTCCCAACATGATTTAGATAGATAGATAGATAGATAGATAGATAGATAGATAGATAGATAGATAGATAGATAGATAGATAGATAGATAGATGGGCGGCATGGTGGCTGCTGCCTCGCAGTTAGGAGACCCGGGTTCACTTCCTGGGTCCTCCCTGCGTGGAGTTTGCATGTTCTCCCCGTGTCTGCGTGGGTTTCCTCTGGGTGCTCTGGTTTCCTCCCACAGTCCGAAGACACGCAGGTTAGGTGGATTGGCGATTCTAAATTGTCCCTAGTGTGTGCTTGGTGTTTGTGTGTGTCCCGCAGTGAGTTGGCACCCTGCCCGGGATTGGTTCCTGCCTTGTGCCCTGTGTTGGCTGGGATTGGCTCCAGCAGACCCCCATGACCCTGTGTTCGGATTCAGCAGGTTGGAAAATGGATGGATGAATAGATAGATAGATACTTTATTAATCCCAAGGGGAAATTCACATACTCCAGCAGCAGCATACTGATACAAAAAAACAATATTAAATTAAAGAGTAATAAAAATGCAGGTAAAAACAGACAATAACTTGAAGCTGCTCCTCTGTCTGGAGATAATACTGTTTAGTGGATGCAGTGGATTCTCCATAATTGATAGAAGCCTGCTGAGCGCTAGTTAATTGATTTGAATCAATTACATGCCAGCTTATTCCTGTGTCACTGGTTTTGCGAATGGGCAACGTTGGATTTGGTCTTTGCTCTTCTTGTTTGTTTCTACCTCTGGGATCTCTGAGGTTTAAATAGTTTGAAGAAAAGAAAATAACCCATGAAAAAGAATCAGTTATTTTGGGTGCAATAAAATAAACAACTTTAAACATGTTGAGAATGAACACTAGATTTGTGAAGACTGTCAGACAGCAATTGTATAATTTGAAGTTGTTGCTTCTTTCCATGTAAATAAAGTGTTGGAGCTCACATGTATTCCCATTGATCTTGTGGCAGTATTGCATTTAGAAGATCCTTACACTTTGATTGAAGTTTTTAGAAGTCACAGTGGAAATATTTTTCCTAGCATATCAATGCCTATTCCGTCCTGATGGGCATGTTGTATATGTTTCAAGAGTGATGTTCATGTCTTCTTCATGAATTAGCTGAGTAATTTTCCGATTATGTTATTCATTAGGTGGCACGGTGGCGTAGTGGTAGCGCTGCTGCCTCGCAGTTAGGAGACCCAGGTTCGTTTCCTGGGTCCACCCTGCGTGGAGTTTGCATGTTCTCCCCGTGTCTGCGTGGGTTTCCTCCCACAGTCCAAAGACGTGCAGGTTAGGTGGATTGGTGATTCTAAATTGGCCCTAGTGTGTGCTGTGTGTGTGTGTGTC
Source organism: Erpetoichthys calabaricus (assembly GCF_900747795.2). NCBI lineage: Eukaryota > Metazoa > Chordata > Cladistia > Polypteriformes > Polypteridae > Erpetoichthys > Erpetoichthys calabaricus. The sequence continues at coordinate 251,743,498 of NC_041395.2, read as the reverse complement.
CTGCGGTGGGTTGGCACCCTGCCCGGGATTGGTTCCCTGCCTTGTGCCCTGTGTTGGCTGGGATTGGCTTCAGCAGACCCCCGTGACCCTGTGTTCGGATTCAGCGGGTTAGAAAATGGATGGTTATTCATTAGAACCTTTTCAAATTGCAGACATCTTCCATTCACTTTTGAATAACCCCAAAATACATGGCAACTCTAAAGCTGCCCTGTACGAGGGAGGGAACTTTGCAATGTTCTGGTGTCTTAACCATGGTTAGTCACAGCATTGAACCTGGTAAGGCCAGCATGAGTTCCAGCTCCCCAAATCTCTAAACAGGCTTAAGCACTTTCAGTAAATGAAAAGATAAAATGAAATTACAGGGTCCACGCAATGAAAAATTGAATGCAAGTAAAAAGCATGCCTGTTGTTATTTAGATAATCCAGATTTTTTATTGTTTTGGCTGAGAGTGATATGTAATGATCAATATAAACAGAGCTAAAAGAATTACAGAGTTGTATTTTATGCTCCATCTGGGATTCTGTAAGCATACCTGGAAAGTTTCAGTGCAAAACATTGCATAAAATACTTTAGAATTTGGTAAAAATTAATGTAAAATATATTTTAGAAAATAGAGCATAGCAGGAATATTTATGTGCTTTCACAACAAGCATCAGATTTAAAGTGGCATTTTCCACCCTTGAGAAGACGTGAACCTGATTAAGTCAGGAGATTTATGATCCATGATTCGGAGACAAAGTCAATTACAAACAAGACCAATAATCACTTTTAAATCACCTGAATTAATCAAGGTAAAAAACTTAGAAAGTTATACTGAATAATAATAATAATAATTCTTTACATTTATATGTGCTTTTACATAGAGTGTGGGGAGCTACTTCAACCACTACTAAAGTGTAGCATCCACTTGGATGATGTGATGGCAGCCAGAAGAGGTCATCCACCTGAAGCTAAGCATGTTCAGGCCTGGCCAGTACTTGGATGGGAGACCATCTAGGACATGCTTGGAAGAGGTGTTGGTGAGGCCAGCATGGAGAGCTTATCCTGTGGTCTGAATGTGGATCCCAATGCTCCAGTGCAGTGATGGGGACACGGTGCTGTAAAAATGGTGCCATCCTTTATAGGATGACATAAAAATGAGGTTCTGACTCTTCTGTGGGCACTAAAGATCCCTGGGCATCCTTCATAAAGAGCTGGGTGTATCCCAATGTCCAGGCTAAATTGCCCAACAAGGCCTAGTCATTCTGGCCCCCTACTCACCCCTGTCTCCAACTGGCTATGTATCTCACCACCTAATAGTTAAACTGAAGGGTTCTGTAGCGCTAGACAGCAGCTTTGCTGAAATCATCAAGTAGTGGGAATTAAAAAAAATTCTGTTTGAGTTGTGACAAAACCTAGTTGATACTCTTTCATCTAATCTGAGATATATGGTGAAGGACAATAAACAAAAGGAAATGGATGCAGAAGGAGTGGAGCAATAAAGCTGGCATTAGGTCTTTGATGTCGACACACTGGAATGAGGGTCCTGCTGTCTACCAGCATGTTGATCTTTGCATGAAAGGAGTAGAGTACGCCCTGATTAGCAAGAGCAGAATGGAGAACTTATTCTCTTCATCTAAGAAGGGTATTGAAACCTTAAATCTGCAACTACTTCAGAAAGGCAGTAGCTTAAGTTGTTATTATTTTTAACTTGACTTCCTGAAATTCTAAAATAGAAAAGGAAATCATGCCTCACTCCCGAAGAAGATTCTGACTAAAACTCTCTCCAGAAAGTGCGAGATCCTTTGCAAAAACCTCTGACAGCTGATTGTTTTAATTATGCTCAGTTTATAATATACTGGAAATGTAGCCTAAAGTTAAAAATGATTGTAGCCAATGCCTTTGCTTTAACTCAACAATTGGTCACTTGACCACACATTTAAATGCCTTTTGGGTCATCCTTTCTCTTTCCTATTCCACTTCATCCATTGCAAGGTTGAATGCCCTAGAAGACGGGCAGTTAACTGTCAATGGAAAGCAAGCGTATGCAGTACTCCTGACAGAAACAGGGCAGTGAGGACCAAATCAGACTTGGCAACCAACCTAACAAACCTGCATGTGTTTGGGATGTGGAAAGAGAGCGATGTGCCTGAATAAAACTCACACAGATAAGGGCAAGCACACTCGGTCAGGGTTCTAATACAGGACACTGGATTTGTGTGTCTGCACTGAAAAGCAAACATTTCACAGAAAGGAAGGTAAAAGGTAACATACTGTAGTGTCTCAAAAAAAGGTACAATTATCCAACATTTACACCCAAATGTTGGGTACACGGGCAAATGAAGGCACTCACAAAGTAAGGAGTAAGTGCAGAAGTGATAAAGTGCTTTTATTAAACACCAAGAACAAAACTGTCCAAATCAAAGTGTTGTGTAATCTTCTATTCCAAGTAAATAATCCATAAAAATGAACGGTGTCCAGGGGGAGGTTAAAAAAATTCAAGACAGTTCCTTTACTACTCACGAGGCCAGTGCTGCCTTCTAAAAAAAGACATCTCAGTTTCACCCAGTATGGGTTTTTTCAACTGAGGGAGATGTCCAACCAACAGGTACAGTCAACCAACACTTTATAGGCCCGGGTCTCTGTTGGTCTGTGGCTCCCTATCCGAGCCTCCACATGTCCCCTCAGAGACACCGCATTTTAGGCCACTGCTACTCACAGGGCATATTCAGTAGGAGTGCCCCTTCCAGACTGCCAGCTCCTGCTGCCCCAAGCCACCTGCCTCTCTCCTTTCAGCCATGGCTCTTGCATTCCTGTATCCCCTTCAAATTTCTTGTTCTTCTTTCACTTTAACCTCCGCTCCCTCTCTGTCCTTCTGTCCCATCTTTTCTCTCTTCTTTCCTTCAGCCCAGCACATCTTTCTTTCTTGTCATGCAGCTGGCAGAGACGTCAGCAACCGCAATCCTTTTCAAACATGGCTTAGCCATGACTGCCTCCTTTGCCACGTCTGCCGTGACTCCCCAAGCCATCTTCTCCTGTATTCCTCACACAAAACCTTGCACCTGCGGATTCCTAGGGAGACCTTTGATCGTCTGCTGCTACCCCACAACTATACAGCGGGGAACCAATCCACCCCAAGAATGTTAAGCAATCATTCCTCTGTGGGGTCCCCCCTGACAGCTAGCCTCTATTCCTCTACACTGGTTGACTCCAACCTTCAGAATCACCCCTCTTTCTTTTCCTCTTGCCGAGCTTGTTTCCTTTTCCACCCCTCTGTCCTGGGCAAACTGCTCTTTATACTATTTCTCTGATTGGGTGTGAGTGAGATTATCCGCAATCTCTGTGGCGTAATTGAAGCACCCGACTGATCCACCCATTTCTGTATGTGCAGGTAGTGAGATCAACCAAGTACCCCAATTAGCCACAGAGTGAAATGGGCCTTGTGATGGTGCAGGTCAGCTCCACACCCCCACTCCTATTTTTGGGAGCCTGTTGAACCCGACACCATCAGTAGCTTAACTGAGATGAGCTTGGCAGATGAGGACAAACACACACATAGCAAGGGGATTGTGAAAAAGTAAACAGTGCTTTTATTAACAAACAAACAGGTGCTCAAATAAATAATGTAGGTTAAAATCCTGTTAAATTAACAAATCCATAAAACAGGAGCAAATCCCAAGAGGTTAAAACTTCCATAAACTGTTCAGTAAAAACGAAGATAAAATCCCAATGCAGGTAAAACCACAAACCCCTTTAAAAAGGTAAAAACTCTGTACAGGTGTGTGAACACTGGTGCTTCCTTCTCTACATAGATGTCTCCCAGGCTCACCTGGGAGGAGACGTACCACCAACGGGCACGGCCACACCTCAATCCAGGCTCTTGATATGACTGCCTTCTTCTGCACATCTGCTGTGCTGCTACAAATCTTGCCTTGCTCCCTTCGTCTCTCCTTGGATTTACGCAGACGCCTGCTACAAGAAAATGGGTTACTCTGGCTACCCTCAGCCAAGTCAACCCTCTTCAGCCCCCTAGAGCATCCAACCTCTGCTCTCCTTGGGCTCTTCTTCCCGGGTGCCTGCCTCCAACCTCTCACATCTGATCATGCACCTCCTGCTGCCTCTATCATTACTCTGCATATTTCAACGTCCATCTTTTGACTGTTGCTTCTTCTTCTTGTGCTCTCTCACTGGCCAGTCTCTTTCTTCCAAATCTTTTTTATCATTACCTGTCCCATGCAGGCTCCTTTATTCATTTATTTTTATCTCTGCTAGACTGGGTATAGGTGCTAACCGCTGCTCCCCACAGGGCAATGAACGAGGCACTGACGCTCTCATTTGAACATGCATGTAGCCAAGTATATCAATCAGCCCCACAGCGAAGTTCAGCCACACCCTACGCCCGATCCCGAGTGGGCACGTTCCAGAACCCAATTATTTCACCTGCGCCCAAGCCGCGAACCTCGCTTTATCACATGCCTACGCACACCCGTCCCAGCTGGAGCCCCACAAAAGATTATTTTATTTAAAATTAGCCACCTATTACTAAACCATGGACCCGCTATACCACAGGCCTAAACTTAAGTTGTTCTAACAAATTTGGTTGGCTCACTGCTGCCAATGGGAGATCTGCACATGGAAAGTCAAAAAAACAAGTAAGAAAACAAGTTTAGCAATGTACATACAATATTGGACTGACATGACAGCAAAACACTTGGAGATGTTCTGCATTAGTGGCTAGAAAACTTGCGAGGCTTGACATCAATATTGCCACCCATAGTGAGACCAACTACTGATAGAGCAAGGCCCATACTACGTACTCCTCCAGGTTGGAAAAAAAGGAAAATGAATGACATTTCAGAGGTAGGCTTCATGATTAAGACCTTAGTTGGCAACAAACTACAGAGTATGCCAGTTGGTAACTCTGGCATGCTCATGACTTTCAGATTTCCAATCCAGGAAGTTAATTTTTCCTTTGTTATGAGTGTTTATGCTTCAACACTGCAATGTGAAAGTGGAGTAAAGGAGAATTTCTATCATGACCTGTATAATCTAATTCAAGAAGTGGACCCCAAAGACCCCCCCCCCCCCTTAAAATGATTTTAGTACTAGGCCTGGCCATGGCTTTGAACTATGCAAGAGACCGTTGTGGGTGCCTATTTTTGGAGTCTAGTCTGATATTGCTAACTCCCTGTTCTAGCAAAAAAAGGTTCAAGGCTACCCACTTTTAAAACAATGGCATCTCCTTCGATTGTGTCCTACTATGCCAACACTATATGAAAGAAACACTACATCCCAGCACATCATCCAGAGTAGACTGCTACACTGACCACAGAGTAGTTGTCTCCAAAAACGCCTTCAACTTTTAAAGCTTCCTCCCAAGAGGACATGTCCTCAGCCCAATAAGTTACGTGTACATACACATTTCAGAGAAGGTGGACTTTTACGCCAAGGTGGAAAAAAAAGATTCAGCAGCATTGCAGACAACAGCCCTGAAAAACAGTGGAAACAAACAAAGACTTTGCTTCAAGAAATCACAGCTGCAACAGTAGGTTTCTCTAAACATAAAAAATCAAGACTGGTTCAAGGACTCTGGACACAGAAATACAAAATCATCTTGAAAAGATACAGTGGTTGCATAATACTGTATATAAAACTATTTTACAGTCCCTCCCTTTCAAAGATCCAAGAGGACAACGGGAATATGATCTCTCACTCAATATTTCAGAGGAGTGGAAGGTAGTAATGCAGAGAATTCACTTGAGCTCCATATGCACAAAGCATACAATTATTCAACTCAAAATTATATATCAAGCGTATATCGTTTAAAATTGTCCAAAATGTTTCCAGGGCAAGATCCAACCTGTGAATGCTGCAATCAAGGTCCAGCCTCACTGGGTCACATGTTCTGGACATGTACCAAACTAATATCATTCTGGACCAAAATCTTTATATGCCTATCAGACAGCCTTGGTGTCACAATCCCTCCTAATCCACTAACAGCTGTGTTTGGTGTACTCCCAGATGGGTTAAAACTGTAATTGTCTTGACTTCACTACTGGCACGTAGACTTATCTTGCTCAACTGGAAGAATCCTAACTCACCAATTCTAAGTAAGTGGGTAACTGATGTTATATACGAATTGAAACTGGAAAAAATCTAATTTGCACTTAGAGAATCTGTACAAAACTTTTCCAAAACCTGGCAGGACCTAATCAATAACATTTTAGAATAAGCATTTAAATTGAGGAAGCAGGATCTCTCCCTCCTTTTACTCCATTTATCTTTATTAATTTATCTATTTACTTATTTTTTACTAGGATAAAGTTTTACGCTGGTGGCCTAGCTCTCTATCTCAGGAGTGGGGATGATTTGTTTTGAACATTTTTTTTGTTGTAAAACTTCAGTTATTTGTATGAAATGTTATTTGATTTTAATAAAATCAAAAAAAAAAAAAGATACACTGGTTGCAAAAGCAGCTGCCAGGAAAACAAGATGACCATGCTGGAGAGGCTGTGCAAAGAAACGCCTGCAACGTACTTCAAGCCAAGCTGCGGTCCATGACACCAGTCCTTGACAAAAGAATACTGCAGTAAATTGACAAATGGGATATGGGGCTCTTTTTACAAGGCCCTCAAAGCTGCTTACACACCGTCACATCAGATTCAGGCTTCCTTACACTCTACTGATGGAACAGTTCTGATAGAAAAAGAAGCCATCCTGTTGCACTGGTCAGAGCACATTTGAGGCCTCAGCAGTGACCAACAAGCAGGGCAGAAGTCAACAACTGCTAAACACCACTCAAGAAGTAAAGCTGGATATTAATGGCCCACCCACTTGCAAAGAAATCAAGAAAGCTATTGCACAGCTAAAACCTGGTAAGTCCCCATTTATCAATGGTCAGCCTCCACTGGGTTGCCAATGTGGAGGATATGCAGAATTCAGTAGCCTATAATGGTTGTAGAATTAAACACAACTGCAGGATCACAGAGATGCAGTCAGCATCTCTTAATATAAAACAAGGGACTGAACTCCGATAACTCTAATTACATCACCCTGCTGTTTATAGCCTTAGCCTGTGTCACATTACAAGATTAGAAGAGGATAAACCAGAAAAGCAGAACAAGTTCAAATCCAATAGAGGGGATACAGACAAGATGTTTGTGGCGATACAACAGAAACACAGACAAAAGCATCTATGGAGCAGCATTTACAGATCTTACAAAGTCCTTAAAAATCATCAGTTATAAAGGTCTGTGGAAACTCTTGTCACTCCTAGAGTGTGCATTCTTTCACCTTTCTTGTTCTAATTATTCTTTAGCATTATGTGATGTGAGGCAAATGAGTGCCTGCAAAACAGCATCCAGGTCTCCTTTCATGAGGATGGCAGCTGCTTTAAATTTCATCACCTGCTCAGACAGACAAAAAATAATCACTGAACTACTGCTCGCTGATGAGTAGGCCATACTTGCACACACAGAAGCAGCTTTGGCCTTACCTTCAGCCATAAGAAGTGATTAATCAATGCAGCATACAACATTCGATTAGCATAGCCATTAATACCCTTAAGAATTTTGGTTACCTCAGGTTTTGAATCTCTAATGATGCTACAACCAACAAGGATACGGACAACGTTTTGGCTAAAGCCAGAAGCTCTTTTGGCAGATTTTCCTGGAGAGTTTGGCAAAATCACACTCTGCTTCACCACAAAGATCTGGGTATGCAAGGATTTTGTCATCTTCACACTCTTATATGGCTCAGGGTCTCTGTATCACTCCTGGAGTGTTTTCAGCTACTCTACCCATGTGCTATTCTCAGCATTACATGGCAGGACTATTGCAATGCAATGAGAGATTAAGAAGGCAATCATAGTCTTAGTAGTAAATACAACTAGAGAGTGCAATGAAATAATTAGCATACTTAAGGATTTAATCCTTTAATAATTCAGTGTTAAAAAAATGAGGCTGGGGCAAAAAAGTTTTTGAAAAATTCAAATAACCACAGATCTTTGTGCAGACGAGATCAACAAACCTGTAAAACGTTCTGAAATGTAAGATGCTATAAACTCATTGCAGACTAGAAAAGTTACAGGCCAGTACCTAATGGGAATTTTGTAAAGTTTTTAACTCTAAACATTGCTAACAATGGCACGGACAAAGAAATTAGAGAAAAACAAATGTTATGTCAAGGGTCAATTACTGTGTTTTCAAAGAAAAATAAATGTGCTACAATGCATATCATACAGATCAATTTGACTCCTAAATAATGTTAAGATACTGGCAAATATTTCCGCTACAAGAATTAAGACGGGGCCTCTCACTGAAATAACTAGACTCAAGAAGATTTATTAAAGACGGAGACTTGGCATCCAATCTTTGACTCTCATAGTATGGAATGCATTTGTTTTTAATCAATGTGTTTTAACCATTATGACACATGGAAGTGAAACTTAGAAGAGTTACCCAGTGATCTATGGAAAGATGCATGTTTGACATTATCCCCCGAGACAGAAAGAGAAATTAATGGCTTACAGCCAAAACCAAGGTAGATGTTATTGCCACCATTAAAACAACAGAGTGGGATTGGACAAGGCATGTTGCAAGAAGAAAACGATAGGTGAACTAAAGTAGTTTTAAAATGGATTCCTAGATATAAGACCACTGATTTGACCCATGGATTTTTTTCCTTTTCTGGAACAACCTGGATGCTTGTGGGGAAAGCTAGGAGAGGCCATTGTTCAGCAGTAGACAGTTGAGATTTGCAAATGAGAATGATGAACATCATAAAAATTTTCATGGCATTAGTTTTAGAATTTAATTCACACAGGTACACATACAGATATTAACAATGCATGTTTTAAAATAAGACAAACTATAATGTAAATACTTATAATAAAAACAATGATTTCGTTATTACAAGGTGGATTAATAAACTTGTGCTAAAAAAAAAAAAAAACAAATAAATAAAAAAGTGTCAACATGTGGGGGGGGGGGGGGGGGGAGAACAGAACTACTAATTTATAAAGCATATCATGATATTAAATAACCCTTTGCATAAAAATAAAAGTATCAAAGTATAGAGAAGACAAAAGAAAACATGACACATACAAACAAAGAAAGCGGTATGAACTCAAACTTAAAGTTGTAAGAGGAATTCAAAGTATACAAATACAGTTTTTAAAACTTGCCACTTTGACCCAGAACCCCCACCCCAGCCCATATCAAAGTAAAATCAAACTTTTAAACAAAAAGATACATTTTTTTTAAAATGTTATTTAATTTTGTGACCGAAGGGGAAGCTTAGATTTTGACAAAAGCTGCTCTTCCATTTTTGATCTCTCTAGCGAGTTCATTTTGTTTTCTTTTTCTTTCCTCTGACTTTTCTTGGTCTAAAATGATAAAGGATGATCTTAGTTAAAACAAAACCAGTTCTATACAGGACTACACAAAGGCAAACGTAAAAACAAAAGTTACACCAGAGGTGAAGTGCATCATTGAGTCAATCTTGGTATGATTTACTGCATATGTCATATTCTTTTAATTTTTTTCTTGCCAGGATCAGCATGTGCTTTACTGGGTATATAGCTCTTAATGACAGTTGTGAATAGTAACTTAGTTATTAATTGTGAAGTGGGCTCAGAGTTCTCGATTATTAAAATGAACACATTGATTTATTTAACTAGTTAACTTAATTTATGTTATAAACATGCCCTTCTCCAGAAAAGCAGATTTATTTACAAGCAAACTCAAAACATCTGCAAAGAAGTCATATATTCAATAATTATTTTAACTGTTTCCTTCAAAATTACTGTAATCATATGAGTTTTATTCAGCCATGTTTTAAACTATATTACCTTGAAAAAGGGTACTCTGTCAACCTCATTACACAGTATCTCCTCATCCAGACACGATCTTTCACTCACTAGGCTGTCATTATAATTAACAGTGCTTTCCTCTTCCAATGATTCCTTAGATTAGAAATAAGAAATGTTTAGTGAAATTATATGTGCAAAACTGCAGTAATTATATAAAAGGTAAGGTAGCCATAATAAAAGTAACCTGCTCATTCTGTTCTTCTTGGATGGACTCTGATATTTTAAGAGCAGTTTGATACTCTTCCTGTTGCTTTTTAAACTGCTCCAGCAAAATATCACGTGGTCTTGTTTTATCAAAAGCCCTTGGGTATATATACTCCTTACGCTGTGGAGTGGTTCCTGAAAAAAATGACAGATGGAATATTTTTCAAAATAACTAGTCTCATTAATGGAATATGGATCTATTGAGAAAGAATTTCATGCAGTACAAGAGAAAGATTTCTTTTAGCCAAGAGTTAAAGTCTTCCTATGATCAAGGCTTTTATCTTTGTGGAGCACATAGTCAGAAACACCCAATAGGTGATCCAGTGGCAGCCACATGCAAATTTTTTTTTTTTTATTTAAAGATGATCTATTGACTTGTAAACAAAGTTTAGAAAAACAAGGGATTTTGAAAAAATGTTAGGAATTAGATGTCAAGAAATTCAACACCAACAATACACTAGGTTTAAAAAAAAAATACCAACTGTATTTTAATATTAAGCACACCGTGGTTTTTAATGTAGAGAAATTTAGAGGCAAGAAAACTAATCTCTGCTGCATGTTGATTCAGTTTCTAATCATTTTTAATTTAGCAGGTAATTTAGATTTCCACGTGCCATTTTAAAAAATGGTCAAATTACAATGATATCTAATGAGGTGTAAATAACTTATATATTAAAAACACACACATACACACACACACCACAACTCACCTACTGTATGTCTACAAGTCAGCACACTTTCATTGAACTGGAAAATAACTAATCTCAGTACATGAGTACCAGATACTATAAACCAATCAATAATGCTTACAGTGTAGAAAGTATTGGTCTGCAGAGGAGCCTTTTAGCCAATTTGAATCTCAAAATCACCTATTACAGACAGCAGAATATTCTGATGTAGTACTTGATTCTTATATACTGTTAAAACCAAAACTGGTATGGCTAAGACATTTTTCAGAACCATTCTGCATTGAATATGCCACTACTGTTGAATAAAAAAAAATATTTCATCATACAATATACAAGGGGGAAAAAAAAGTGTAAAAGGAACTGAAAAAGAAACCAACACAGAGTATGTTTACATACAGATTTGCATACTGTCTGTTAAAAAGGGGTAGTCTCATTATGGAAAAGTGCCAGTTCATTTTGCAAAATCAGCAGCTTTCCATATTTAAAATGATAATCATTAGTAGTTACTACAATGGATGGAAGGATGATTGTCAGTTTATCAGCAATGAGAATCAAGTTTACATTTGTACACTTAAACCTGCATTTTAGGACTGTCAAATGAACAATTTGCTTACCTGTTGGAATGTCCTTTCTTAAATCATTTTGCAAAAATGCATACACTTTTTGAAGACCTTCATTTGTATGGTCCATAATCGTTGCCTTATGGACCTTTAAAACATCAATATTGTTTTTCATATGCTCTACAAGACCACTCAATGTTTGGTCTTCTGAATCCTGCTGCTTTTTAATTTGCTCAATGACATCATTACATGAAGTGTCACAGTTGTGAACCACATCCTTTAAAAAAAAAAAAAATAAAAAAAAAAAATAAAATACATTTCATGAATAAAACTATGATCAATTTTCTGCTACAGTTGAAACCTTGTAAGGTCACATTGGTGTGATCCTGCCATCTACTGTTCTGTCAGTAAAACACAGCTATTGAGCAAGCACATGAGCAGTGGGCATTTAATAGACAGGTGATAAGAAATATCACTAAATGACTTTCCACTTAATAGTTCAAAGAACTACAAGTGTTACTACTAAAGAATAGTGTACAATTCTGATTTTCAGAATATGTGTGTACTAATAAGGATTGAATAGTCCTGTTTTGTCTTTTATGACATATAAAACCATAACTTTGTTAAACTCTAATACACACCTGTTGTAAATTCTGAACTAAAGATCTGTATTCTTCCAGGAACTTAAACTGGGAATCAGCAAAAAACTCAGCATGGCCATGTGCAGCACCACACCATTCACTGGTCTCATGCTGCAGGTCTTTGAAGTTATTTCTTAAATATGTGCAGTATCCAGTAGTCTCTTCTGCAGCTTGAACACCTTCACTGTCCAATTGTTGAAGATCATCAACAAGTTTTTCGGCAGCTGATGCAAACCTGCTTTCCTGAGCAGCGGTGTTTTCGACTTCAGCTACACAATGGCTAGGAGAAAAAAGAAAAATGAATGACAACACGCATATGCAAATTGAAATTGAAAAATACAACTTGTAACCAGTTTATTCTTGACAATTCCCACATAATCTGTCCTTATTTGAAGGTAAGACTACAAAGAGTACAAAAGGCTGATTACTTAAGGCCCTGAATTATCAAATCAAAAAATGATCTTCAAGTTTCAGAAAATGCCAAGATGCTACTATCAATCTAACATTCACCAAAATCATTTACAACAATATATACTGTAACTACTTACTTTTCACAACGCTGTGCAATAGCCAATACCTTCTCAATTATATCTTATAAACACTGGCAAACAAAGTCTCTTCTAGTCTTGGGGTGTACTGCATGTTTTATAGAACTCAACTTAATTGTCTGTATCTTTAACGTTTAAATGCAACATCTGTATTATATACTTGGAATAATAAAACTGGGACACATGCATACAGTAGATTGTACAGTACATCTAAAAACCAAATTGACTTGCATATGTGAGGTGCAGATTTTCTGTGCAAACAGAAAATTGATTCTTTTTAAATTGTAAAATGATGAATTTACCTTAAAAGGAACTACCCAAAATCCTCCAAAATGGTAGGAAAAATGACTGAATCACTGACATTCTTTGTTGAGTATATACACGTAAGAAAATTTGTACAGTACTTTAATATCTATTTTCTACAACTTTAGTATGATTTCTACAGTCCAAAGAGATCTGTACTTGCAAATTTCCCATGGAGTTGTGGCAGTACCATAATACCAACAGACAAACACCCATCAGACTCCAAATATTTATATAGAAAATGTGTAAGCACAATAATGCAGATGTCATCAGATCATTACATTCTGCCCAGGCTGTACTAGACATGAAAAATCAATACAGTACAAGATTGCTTGCTTATTACACACAGTATATTGTTCAATTAATACTGAACTACAGTAATCCCTTGCTATATCGCACTTCGACTTTCATGGCTTCACTCTATCACGGATTTCATATGTAAGCATATCTAAATATATATATATATATATATATTATATATATATCTATCTCTAAATATATTATATATATATATATATATATATATATATATATATAGCGGATTTTTCTCTGGTTCACGGAATTCTGCGGACAATGGGTCTTTTTATTTCCGGTACATGCTTCCTTGATTTCATACAAGGGACGCTATTGGCGGATGGCTGAGAAGCTACCCAATCAGAGCATGTGGTTAAGTTCCTGGGTGCTGATTGGCTCAGCGACCGAGAGCAGCATTCGATTCCGCTTTGCGAGCGAGGAAGAACAAGAGGACCCAGCACAGGAAGAAGACACCGGCCTAACTCTCGAGTGTCTCGCGATCATTCTACGAATAGCAAAAGATTTCCAGACCCGCAAATGATTCATTCTTTGCAATTTAGAAATGCTCTTGACACCACAGAAGTGTATAAAAACCTCCTTACACAAATGAAAAAGCAGTGCCAGCAACTGCCCATCACAATGTTCCTTACCCACAAAACACCGCCGAGTATGCCTTCAATGGAAGAAGAAACTCCAGACGATGACGGCGGTTCTACACAGTTGCCTGAAGAGGCTCCTTTAGAAGAGCTCTCCTGTGTTGTGCAGTAACATTTATGTCATCGTTATTGGACAAGTCGTCGTGTCATTGTTGGTGAGTACCCATAACTAATTTTCTACGTACTTAGTACATGAATGTATGTTTAGTGTAACTGTACACACATTTTATACAATTTTTGATGCATTGTACGTATTTATTGCTGGTGGCCTGTCTATCGTAATGGCTGTAACATATGGATATTGGAGACGCTCGATATCTTTAAAATAACATTTAGGTTTTACTGTACAGTAATCCCGCCTCCATCGCGGGGGTTGCGTTCCAGAGCCACCTGCGAAATAAGAAAATCCGCGAAGTAGAAACCATATGTTTATATGGTTATTTTTATATTGTCATGCTTGGGTCACAGATTTGTGCAGAAACACAGGAGGTTGTAGAGAGACAGGAATGTTATTCAAACACTGCAAACAAACATTTGTCTCTTTTTCAAAAGTTTAAACTGTGCTCCATGACAAGACAGAGATGACAGTTCCGTCTCACAATTAAAGAATGCAAACATATTTTCCTCTTCAAAGGAGTGCGCGTCAGGAGCAGAGTCTGTCAGAAAGACAGAGGAAAGCAAACAAATTTAAGTATGCGAAGCACCGCGGCACAAAGCTGTTGAAGGCGGCAGCTCACACCCCCTCCGTCAGGAGCAGGGAGAGAGAGAGACAGACAGAGTTTGTTTTTCAATCAAAAATCAATACGTGCCCTTCGAGCTTTTAAGTATGCGAAGCACTGTGCAGCTTGTCGTTTCAGGAAGCAGCTGCACAAAAGATAGCAACGTGAAGATAATTTTTCAGAATTTTTAGACGAGCATCCTTATCGTCTAGGTGTGCGAACAGCCCCCCTGCTCAATCCCCCTACGTCAGGATCAGAGAAAGTCAGCGCAAGAGAGACAGAAAAGTAAGCCGGGTAGCTTCTCAGCCATCTGCCAATAGCGTCCCATGTATGAAATCAACTGGGCAAACCAACTGAGGAAGCATGTACCAGAAATTAAAAGACCCATTGTCCGCAGAAATCCGCGAACCAGCAAAAAATCTGCGATATATATTTAAATATGCTTACATATAAAATCTGCGATGGAGTGAAGCCGCGAAAGGCGAAGCGCGATATAGCGAGGGATTACTGTATATAAACAGTGTTTACATACATAATTTCAACGAATCTTACCTAATATCTAAGAGAATATAAAGGGTTTATGCTGTATAACGGTGCGGGAAATGTTTATAAGAGTGTGGAAGAGTTTATAAGGGCTTAAAATATATAAAAATAACCACATAAACATATGGTTTTTACTTCGCGGATTTTCACCTTTCGCGGGGGATTCTGGAACCCAACCCCCATCATTGAGGAGGGATAACTGTATATTTCAACAAACACTTCAAAGTACTTCATCATACATTATAGATAAATAAAAAAAGTGATATATAATATCGCCAACTAGTAAATGTCTAAATTATGAAAAATCTTATTGGTGGAAAAAGGTATCGCACCACAAACTATTTTCTTCTTAAATATCAACTAAATAGATTGATAAGTTGGTTTAAGTTGATTTGATTAAGATAAGCGAGCCAGACATCAACAAACTGAGGAAAACTGTTGGAATAACGCTTCAGTCCCAGAGGATATTGATTTTTTAATTTGATATTTAAATGTTAATTGTGCGTGTTTTTTCATACTGTACAATCATTATTTAACCTATTTACAATGCTTTAGTAATAGCTTCATCATCATGTAAAGAATATATCTGTGGGTTGAATCTGTTGCCATTTCCTTTCTTGATAAAAGTAGCATGTCAACAATTCATTACACCTACATATACAAACTGAACAAACTACAGTTAACAAAAACAAAACTTTACTGAAGCAGATATGTAATTTCTAGTTACAATTCATTGCATTGTGATACACACAAGCATGGGAGACCGTCAAAGGACTAAATGTGTTATTACACCAGACCAGGGATTGACCAAGCTAACACCTTTACTCCTTCCTCTACAGATCCTCAGAAGGAAAACCTGCTTGAACAGTTTTCTGGCTCCTCCTCAGATGCCACTGCCAGGTACAGCTCAAAAGACCTCCCATCCAGTTCCACTCTTGACATCACTTCCGGCTGCAACTCAATGGACACGCCTCTACCTCCCACCCCATTATAAAGCCACTTTTCTTTTGTATAACCTCAGTCATGTTTTGAGTGACGAAAGTACTCTCTTTCGTTAAGTTTTTTGCTATTTTTGCGCACAGTTACCAAGTATACATGATGGATCCCCAAACCTTTTCCTTGACTCTGTGCTGTTACAGCATGCTTCAGTCAGCTAAACTCTCAGCCAAAAGTAAAACTACACTGCAGTGGGATAAGATCTGTTACAGAGCAAGATAGCAGATTATTAAGGTTAAGATAAGATTTCCTTACAACAAAGATTTGGCTAAATAAGGTATCAACCCTGAATGCTACAGGTAATATAAATTATTTATGAATTTAAAAAAAATACTAGCTATATTACCCATCAAAGACAGGTAATAGAATAAATTTTAAAATATTAGATATTCAATATCTCTTGCCCGACATGTGCCCTCAGCGTTCCTGCTTGGTCTGTCCTTAGTATCCTTGTGCGTCTCATTCTCTCTTGGCCAGCGCTTCATCTTTCTTTTGGATTTCCGTAAAGCAAACACTATAGAAACTAAATTATTTCAAAGAAATCTGAGAGGGATAAGTACATACAACACTAACTGGAATGCAGATGACTTATTTCAGTGTTAAAAGTGGGTGTTTCAGTGTTATCACAATCCACAACTTGCACCAAAAAATAAAATAGTACATAGGTGGAGATCATCTCTTATAATTAAACTGCAACAATATAGAATTCATGCTAATTGGCCTCAAAGAGCCATCTTAAGAAAAATTAACTCTACCCCCAATACCCCAAGTGATAGAATTATTTTATACCATCTTACACAAGTAATCTTGGTCTTTACTTTTGTCACAACCCAGATTCTCTCTATTGTCTGTTCTCCATTCCAATTTATTATCTCAGCTCCAGGTTGACAAATATGTTACACCTTTACTACAGTTAAACTTGCAGCAGCTTGTTTTGTTCAGTCTTTACCAGCTCTACGGTGTCTTTTAGGTATTACAGCTTTAAATTACCTTATATAAAGCCACTTTAGTGACTTCCTGAGTTAATAAAATCTTGCCCATCCACTATGCTCCATAGTGCTGACAAACTTATTGTGCCCAATCTATGTTTTATACTGCATATTCTTGTGCAAACTCAGAATTTTGAGTTTTATATACTTTTATTTGCAATTTCTACAGAGTAATATTTATTGATCATCTTCTCTGTTCTGTTAAACCCTTTTAAATAGTTAAGTGATTTAAGTATTCGTTGAAATAAAACTCTGGCACTATGTAATGGTAAATCTTCTGCATCCCACCATCTAGACAGACAGTGCTGCATTTGTCCAGAGGGAAAATTTAGACAAGTCAATAATTTTGCAAGACTCGAACATGCCAAATGTAAACAAATGTATCCATATTATTGTACCATTTTTACACATGAATTAATGAACTTTTAAACTTGCTTGCTTTTATTTAGATAATTGATATAAAAAAAATATGACTTACTTAACCAAACACTGTTTATCTGAGTCCGCAGATGTCTGAATATCTCCCATCTCTGTTAGCAGACTGTTGATGTTTTTTTGTGTGTCTACTGCTAAAAGGTTTAGCTGATTCTGTAAGCAGGAGATGACCTGGGTCACAGCCTACAAATTAAAAAAATATTTATATCAAAATTAAATAATGAAGTCTATAGAATTTATAACAGTTTAAAAAAAATAAATGTGGCATAACAAAACAATAAGATTGACAAATGTTATTCATCTGAATGAGATGATACTTTCATGTAATGACTATTAAAAGAGAGCAAATTAATAAAAAAAAAATGTAAGACTTCAGTGCTAATTTGACAATGGACATGATAAATAATAAAAATGTCAAGATAAGCAAATTCAGCAGTGCTTCTGAAAAGAATTTATATAAAATGAAAATGCTAAAATTATACATACAGCAAACCCAAATCAGTTAAGCTATATGTTACTTCTTAGTATAAAACTTCCCATATATATTTATAATATATAATAAAGAAACTTGCCATAAAAACACAGCATTCTCAAACCTGCCAGTTCATAGCATGGTCCACCCATTTACACTGAAGTCAAATGAGAATTGCAAACTACAAAACCTACATGGAGTACCTGGATGAAAACCCCACATAAACACAGTTCAAACAGACAATGACCAGATGCAGAATTTGAATAAAAAATGCTTAAATCTTTTGCAAGTAAAACCATTAACCTGAGTATGTTGACTGCTAGTTTTGCTGATGTTCTGCTTTAAAGAATCATGCTTATCCTGAAGGGAAGTAAATGCTGAGGTGGCCTCCTCATGGATTTTTGCGAGAGACTCCTTATGCTCACTAAAAAACAAGTTCATCTCCTCCTTCACAGACTTCATCTAAAATACAAAAAGTACAATGAAAAGTACTGCCATTACTGTATATGTAGTAATAAACATTTTAAATTTCAACAAAATTATAAAAATAAGCAACAGCATCAACAGTACTATAAATACTTCCTCAGAAAAAAACTGCACATTGAACAAGCAGACTTATAAAAGGATAGCAAGGCACAGGTGTGATCAAAAAATATTTACAATGGGGGAAAAAAGCATGATGATGATAAAGTTAAGCAAATTTATTAATTTTCATGTGCAGACAAAATTCTTACCTTGTCTGCTAAAGCATAATTCTTCTGGAAGAGGACTTTCAATTGATTACTCAACTCCAGTATAGCACCGAAACTTGGTAACATTTTCTCAGTTATTTTTACCTCCATATCAGTCTTGTATTGCTCCTGAAAAAAGGGGAAAGTAAAGAAAACAAAAAGGTCAGTAGTATTAATATTAATTGTACACAGTATCTGAAATAAAATTTTGTATGTTTGTCAGAAAGGGTACAATGCAATAATTCTAAATCAAAATCACTTTGAAAATGATTTCAGAATATAAAAAAAAGATTATTAAATATTAATAAAACATATTGCACTATAGGACAAGGATGCACAAGTTTGGCGTCTTGAAACATCTACTCAAATATGTTAAATTTCTTCCAGTCTATAAGATATCATACATTAACCATCTGAACATTTCACTGTGGTGAGGGATCTAGGGAAAACCTGACAACACACAAAATTCACATTTGCATCAACACAATTTTGATTTAGACTGCTATGTTAAAGGCCATAATCACTTGGCCTTATTCAAACACATTTTCATACATAAAACTGGGTATTACTAAGTTAACTATGTCAGGAATTTTCCCTGCCACAGTTAAGACGGACTTCAAATTCCCAAGTCAACTATGGCCACAAAACAGCCAGAGCTAGAATAAAATCAGGGATGAAAAGATCCAAAAAGGTCTTCAGCCAACATCCAAACACTTTTAATTTACTTTCCTGCATCAAACAGCTTTACAATCAAGTCAAATACTATAAAGATCTTTTATCAGTTCCAATAGTTTGCATAACAATTTACCTCCGGAAATTTCAGAATTACATTTACAGAAATGTTTAAAATATTTTTATAAAATAAAAAAAAAATGTAAGTTTTGCATTTGTATGTAGACTAAATGCTCATTTTAAACTTGGGTATTTGTGCTTTTAAAATAATTCCAGATCATCTTTCATGCTTTTCCTCATAGCTTTACATCCCTTCTCAAACATAAAACAAGGTGCCACATTCCTAGAAGAATTAAGATGTCATGACCTGATAAAAGGCAGGCTTCAGTTTCCTTGGACATCAACTCCAACTTTCAATCATACACGAATCTAACTTAGAAATTTACCAATAAACACCTGCTTGTGCCAACTGAGATAATAAAGTCTTTCAATTGGGGATTATAAGGATTATATTTTCCCATTGTGTGCTGTGGTAAACAACTTGGTTCACATGCACAATAAGCAGAATGTATTTTCTGCAATTAAAAATAATTAAAAAAATAACTCTCAGCTTCTTTAATAGCATAAATATAAACAGCACTTTCAGAAACATCAGATGCAAAATGTTTTACTAATCAAAATATGTAAATATGCTGTAAACTAGAGCAAGCCAAATTGTGATTTCCCTTGAAACAAATTGTTTACTGCAACCCCATCAAACAAAAACAGCAACTATGCTGTTTTTTTTTTTTTTTTTTTGATACATAAGAGCAAAATTAGAAAAACCCAAAGATTGCAATCATTGTTGAACAGGGTATAGTCAAAATTTTTAAAAGCCGGCTAGAAGAAACACTTGGGCACCTTAGAATAACAACCAGTTTAGCTTTAGTGTGTGTCATCTTACTTGGAAATTTTTTCATCTTCTTCATTTGTAACTGAGGATATGCTTTCATTGTAAAAAAACAACTTAAATACCCATGGGATTCACAACAGAGGCTGTTAGAGTCTTAAGTGGTATAACTGAGTCCAGAGCTGGGAAAACAGTTTAAGGCAAATGCTCATTGGCAGACAAAGCAGATTACGGAAGAGAATGTCACCTGGCACTTACTGTATTCTTTTATCATGTACATCTAACTCTGCGGTCTTCCTGCATTTATACATGCCTTGTGTTGTGAGTTTGGATTCTACAGTATTATTCTAGGTCTGAATACCTACCAGAAAATTTGTCATCTTTCACACAATGATTAACTTTTTAAGGTAAACTAGCAGATTGAATATTCTTAGCAGTTTTAATAATAATAATCATAATTCATTACATTTATATAGCGCTTTTCTTAGTTTTATGGATATATTTTGATATGCAAGCAAAATTTAAGAAAAAAAAGTCTACACAATAAGGCCCTTTTTCACAATGCTAGATTGTTAATGATATTCAAAGTTCATTACTTTTTCCCTGCATTGGTTATGTCAGAATAAGCAATTAAAACAACTTTTATACATTTTTAATGCTAAGACTGTCTTATCAAATATGATTAGAATCTATACTGAAAAAAAATATTCCAAGGCAAATGCTGACTATCGATTGTGAAAGAACCATCCTCTTTTTAAACCGCAGTAATTTCAGCTGTGTGACACGCTTGCTGCAATACTTCTGTATTTTGGAAGTGTTTTGCACATCACTTCCATGTTTAATGTTTTTATAATTTTTAATTGTGTGTGTCTTCCTTTACAAAAAACATTTTTCTACAACACTGCTCTGCTTTTTGGTTAATGGGTATACTAACAACAGAGTTTAAACACTTCAACAGGGGTCAGAAAATATCATTTTTCTCCAAAGCCCATATTTATCAAGTGACTCCAAATAAAAACAATGGTCCTAACTGGCTCAAAAAAATAGAGCGACGCAAAGTATCTCCTTCTCTTAGGAACAGAAGTAAAAGCATTACAGCAATTTTCATAATTTTAGAAACTACTCCTAACTTTATTTAGGAGAGCTTAAGAGCTGCCTTAACTCACTAGGAGCTGACAGAAGATGGTGTTGGGGCAAAGGTCAGCATGCACATCCCAGGAAAGGCAGAATGTTTTGGAAATACTGGGCAATGAGCTCATAAAAAGATATTGTCCTAACAGAAATGGAATAACTTTCGAAACAAATCTTATACATTACATGATCACTTCATCTATGTGGAGAATCTGTTCACTGAAATGAAAGTGTTAGTAATGTTACTTGTGAGATGCAGCTTTGGAATAGTGATGATTTGGGTATATCAGAACCAAGTATTTCTTGAATTTTGCAACAAACTTTAAATGTCCTTACAATTTGTGAGGTAATACTCAGATTTATACATCTCCCCCACCACTCCACGTGAGGCAATGTTAAGGCAAGCAGCATTCATACAAATGCATGCCATAAAGGTCATTTCCCCCAGTAAGTGTGAGCAAGCAAGCATATATGTTAACTGTGATATCACAGTATCAACACAGAGTTTGCATCCAAGACCACCTATTGTAGAAGCCAGCATATTACTCTAAGGATAAGTGAAGCCAGATTGGGTGATCAACAGCGAAACGTCACATAGGTACAATGAGCTCTGCATTCCATAAACCCTTAGAACATTCCCATTATATTTTACAAGTGCGAGAAGGTTGAAGGAGATTGGTGGAGACTCCTGGAGAATATATTGAACAGACCCTCACAGAAAATGGGTGTGGGGGGTTTTGTGTGCCCGTGTGTCACAGAGATAGGCACGACACACTGGAAGACTACCGGGAACACGACTTCAGAAACAGTGTCATGGCTGCTTTCAGTAAAACCGTTACTTTACAAGGCACTTCCCCATTTCTATAAGAGCAGAAAGGTGATTCATCGGAAAGATGGATTCCTTTCTCTTTAAACAAAATGGGAAATATCTGCTATACTTTTAATTTTCCTTTTTATAATGGCTTTAAAATGGTCATTTTAAAGGGAATTTTCAATGTCATTAAAGCGTACTTCGCTGCTTCAACTAACATGTTTTTTTGTAGATTTACTGACTTAATTTTGAAAAAAAAAAAAGAAGAGGTGAAATGAAAACTAATTATTAAAGTTGTGGGTTATGTTTTTCTGAGTTTGTAAAGGGCAAAAAGAATCTCATTTAAATTAATCCTGTATGTTATTCTTTCACCACTGCACACCTGCCACAGCAATTGAATGGCACCCAGCGTTACATTCTGCATATTGGATTTACCTTTCACAGGCTGCTTTTTAACAAAAAAACAAAAAAAAAACAAAAAAAAAAACTATAATTTAAATTTTAGCTGTGTATTATTTTTTCACTTAGTAGCTGAATTTTTTAAGTTGCTGTTAAAGAAAATGTTTGCCAAATTAAAAATATAAATGAGGATGGAATACTTTAAGATCACTATGTTTAGTCCATTCAGTAATTTTATTTGTGAAACACAAACTTTCTGTGCCTCACCTTATATAAAACAAATAGATGGGCCTGTAGTGAAGCAGAGGGCTGGAGGAGGCAAGGCGTGAGGAGCTAAAGTAACAACTGTGATTAACATGTTTAAATAATCATAAGTGACTTCGTATGGGGTTTGAACATGCATTTTAGTCATGTGAAGTGGCCTGGTTACACTTTTCTCTTAGATCATGTCACTTTCCATGTATAGAAAATCTAGCTTTTGTGAACAGACAAGTATTCCAACTGAAAGCTACAATGAAATAATAAATAATGAAGCATATAAAGGCACTTTAAGTACAAATAAATGTACTTGTAGTAGTACGTAGAACATTTATATCTGAATGCACACATTAAAAATACGTGTATATTCAAACACTAATTTTTGTATAATTTGACAGCCCTAATGTTAACATTCATAAGACTGGGAGAAAGTAAATAGGGTTTTTGTGTTTTTATTTATTTTTTCCTCCAGAAGACTCCGTTTCTTTTAACTCCCTTTACGCAACAGAAGATCAAACTGAGTCAAACACTTACACGGGCCAAGTGTAGCGATATTGTTTTCTATAACAAATGATAAAATGTAAATAAATGTAACATTTCACATGACACTTGGTTGATTTTTTTCACTGCATTACTATATTTTATATAAAGTAATGTCCTACATATAAGAAAAAATTTTGCAGACTTGCAAACATAACTCACCACGCGTTCAAGCAACTCTTTTTTAGCTTCCTGACACAGAGATTGCTGTTTGATCAGCTCATCAACACCTCTGATTGTTTCACTCCTAACTATAACTTTGATATTTCCAAAAGACTCTGTGACAGTTTCCACTGTGGTTCTCAAGATTCTTGCATTAGCATTCAGAATGTTATCTTTAGGGGAAAAAAATTGATTGAAAAGAACAAAAGATTTATTCTTTACTCATCACAAAACAAAGTCAGCATATTAAATGAATGAAACAAAATAAGACATTTATACACTATTAAAATACATGATTTTCTCTTTTGTGCTAATTCCAAATAAAATAACTTTAAATTTTAGGTATATTAAAACCCATTTATATATAATCTCCAGTAAAACTTACCAATTTCACAGGTGTAGCCATCAAGCATTTCTTTTTGTTTAATGCTCTGCTCATCAACAGAAGTCTTTATTTGATTAAATAAACAATCCATTTGTTTGGAAAAACAGTCTTGCATTTTCACATTGTGCTGCTCAACCTCCATTTTTCTATCCAGTTTGGCATGTAAACCAGTTACATCCTGAGTGCTGATATTGACTGTAGACAATAGCTTAAAAATATTTAAAATAAAAGCACCTTTATTACTATTAAGCTATTAAAAATAAATCCCAATATATAACATCTCAATAAGAGCTCCTCAATTAAAATCAGAAAGCAATGACTTCTTCCATTATATGATTGATGGGAGTCAGACCTTATTTGAGAAGCACTTAGCACAAGGTATTATTGTTGAGCTCAATCACAAGCATACATGCAGAGGTCCAATTCAGAATTTACTTTATGCCTGAAGGATGCAGGGGAAACCCTATGCAGGTGTATCAATTTCAGAGTTACTGAGGCAGAAGCATTAGTCTCTCAAGGTGCATATATATGGTAGGCATAAAAAAAAATAAATCTGCCAATAGTAAAACATCAAATTTAAAAAAATATACAAATAAGTAGGAATGCAAATAAAGACATACCGGTACTTAAAACAGTAAAACAAAAATGCTGGGAGACTCTTAACTATGTAAACAAAAGTGAACAAGGATGTTCACAAGGCAAGATACTTTTGTCACTGTACAATACATATAAAATATTTTCAGCAAGCCTATTGATGTCTTAGACAATGGTTAAACTACAAGAATCAGAAATTTAAAAGCAAACAAACTATGAGAAGCATAGTTAATATTACCACAGCTAAGATTTGTTTTACTCAATATTTAAACTAGATCATGCTAAAGTACAGAAAACCAAACTGAAAGACATACATATTCAATGGCATGCACCAGGTAGATTCACTCCATTAATAACGACAAAACCCAATCAAACTCTACACCAACAAAAAACAAACATACAGTATATACACTTAACATGGAATACGACAGTTTTTCTTTCTGCGTTTTATGGCATGCTTTGCTTACTTATTGCATCTTCAAAGATGTGCTCACTTTCCAGGTGTCTACTTGCTATAGTGAGGATCTGCATAACTATTCCCACATCTAGCAACGTCTAATCCACCATGTGTAACCGTGTTATACAATTTGGCAAAAGATAATTGAGGCGAAAGTTTTTACTTCTACTTTAAATGTCAGGGACCAGATTTGCTATTATGAATCCACTGTTACCATATCCACAGAATAATCAATTCACTAACACGATACCAGTTCAGGACTCCACTTACACATAACCATTTTAAACATAACACGGACATCTTTGGAATGTGCAAGGAAACTAGAATGGCACCACACATCATACACAAATTATAGGGTAAGCACCACTCCTGGAATCTTATTAAATATGATTTTAATAATTTATAAGAATTTACTACTAATTTTTCAGATGAGCAGTGATTAGATTAGGACAACAATTGCTACACATTAATGTAGATACTCAGGTTTACAATACCAAGTAAAACTGAATATACTATTGTCTCACTTGTGTTATAGTATAGCACTGTTTAAAAAATAGTACTTCTGGTACTGTATAGCTCTCCTAAATCCAATTCTGTAAAATTCAAAATCAGAAAATAAATATCCAGCTTGATTGAGTCACATGTTAAAAAAAAGTGACCATTGTTTTCCTACTAAATCTTTGTAAAAATTAATTGTGTTGGGCAGTGATCCCTAGCAAGAACCATGCCTATATTTTAACTATTTAAATATATTCAAACATTTAAATATAATCAGTCTTTTAAAATACATTTGAGTCTAAATAGTGTCTTTCCTGCTAGTTCTACTGTTACAGTTTAAACACAAGAAACATTATATGGTTTCTATGCAGTGCTTCTGGAAGCTTACAAATGAGCAATCTTAAATCACTTTCTCACCCATTCAAATCCAATTTATGTATAGCCAATGTGCTTCTAATATCATTTAAGTGGAAAAATGTCATCAGTTGAAAGAGCTTCTCATTGAACAGCTGAAATTAAGGAGTAATTGGACAGCATTTGCACATCTATCAATAAATCAGTTTGGCTAAACAGGTGTGGTTAAAATTGTGAAAACAAACTTTAGCTCGTTCAACATACAGTATTTACTCAGGAGAAACTACCTATTTCTCTCTAAATAACAGTTTATTTGAGCACTTTTCTCACTGAACTGTGCATGTTTGACCGACAGACTAGTAAATGTTTTTCAAAACTTGTGAGAAGTATTAACTTACTCTGCTTGCAGTCCCATAGAGCTCCTCCTCATTTGACTGCAAAGCTGAAACAATAAAATTTTCCTCTGATAACTTTTGCTTTGTCTCTTTAAGATCAGAAATGGTCAATACAAGCTCTTCTTCCCTTTGGTGAAGATCTGAAGCACACTGTTCCAGTTCTTTCTTGGAATCTGTGAAAAGCTCAGACACCTAAGGTGCAAAACAAAAACAAAAGAAAAAAAAAAAAAACCTTAAACACATACTGTACTCAAGAAAATTTGTCTTAAAAAAGCTCTTAAAAAAGTCATTTAAAATTAAATTGTTACTTATTTGAATGTAGAATTGCTTATCATGTTTTACCTTCCCCAATACTCAAATCATTAAACCTGTTATTGATGATGTGACATGCTAGATAAGACTAGAATATACAATTTGTGTAAGACATGCTTATAACAAATCTAAAAAAGAAGTAGGAGAGATGCAAAGCTGGACTCTGAATATCCATATTACTAACCGAGAATGCTAAACCGGATGATGGACGCAGGCACATCCGGCAATGGGCCGTAGCTGCAAAAAGACGTACTGCGCAGGCGCAAAAAGAGTCCGCGAGGGTCGGCTGAGGAGCCGAGAAAGGCGGATAAAAGAGGGCGAGAGAGGCGGATGAGGGGCCGCGAGAGGCGGACAAGACCACAGAAAAAAGGAGTGAGCACAGAGAAAATGGAGAAATGAGGCGCAAAGAGCACCGAAAAAAGGAAACGGCACATAAAGTATTCAAACGCAAGCAAAGCACGAAACACATTGCACACGAAACTAGACCCAAAAAAAAAGAGGCTCGCGCACAACAGCAAGGCACCCCCCCCCTACAGGCACCGGACAGGACACACACCAAGAGGGGGATTCAACAAGCCCATGGAACACAAAAAAAAGAACACAAAACCACCCCACAGACCCTACAAGCAAGGGACGGGACACACACAAAGAGGGGGATTCAACAAGACACAGGAACACAAAAAGAAAGAAGACGCTCGCGCGACAACAATCCTCAACCCCCCCCCCCCCCCCCCCCCCACATCCATAAGAAGTGACACCCAAAGCCCACATATTCTAAAGTGAACATCAACACCTTCACACTAGACAGCATAGGTGTCAGCATTGGTGGATCTCCTTACAATAAAGCACTATTAACCGTTCAACTGCAGAAAAGGAAACATATTAACAGTGACTGCGATCCTCCTTATTACTTATCCATATTTCGCATGCCGAGAAAGAAACAAGTCATGAATACACGGTCACGGGTACAAAACGAAAAGGAAATGATAACAGGAACAAACACACGAACACGAAAGAAACAACAAAATAGACGGCTATGCAGCATAGGTGGATCTCATTACAATAAGGCACTATTAACCGTTCAACCGCAGAAAAGGCTCCATATTAACAGTGAGTGCAATACTCCTTATTACTTATCCATATTTCTAAAAGAAAAAATGTCTCGACTCCAAAAATGCAAAGCTCAACTAAAGCTTCTAACTAACGATGTACCTAAAAGTAAAAACTTTATGAACTGCATTAGATCCTACAATGGTTCATTTGCTTTTGCATATACCGGAGTAAATATCAGGCCACCAAAAGGCAATGGCCCATACTGCTTTCGCATATGTGCACAAATACTGCATCGCATTGGAACAGTGCACCCTGAAACAAATCAACAACGCAAATATGCACAAATCTACATCCTAGATCCACATGACGCAAACTATCAATCAAAGTGCTGCATCGCAACAGGCACGGATTCAAAACGAAACACCTCCCGTCTCAGACATACGTTAATGGCAGCGAAGGCTACAACGGGCTTCTCACACAGCACAGGCAAATCGATTACAGATCCAAAACAACACGTCCCAAATACTACACATGCAACAACGCGCCTCTCAAACGGCACAAGGAAAACATACACCAGGAAAATTCATTCGGATTAATGAATGTCATTTGCAATCATTGTCATTCAGTTCACTTCCCTGAAGAAACAACTGGCAATACAAGTTATACATTTACACATTGTTGTCAAAAGGGTCAAATTAGACTGCCTTCTTTACATTCATATACTGAATATCTACAGAGGCTTATAACTGACGATGTACCTGAAAGTGAAATCTTTATCAACTACATTACATCCTACAAATCAGTATCCACTATGAACATTAACGGTGGCACTGCACGTGACATCCGTCTTGAAAAAATGTTGTTTATTGATGAATGTTCAATGGCATGAAGTCACTTACTCAACACCATTCATAAACTTCTACAAACGTTTATGAATAATATTCGATTTGGAGGAAAGGTACTTTTATGAGGAGGAGATTTTAGACAGTGATTAGCTATTCTTCCAGATGCCATGCACTCAGCTATTGTTCAGTGCACCTTAAAATACGCAGACAATTGGCATTGCTTTCAAAAGATACAGTTAGTAAAAAAGATACGATGTCCAGAACCAGATCATAACAATTGCTTATTACAACTGAGAGATGGTACACTCACCAATACAGCTGGACTTCAGGCACATATTATTACAATTCCTCAAGCCTTTATCTGCGACAACTTAGTTACAGAGACATTTGGAACAGCAATCTCATTAGACCAACTGCCCCTTTTAACACAACGCACTATACTATGTCCAAAAAATATTAATATGGAAAACATTAATACCCAAGTCATTCCATTACTTCCTGGAGAGACACAACTCTTTCTAAGCTTTGACAAACTTGACTCTGATCACAACAATAACCATCTTAAATGACCTTACAAGTTCTGAGCTGGAATTACCTTTTACACTTAAACAGCGTGTACAAAGAAATTTTCAAATAAACCTTTACACTGTGCCACACACTTTATTGTTTGCTTTCTATTTGCATCATCTACACCGTCACACTATTCTATATCTCATTCATACATCACGCTCTTTGTCATTCCCAACACCAGGGGTTGGCGAGCGAAGCGAGCAGGGGGCGGAGCCCCCTAGTCAATATACATTCCATCTTTACTTTCAGAAAAGATGGAACTTCTTGACGGTGTTTGTGCTTTCAATTAAAGTAAAACTAATTTAATTATAAGGACACAAAAAAATGTATGAATGGTAGATGATGCAAGATAGACAGAAAACACATACATACTACGGTCTGAACATCTACCAGAATGACAAAAAGGAAAAAATAATGTAAACGAAGGAAAAAAAAAAATTCTTGGCAGTTACAGTGAGGTATTATGCACTATATAAAACCATTTTGTCTGTTGCAGCATTTCATACACTACAGTACCTACCTGTATCTATAAAAGTATTTGCATTTGGCCTAAAGATAAAACGTGAATTCAACAAAATATTCAGTTTGTCATTATGATATGTAAAAGGAGAAAATTGTTTTACTTATGTCAATATACATGTTTAAAAACATTTTTGTTGCATTTATCTTTCCCTACGTGATGTCCAAAAGATTACCAAGCAACCATTTATTTACAAAATATTCTGAAATTAATCCAGTTGCTTCTTAGCCCTGCTCTTTCGACAGAAACTTCAAATCATTAGCTGCATACCAAACAAATTTTAGGAAAACGTTCTACAAAAAACGTCACTGTGAAAAGAAACATAGCAATACTGATTAACTCGAAGGATCTGAAATTACGTGGAGGTTTAAGATATTTACCTTGCGCAAAAAGTATACATGCATACTTGGCAGTTAAAAGTTAAAAAGTGATTTCAGTACTTTTCACAATAAACACACCCATTTTAAAGAAGACCCCCAACTGTAAAGATAATATCAGGAAAATGTTATGCCTGAAATCCAAAGGGGGTGGTCACATATCTACATTTTTTGCATCAGGAAATAACAGATTTATATCCATGGAGCCTAAAAGTATATATGTTATTTCATTATTGACCTATTTATACGTCTTCAATAAAATTTCAGAGAAATATCCACATTACTCGACAGTCTATCGTACAATTCACCATCCAGTCATTTTCATATTGTACAGGATTCTCCACCTGTATAATTTACTAAATCTGGACAGTTTTCCTATCATGAACCACATTTTATAAGATGGAAACTACTAGAATTAACTGTATATTTACACCATAAACAAAAAATGCTACACGGAAAGTCTTTCACATGCTATACGCTCATCATAGTAAACTAACTAAAACATACAGGTGTGTAGAAACTTACTCTTTTTAGCTCTTCTTCTGCAAGCAAAATTCTCTCGGTTAATTCGCTGATTATTTCCTCTTGAGAAGTTATTTTTGAGCTCATGGCACTGAAACAAAGAATTGTACAATTATATACATTAAAAGTATATCCTAGATACAAGAAACCTCATCCGCTCTTCCAATACACTTATCTGGTTATGTTCGTGGCAAGATACAGGAAATAAGTTGGGCAATACGTTATGTTTATAAATAACAGTTACTCAACAATACGCACGATTGCAATAGGAGTTATGATCATGAAAGAGCTTTGTAAAATGGATTGCATATATCACAGTGAATCTAATATTATAATTCATAATAAATACGTACAACAGGAAAACATTTAACAAAAGATTGTCTTGTTGCTTACAGGCATACAGTATGACAAAAATTCTGTTTTCATGCATTAATTTTATCAACTTTCTTGAGGGTAATTATGAATGTCTCAGCTAATCTCATCTTCTGTCAGTGCCAGAAATTAGTTCCTACCAGGACATTGAGTATTCTGTAAGGGGACACCTCTTTCTAGCAACTGGGAAGTGGCAGGTGAACTTTTCTTGATCTATATTTCAATCTAGATAAATAATTTTATGGGAGGTATACTGAGGAGCAGATTATAAATTGCAAATAAGAGCAATGTGTTTACCTGCAATAAAAATGATTGTATTATAAGGAACTATTTTTTTTTTAATTTTCGCCTTCTTCATGAAGCTACATAATTCACAATAAGTTTCAAATGATCAGTTTTTTGATACGAAAGGAATTAAATCCAGATATATACCATTTAATAAAAGTTGTCCCGAGAAAACTGCATTTCATATGCAAATACCTTTATTTAAAGTTATTTTGTTGAATATATTGAAGTGATTTCATTATTTCTATTATAAGGCTGTGAAGGTGCCCATACATAACAAGCAAATAATCATACAATACAGGTTTCTTTTGGTAACTAAAATCTAAAGACAAAGCAAAAATAAGATTATTTGATGACAGCCTTGAGGCATTACATATAAAAAGTATCTTAAAATTTTTTAGAGTAGCACTTTAAATCTTATGTTTTCACTATGAAATGTGTGATTAACCAAAACCAGATTTTACCTTTTAAATAAATACAAGGTATTGTTTACAGAATCTGTTTCATGCTCAAGAGAAAGATGAAGTGACTGATGTTTGAATATAAGCAATCTTAATTCAATATATGGTATCATCTATTAACAGCTGTAGTAACAAGAAAAATTAACCATAGTTAATAATACTGTATATCGCTTATAATTTGCTGTAAAGAATTTTTGCAAATTCTTCCTCTGAAAATTGCTTTGACTAGGCCAGATTTCTTAGTCATCTTCAGTAAATACCTTTGTTCAAAATAAATCTTTCCACAAAATGTACTTGTTTAGTTTAATATAAGGAATACTCAAAAATACTAAAAGTATATTAATTTAAATGTTTTAGAATGTTTAGGGATTCTTGTCAGGCCAAAGCACCTACATCTTCCTTAACTTAGTATTGTTGATGCAGGGCCTAATACCCTCCGAGAGGATATCTAGCTATGACTCTATATTAGTATCTCACACAATGATTTTGAGACATGCAAATCATTTAAAAGAAAAGCAGCACTAAACTAAGACATTATACCACTAAAGCTTTGGTGGTATAAATGTCTTCATTTTTCACCAGATTTACTATTTTACTGTGGCCCTTTTTTTTTTGTAAAAACATATCCATCCAGAAAACAATCCTCTAAAAGAAGCACAGAATTATACACTCAAAGATATTGCTATTCATGTTGCATTGCATTGTCAGAGTATGAATATGAACATCATTTTTGGCAGGAGAGATCTCCATGTCATTGGATATGATCCTAGTGTTCTTTAGGACATCCTAGACAATCTTTCTTGTAATATGTGAATTAATTTGCAACTAGAGATCTTTTGTTCAAGTAGTGACCACAGTCTCAAATGTTATTATTGACAAAATGTCTTTAAACAGATGAACTCTAAAATGTTTGCCTATAGTTCTATGACTGTCTGACAAGTGCATACAACACCGTGAGATCTATTTAGATTGTGGAATGCTATACTATCCTATGAGGTATGAGAAACATTAGACAATACTGGGCTTCTGTTTTGTAACAGAATGCCTCCCAAATTTTGATATGTAATTTATTCTGTGAATGATTAAGTTGGTATCCTATTTTGGGATCTTGTATTAACTAACCTTTTTTAGATGCGCAAATAAATGTCATTTACCTTCAAATTGACATAGGCCAATTAATATTTATTTTTATTTTTAAATAAACACTTTTGCAGATTTCCTAAATCCTTTACATTAGATAGAGCAGTTTAAAACAATAACTTCATGCAGTACTAAAGGATGGCTTTTACTTAAACAAAACAGGTGATGGACAAGTTATGAAGATATGTGGCAGTGAAGGATTAACACATTTTTTAATAATTGTTTCTTTGTGGGTTAAGTGTATTTCTACTGACATTATGATTGCTACAATATTCATTTAAGATTAGATGCTCACTCATAGTTCTCTGGAGACAGAAAAACCCCATTCTTTTCTCGTGCTGCAGCTAGGTCACGTTTCAGTCTTTCAATTTCCTCTGTGTATTCCTGGAGGCAATTTAATACAATCAAGTGATATTAATACAAATTAGATAATGAACATAAAGACAAAACACCAAAAAAGAGACCGTGCCAGTTACCAAAAAGAAACACTTTTACCTTGATGAGGGCTCTCTTTGTAAGTTTTTGGTTTACTTCAGGCTTATTCAGAATGTTCTTTGCTCGATGAGCATAGTCCAAAGTGCTTAATGTTTCCTTAAGAGAAGGAAGGAACAAACAGGATGAAATAATATTTACAAACTACAAAGATTACTTTTATTATCATAAAACTGATTTAAACATTACACATAATTTAAAAGCAAGATTAAAAAATAATTACGTACACTTCAACTTAAGAAAAAAACAACATTATATGCTAAACACCATACATTCTGGCTAAAATACATGCATCATAAGACAAAAACATGAATGTTTGTCCTAGGTCAACCACATTCTAATATGGACAACTTAATGAACACACAAACATTTCGGTTGAAAACAAGTAGTATGAAAATAGATCCACCCCCTCAGAGTAAGATTCCAGCATATCATCAGAAATATTATTCAATGGATAGGTTATGTATGCATTACTTGAATGAAAACTGAGTAGACTAGAATGAGGATATCAGATCAATTTTGAAACAGAAAAAGAAAAGGATAAGAAATTCAGTAAATCAGAAGTGTTCATAACTGATGGTATTCTAATGGTACAAAAATTCCTGTCAGACTAGTAATTTTGCCTGTGTTAATAGTTTAATACACTTATAACATTTTTCCATTTGTACAATTTCATGATGGTTCTGTAAAATTCTCCAGGAATGTAAGTCCCTTTTCATTTTGTGATAAAAAAAGACATACTAGATGGTGAGCAAATAACCAGTCTTACTCAACATAAAACTGGTTGTCATGAGATTACATTTAGTATGTAAAAACCTTTGCACAACTGCTAATTATGTCACAGATGAACAAACACAAACAAATTGTGCTCTGAATGGACAAATCCTGCTTAGAAATGCCTAGAACAAATAAATTAATTGGATACTCAAATTTGATTTTGAACTCTGAGTACTTTCTTTTATGCCATGAATGATGAAAACAAAAACTTTATGAAAATGTTTCACTACTGCTTTCATTTATTCTTCAAAACAACTTTGAATTGCATCACTCTGGATTAATGTATAATTATAACATTTAAACAAATTAATTTTCAGATTAAAAAATGTTTTAAACCTTTCACTAATTTATTCCCTCCACATCATTTTATTAAAATAAAAATATTAATAAAAAACAGCACTGCCAGTTACTGTTTTTGTTTATTACTTTAAATTTAGGATAGCACATGTACAATTTGTCATCTTAGTACAGTAAAAAAAAAATCACTTTTATATAAACAATCAGTATATAGTATATTTGAAATAGTATACACAAAAACACATACATATACAACAGGAAACAGGAAAATACTACTTGATTTTTTTTTTTTTACTTTTTTTTTTATATGAAGTCAAATTCTAAATATACCATATATATTCACTGTCTGAATATCATTCCTGAAAAAGTTAAATTTTGAATTAATGAAGTGAAAACTCATTAATGAAATTGAAAACTCAAGTGTTCCTTTCCACAGTTTTTCAGTTTTGATGGATATATAATACTGTGGAGGGCAAAACAAAAACTGTGCAAAATTAAGCAAGATTAGCTTACGAGCACGCTTGCCATATGTTACACAACATGGCCATAAATACTTAAGCAAAACAGAAACTCTAAATGTAAACATAATGTACGTACCTCCATATTTATTGATGCAGGAGAAATAGTGGCAATAATTGAGGTTTTTGTACGACCTCCCAGCGAGTCTTGTAAAATGCGAGTAAGTTTGGATTCTCTGTAAGGTACATGTGGGGTTCTCTCCACAAGCGCTTTAATCACTCGTCCAAGGGTCAAAAGAGACTGGTTTATGCTACCAGCTTCCCTGGCTCTTTTGTCTACTGCTCCAGATCTACCAATATTTTCACTACCTGCAAGATCCACCTAGTCAAAAAAAATTAATAAAATTAGTAAAGTTAAAAAATAATCAATAGATAAAACAAAAATCATAGTAACAGGAATGGAAAAAGAATGTTGCAAAATATTTTGGAGAGTTACTACTATACATGTTAAACCTCTCTTATTTGAATATATTTTAAGACCCGTCACATTGAACAACAACAAATCCAAATGTTTTTATCTGGAATTCAACCATACTAATAGATGTTTAAGATGAAAAAAGATTCTTGCTGCAAAATCCATATGCTCTTAGTTTTACTCAATACATTACCAAATACTTGGTCCTTTGAGGGTGGACCAAATCAGACTGTATTTGATGGTATTCTCCATATAGTAAAAAAAAATACTGTTTAAGAGTAACAACTAGCATCCACTGTACTCATTTTCTTCTTGGTTTTGAACAGATCTATCAAGTCTCCTCTTAACCTCAGCTTGCTGAAACTGAAAAGATCCAACTCCGTCACTCTTTCATCCTACACTCCTGAAATCAGTCAAATACTGTGGACTTTATCATTTTTTTTTTTTTTAAATATTTTAATTAGTATGATAATGAAAACCATACTCCAGAAGAGCTCACTTTTGCAATTTAAAGTTTAAGAATAACCTTCTTAGATTTGAAATCAACAGTGTGATATGTATTTTAATATTCTATTACCCATCTTAATCATTTGTATACACTATCTGGATATGGATTGTTTATTCAGATCTAATATTTTCATTTTGTCATTTGTAACATTACACATTAATTTACATTAAATTTCATCAGACATATACTATCCTGAATTTGGGATAAGATCGTTGGTAAGGATTCTATTGATTCTAAGTAATCTGCAGTTCCACATGGTTTAGTGTTACCATATTAGTAAAATTTTTATTCAACTCCAACATCCCAAAATCATATCATTTACATGCCCCCAGGACTGATACAAGAGAAATACTGGATTTAAGATCACCTAATATTGGAAAATTCCATACATTATGACCCACACACACATAACATGTTTTTAACAAGAACAAAGTTACTTTTTTTGGCGTTTCAGAACTAAAAGAGGCAATACTTAATAGAAAGTAAAAATAGATATACTCTTTGGCAGCTTACCAAATTCAGTTTGCCTATCTTAACAAGTTCCTCTCCATCAACTGTTGTCTCTTTCATATGGATTGTAGTTGAAAAGACAGAGTGTGACCGACTAAATTAAGAATAAAAAGTAAATTTTAGTCAAGTTATTTAAAGATATTTCTGATCATATACCTAAAGTGAATTAAAAATATATACCAGTCCATCAAAATTGAATTCCCTCATATACAATCTTTCTCAGAGTGATCAACCTAGCTTTTCAAAGAGATGCTACTTTAGTAGTTCAAGACAATTTCTCAAAAATTGGTAAAACAAATTGTGAAAGTACTGTACCTTGAATATGCATTCATTAAAGTGGCTGCTGTCTTCCTTTTTGCTGCACCCCTTTCAAGAATTTGATAAACCTCATCTTTATTGTGCACGGTGATCTCTTCCAGGCCTTTAATTACAACTCCCCTCTGAAAAATAAACAAACACTCTGCCAAAAATAATTCAGACAATTTAAATTCATTTAAAAATTGCCTTTTCACTTATGCATTAAAGTCTAAAAACGCATTGTTATAACCTAACACTACCATAGGAATAACTAATTTCTAAACATATAACTAAAGAGAGGCTTTTCTAATTTTATGATGACAAAATCATTACACTTAAAAACGTAGGAAATTTGCTTACTTTATTACGTGGATCATCAAACATTTGCAGCTTTTCATTTACATCTGGGGAAGGGCTTAACAAATCAATTAGCTCTTCATTGTAAATCTCTAGCAAAGACACTTTGACTGAAAACTCGGTTCCATTTTCAGATAGCTTTTCAAAAATCTGATGAAGTGTTCTGGGAATTATTCCTGCAAGTGGATCCTAAAATAAAGCACAAAAATAAAAGCCCATGTTACACTGGAAGTTTCAGGTAGAAAAAATATGTCAAAAAACATTTGATTAACTTCACATTTTTGTTTAATTTCAATCTTTATCTTTCTACTTTGTCTAGAAATCCTATGAGAATATCATGTGTCCGCTTGAATGTGAGAATAATTTGGAGGAAATAATAGTTAAATATTGCATCTATCTTAGAAGCATAAATGGTTAATAAATGTCAGAAACCCATTCAACCATATCAGGAAACCAAGTAAAGGCCAACTAAACAACAAAGACAAGGATGTACCAGGAGAAGGCTGATGTGAAACACAAAATGTACAAGGAGATGATTGAAATATCAGCAGATGACCTGTAAACAAGACTGGACAGTTGTCAAGTGCACAGAAACATGAAGGATAATTGCTAACCTAAAAGATGCACAAAGGACAAGAGCATAATAAAATAGACTTATTCACTTAAGTTATCTGTGTGTATAAGCCAACGAACCAATCAGAATAAATGTCAGATGATGTGTATGCATTAATCAGCACTGTTATGTAAATTCAGTAGTTTATAAAATAGAGCTCTGCCCTTACTCATTTTGACCATTCTGGCAATTCTGTAACAGACTGATGTGATGGATGCTCTCTCTTGAGCATGGTGCTGCAAGAACAAATAAGCGATGTAGACGGAAAAGCTTTCTCCTGCCCGATTACCGAGTCAAAAAGGTTTTATCAGACTAGTGCCCGTAGAGGGATAAGTTTCTATCTTTAATTAATATGTTGATTTATACCACGCCTAAACTTGCACAATTAGCCACCGTCCTTAATTAAGCAATTCTCTTCAACAAGTTCTTGCCTTTGATTCTTTTAAATAGGTATTTCTTCTGGTATTAATGCATACCTGGCTTAGCATAGTACTGTATATTCTATGACTATACTGTATGTTTACTTCAGGGCTACACATGACAACAATTTAAATACTTACGAGCAATACAAAAAAAGTATGTCATAAACATCGTTATTATTAAGCAGACTGCATTAGGCCCCTGTCTCTTTGAGAAAGATGTTTAAGATTATTTGCAGAGATAAATCAATTAAAATGAAACAAGAAGGTTTAACAAAATATGATTTAAACTTATACCAATAAAAATTTATACAAACCTCCTCCCAAGTAAACTGTTCACCAGCTGACCTTTCACCTTCCATTGTGAAGGTTTTTCCTGTGCCAGTCTGTCCATATCTACATAAAAAAAACACCAAGATAGTAAAAACAAGTTAACATAAAATGTGTGTTAAAGACCTGAGCCATACGCACACAATCATGAAATAATTAGTGAAAACAAAAAGAAGTGTTGGAATATTATGATAAAAGTAGTAAAAAACAATTGCTAGTGTGGCTTGTTTAACTGTTGTGGATAATGCACTGTTACTGTAACTCAATATAAAAAGTGCCCAGGATAACATAGTACAACTACATAAAAGCACAATTAATTTATTTTTAGGCAAAATGTTTATACAGTTGAAGGATATTTTAATAAACCTAGGTCTTAAAAGCATGACTGTGCTAAATAACCTTAGTAAATTTTACCAAACTGCAGCCAGCCTCAGTGTATTATGTCCATTAACATATTTTTGCCAGTAACCAATGAATGCCATACCACTTCTATGGATGTAAGCACAAAGTAATTTCAGAAAATGTACAATGTCAGTGCAGAAGAGATAAATGCAAACACATGTCCATAGTTTTTTTGGATATAATACGGTAAATATTAATTATGCAATAGAACAACAATAATGTGTCCTTTGGAAAGAAAAAAATGAAGTTAATGTATAGTGTGTTAGGTCATCTCATGTCACGAGAATACCTCAATCATCATAGAATAGCACCTGACAAAATACTGAATTTGGCAGGAGAAATTGGGTACCGTTACTCTAAAAATCATCCAGTGCCCAATAACAGTAATAGAGATGTAAAGTGCTGCCTTAATTTACAAAGCATGTAAATGAATTCATGACAAAAAAAAAATACCCCATACAGAAGAACCTTTATCATATGTGTCTGGACTCCTCCATAAATAAGGATATTGATATTGATATTGGAAACTTCAAAGAATATTCCAGATTTTATTCCAAGTACATTATTTCAAAGAAGAATTAACGTGATCACTTAAAGATTAGAAAATCACAAAATGCAAGCAAAGTAGAAACGTGCATCTCATACCATTTTGAGAGTACAAGTTTTGGAATTCAGGTAATAATGCCTTTATGCTGCTTTTAGTGTGCTCATCTTTTGCAAAAACAGTCATGCACTGATACAGCATGTTGGCGCACCCACTACTCAACGAACCACATCATCATATAATTTTTTCACTAGTCAAAAATCTCACTATAAGCATACAATTTTCATGCTGGACTGCCATGGGTCTCTGGCATCACTGGGATGGATGGCTTCAATCCTAGCTGCTAGACCTCCAAATGTCAATCAGGAAGTATACAATAAGGTAATGCCTACATAGTAATTACACTTACAGTATTCCAAACCCTTTGATAATACTATTAAAGAGACAAATATTTTCAGTTTCTGATTGGCCCTCCTTTACATATAGCTTTTCACAAGCATTTCAAACACGACATACTGTATAATCTTACTTTCTCATTTATAGTTATAGGGCTGTCCAAACCATTGACTGTGTGTAATAATGCTAAAGTCTGTTTCTTTAAACAGTAAAATACCAAAGGAAAAAGTCACTTTATGCAAGGTGAAATATGATCAATAATATACTTACCACAAATACTACTGTATTACTTGGAAATAGGGTTCTGTTGACATAATTTACCATGAGGAGAATAAACTAGGCTTGGTCAGACAACTACTTAAGTGGCTGCTATACTGTTTGCCATCAGGCCATAGTGGGTAGGAGTGCTACTAGCATTTGTTTTCCTTTTTTCTAACATTTTACATTTTAAAGGAAGTATACTAAACAATGAACTACCCAAGTAAGCTCAAAGATAGTATTTAATTACTTACGCAAATATAGTACAGTTGTACCCCATTATAACTTCATCCAATATGGGACAAACAACACTTCTGTAAACATCAATCTGTTTTGCTGTGGGCCCAAAAACCTTTAGCGGCAAAATAAAAATGTACTAGTCAGAAGAAACAACAAAACTGTCATAGAAATATCTGAGAACATAAATAAAAACAAAGAATTTATTGGCAAACAAAAAAGGGTTAAGTCTATTTTTCACATTTGAAAATCAAAGATAATATAAAAAGAGAACTTGTGTAATTTAACAACACTATCGGGGCAATTAAAAAGAATTTAATTGTGAAATAAAAAGGACAGAAAATGTATGTTCTGTCACTTCCACAACTGTAAATATTGCAAAGTTACACATCATGTCAAAAATAAATCACAAACATACAGACATCAGATACTAAAAATGGACCATTTTAAACACATTAAGTTTAACATTAATAATAAATTGGGTAGAAAAAAAAAAAAACATTTTAAAAATAATTCCACATGTTTCCACTAGGTGGAAAATTTATTTCATACAAAAAGAGAAACTAAGGTAAAGCAGCACAAATGAAGACTTAAAGAGGCTAATTACCATGTCAAATGTGTATGTTTTCTTGGTTGCTTTATCGCCCACTCCTCCAGTACGAATAGTAACCTCCTTTCTTGCATGTTCACAATCAACAACGTTAAAGGCTGAGAGCTTACGTTCAGTTGCATTGAATGGTCTGTTGTTAACATATAGTAAGAAATGGTTAGTTATCAAACACAACAAAGTTTTATAAATGGAAATTGAACAAAGAACACAAAAAAGCCTTGTGTAGTAAAGTATACATAAACTTGCTTGGTATGTTGTAACAAATACAGCAAAAAAACAAAATAAAGCAATGCAATCAGATAAGACAATAACATTAGATTAGATTAGATTAGTCTCTTACAGTGTAATTTGACATGATGCCTACCTGACTAATAAGGTGAAATGGCAAATGTAACCCTAGACGGAACACCAGTCCATCAAAGGATGTATGCAAGCACAATCAAAAATATACCGACATCTTTTCAGTCTGTTCAATAGTGTGTTTTAATGCAATCTTTAGAGAGAGCAAACACTCTCTACAGCGGACTAAATGTCATTCATCCATCCATTCATTCATGTGTCAGCTATCAATGAGATTTTTAAGATTATGGCTGCATTGAACCAATGCAAATTTCAGTGTTTTAGACATGAAGAAGTAACCAGCCCTGGACTATCAACAGGCCCTTTAAATTACATTCATTTTCACCACAACTGTCATTCACCTTAGTGCAAGGAAATCCATAAAACAACCAGAGTAAGAATACATGCCTCATAAAGAGACCATTTTTATTTCAAAAACACAGTATCAAGCACAATGATACTTCAGTTCCATCTAATGTTTCAACATACTGTGCATTATGCATAAAAGTATCAAATAAGATTATATTTAAGCACAAATGTTTCTCCTATGGACTACATTTAAAAGTACAGCTGAACAAGAATGTTGTACGGCAATTGGCACCTCAAATAACATTCTTATCAAGTAAAGCCAGTAATACTTAAATTGCATTAATTCCTAGCAAGCCATTTGCTTTGAATTTCAATGATTCACAAATTAGACTTTCCCTTTATCAACCACCTCTTTGATTTTAAATAGCAGCCAAGGCTACGCTTTTTTCGATCACGGTGCATTGCCGTTGTCTGTAGATTTTTTAAAAACAAAGCATAATTTAAGTAAATTACCTGCACCTCACGACGACTTGAATATTTCTTCCCTTCTCCTCCTTTTTACTTACGGCAGATGAATTTTGCGATTGCATTGCAGTGTAGATTAAAAAATAACCTAAATATATAAAATAAAGAAACAGTAACTACATTAGTGTCTAACAACTTTGAGATGTTTACTTTTAGATAACAGATGAACGAATCTCTTTAAGAAAATGATCGCACGTATGCCGAGATATCATACCTTGCTGTAAACATCACGCACCCCGCCACTAATGACGAACGCTGTACCATTTAACACAAATATAACTACTTACCGTTGAGTACAAAACTTTCTTTCTAATGTAATTATCTCCCAGTGAAACGCTCTCTAGACAAATAAAACCAAACAACTAGATAAAATATATTTTTTAAAACCCTAAACGTTCTGGCAGAGCCTCGCTCAGCCAGTCGTACTAATTTTGAAAAGCGCGCTTCCGCCAGCAGTTACCCAATGACAAAAGTCGGTTTCGATTAAGTCAAATCTCATTGGTCTAAACACCAGGTACGGACCGCCTTCATGTAGCTGATCCACTATAAAGCCAATCATATTGCATCTTTATGTCACATGGTTAGACCGGAGACCGCGGCTCAATGGCAAATCTGATTGGAGCGTTATGTCACATGTTTAGACAGCGGTACGCCACTGGGCTGCTAGTGAGATTGCGATTTTTGTAACACGATTTAGGGGTACTTGCTCCTCGTAAATTCTCAAATGATGCCTAGAACTTAAGTTTTTAGGTTTGGACTAAGAAAAACACGACAAAAACT
The DNA here is from genome assembly GCF_900747795.2 of Erpetoichthys calabaricus. Taxonomy (NCBI): domain Eukaryota; kingdom Metazoa; phylum Chordata; class Cladistia; order Polypteriformes; family Polypteridae; genus Erpetoichthys; species Erpetoichthys calabaricus. The sequence goes on along the minus strand of NC_041395.2, from coordinate 251,700,932 downwards.
TTGTTTGTGGAGAAGCGTACGGGAGAACAGGACACAAACAGTTAAGTACCCTTTCAGTCTGGGCAAAATCAAGGTTTTAGCGGACAATGTTCTTGATAGAAATATACTTTTCTAGGTATAACTGTAATATGAAGGAAACTAAACGTTATTAAGCCAACTTAATTGTTTTCATTCTAAAGACTATACGGTTAGGCGGCACGGTGGCGCAGTGGGTAGCGCTGCTGTCTCGCAGTTGGGAGATCTGGGGACCTGGGTTCGATTCCCGGGTCCTCCCTGCGTGGAGTTTGCATGTTCTCCCCGTGTCTGCGTGGGTTTCCTCCGGGCGCTCCGGTTTCCTCCCACATTCCAAAGCCATGCAGGTTAGGTGGATTGGCGATTCTAAATTGGCCCTAGTGTGTGGGTGTGTTTGTGTGTGTCCTGCGGTGGGTTGGCACCCTGCCCAGGATTGTTTCCTGCCTTGTGCCCCGTGTTGGCTGGGATTGGCTCCGGCAGACCCCCGTGACCCTGTGTTCGGATTCAGCGGGTTGGAAAATGGATGGATGGATGGATGGACTATACGGTTATTGTTTATTCTTTTATAATATAGCTTCAATTAAATACATTTCCTTTTTCAATGTAATTTAATTTCAGCCCTTACGTCTTGACATTTAAGTCTTATGTGAACTCATTTTTTGTAAGCTGGTGCGTTGCAAACTGGGTATCAAAAAGTTACGAGTAGCGGCAGTAGTAGTTTTGTCAGGCAATATTTTGTTCTGTCATACTTGTGCATTTTATTTTCAAATGCACCATTCTGACCTCAGAATTGGACAATACCAGTTGTGACATCGTGCACAACTACATTTTGTGGGGCACATTGAAAAAAGCAGTATTAAACACAAGTTAAGTGGAAGTTATTTTACCTTACTTAATTCAGAACATATGTCAACTTCTGCATATAGTGGTACTGACTTATTTTCTTTTGCAAGCTTTTCAAATATGTTTATGCAATTTAGATTGCAAACAAGAATCTCATTATCACTGTTACTTGTGCACAAAGAAAATAACATCAATGTTGTGCTTTTAAAGAACGTGACAATGACAAGCTTTAGGTCAGTGTGATACCACTGTATCAATTATCATGCAAGAGTTTTGTGAGTAGGTCCTTCTGGAAGTTGCATTACTAAACGTTTTATGAAATTAAAAAAAAAATAAAAAAATGAACATCTCATATATATATATATATATATATATATATATATATATATATATATATATATATTCATTGAGCAAACCTGTAAACAGGAGGTGTTTTTGAGTACTGTATAGAAAGATGGACAAGTAATTATTATTAAAAAAAACTTCCCATCTTGTTTTTGCAAACAAGTGTTATTCTAAGGCCTATGTATAGTGGGCATACATTTTACATTAATACAGATTTATTACATGTTTTATTATCCTTCTTGCAGGAATATCCAGTTATCCGAAACCATACAGCAGCCTGTTGGTGGTTAATAGATAATGCTGATGAACTGAAAGGCACCGTGCAGGAGCTGTTTGTGAATATGGATTCAGAGAGCTCAGGAAGTCATTGAAATGTGGGAGAATGGTGAAGACACGAGACTTTTTTTTTTTTTTTTATATAATATATATTTAATACTGAACATCAGCAGGACATGAACAGGTTCAAGTTTGAACTGCATGATAAAAAGAGCCTTTGTCTTCATGCCCAAGTCCTGAGCAGCAATGACAATAAATATTTTGAAAAGGTGTCTGAGTGAAAATGAGTTACCAGCACTCTAGTGTTTTAGTGACTGCGGGCCACTCGCTTGGCCTGTGTTCCTGTGATAGTGCTGTTAAATGTTCTCCTTTTGCAAAACATTACATTGTTTGTTCAGAATGTTGTTTCTTGATGTTGGGTGTTTTATAATGTACAAAAAATATTTATGAAGTAGTTTACTGTAAGCTCCTGTCTGATTATGAACTTTACACTCAAAATAAATTACATAGGAGTTTGTTTATGTACCCCTAAACACTGCCCCAAAGAATGTTGTTATTCTGATAAAGCAGTTAGGATCTGCTTCTTTTCTCACACTCTAGTTTTTTTAATGTTTCAATTGCAATACAGATATCCTGTGCCTTTTAGAGTGATATATTCCAATTAATTTCAGACTTACCTTTATGTATTTTTATATAAAATTATAGTACTAGGGTGTTGTACCGTGTTAGCCATTATGAATGTAGAGAAAAGCCAAGCAAAATGACACCTTTTATTGGCTAACTAAAAAGATTATAATATGCAAGCTTTTGAGGCAGCTCAAGCCCCTTCTTCAGGTAAGATGTAAACCTGAAAAAGGGGCCTGAGTTGCCTCGAAAGCTTGCATATTGTAATCTTTTTAGTTAGCCAATAAAAGGTGTCATTTTGCTTGGCTTTTCTCTATATAAAATGATGAAAATTTGTAAAGACCACTCTTGTTTTAGCCAAATATTTGTAAACGTAAGCTTGAAAAATAAACATTCGTGCAACATGGACAGGTTTTAGTAAATGGCAGTAATTACAATAAAAAGAAACTGAAGTATGCCACATTTCCTGACATACAATACTTTATACTGGAGTAGTGCTTAAAAACGGAAGATCTCCAAGATTTAAACCAAACCATGTAGTTAGACAGAGTAGTCTAGTTTCCTCGTGTCTATTTCTAGTTGCTGTTGTACTTCTCACTGCTTTTGTCACTAATACAAGTTACAGACCTGTATTGTTGATTCCAACATTAAAGGCTTAGGCTGAAGTTTTACAGCCGGATGCCCTTTTTGATGCTAGCCATCTATGTTTATGCGGGCTTGGAACCAGTACTAGCTGGGCTTGGTGATTCGGTTTTGAAGGAAAAGTGTCAGACTGGGGAGGGGGTGCTGGACTGAGATGGATGGAAAGGGATCATCAGGTACATAGGCCCCGCATAGAAGTGGTTAGAGATGAAGAGAAGGAAGAAGATTGTTGATGAACACATAGTCATTAGCCTCCAGCCAATGACACCATTTTTTTTTTTCCGAAATGGCTAGCATGTTGTAGCATTAAATATGAACTGTTACCTATTAAAGACTGGAGTTATCTAATTTGTTATGAATATACACATATACAGTCAAACATGCTCCGTCCAATTCAGGGTCACAAAAGCCAGAACCTGTCCTTTCAGCACTGGGCATAAGACAAGAAACAGCCTTGGATGGGGGAATCAGTCCATTAGTGGGCAGACTCCCAACGCTTACACAGGGGTCAATGTGGAACTTAACCTGTACATCTTCAGGCAATGTGAGAGCAAAACCGAAGTACAACACACATCTGCATAGGGGAAACGTAAACTTTACACAGATAACAACCAGGCACAGGAATCAAACCACTGTGTCTGTGAAGTGGCAGATTATCTGCTGGTCATATTACATTCAAAAATTAGGAGAATTACTTAAGAACTACCATTTTACATCATAGTAACACTTAATGTTCTTTTCATTCTATTATAGAAAATTCTCACAATTTTCCCCTTGTGGATTAATACAGTGTACCAAATACCAAAAAAAAAAACTTTAGGCTCTCCACTGATTTTACTTTAGGAAGCCAAATTCTTCTTACCGAAGTAAAGGGCGTTTCAGGACTTGCTATACCATTGCAAATTGGTAGTTTAGTTATGAAAAATGTCAAAATGCTATAATATTATAAATGAAAAACAACTGTCATTACATTAAAAAATCTGTCTGAATGAATTCAAGTGAATGGTGATCTTATTTTTGCAATACCTACATTAAACAATACTTTCACAATTAATTGGATTAGGCAATTTCCATCTAATCCAATGTTTCAGTGGAAGTTTGTCACCAGTGTTATCTCTAAAACACTTACTATAGATTTTATTACTTGGCAAGTATAATAATAAGACTCTCCAATTTTCATAAATGCTTACCTCTTGATCACTAATGTTTAAGTTTAAATGTGTAATTTATTTCATCTGGAATAACCCAGATATCCTATAAAAAATTAATCTTCATCCACGCTAGTTAATATAAAAATAATATTTTGTTAGCCATTCAGCTTTTACGAGCTCCACAAGAAGACTGTATAACTAGTCTGAAGTTTTACTAGTTTATAAGATTCTGATATGTCCTAAACAGTTTTCCCGTTAACTCTTTTTTATATTATACAGCAGATACAGTCATCAGTTAGAAACAGAAAGATTAGTGTCTTCTTTTAGTATAATTTAGTGATTATTCCTTATGTAATGGCTAATACAGAATGAACAAATGTTTGGTCTTTATCAAAGAAATATATATATATATACTGTATATATATGTATATATATATATATATATATATATATTGTCACAGGAGGCTGGGAGTGGTACCCAGCCGGGATTCCCAGGAGGACCGGAGGAGGGCTTCCACCTCCCCCAGACCACGTTGGGGTGACCGCCCTGGTGGCTTTGGGGACCACGAGAACAGAGCTTTGAAGCTCAACCCTATAGGGGCCCATGGCCACCGCCAAGGGGTGCCCCAATGCCTATGGAGCCCTGGCCCTCAGGACTACCGCCACACCCAGATGTGCTGAGGGGAAGAAGACCAGGGACTCCCGGAGTGCTTCCAGGTGCGCAGGCGGTACTTCCACCACACTGGGGAGTGCCGGCAGAAGCTAGCTAATTGGGAGGCACCTGGAGCACATCCGGGTGTGTATAAAATGGGCCGCCTCCCTCTGTTCGATGGCTGGAGTCGGGAGTGGAGAAGATGAGGTCTTGGAGGAGAGGAGAGGAGAGGAGTGGAAGCGGACTTGAGAGGCATCATTGTGAAAGGCCTGAACTTTGGGGGAGTTTTTGGGTTGTGTGTGTTTTCACTTGTAAATAATAGTTGTAAATAAACGTGTGAGGTGCTTGAAACGATGTCTACCTGTCTGTGTCCGGGCTGCGTTCCACAATATACATATATAAATATATATATATATGTATAATGTAAGACAAGTATGACTTAAGCTAATTCAAATATATAATTTTTTCAAAAAGTTACCATGTAAAATGAAGGAAAATATTGCAATGGAGTTTGTTTTTGTACATTTTAACCACAATCTTCTCTACATTTATTTTAGGAATGTACCTTTAATAATAATAATAATTTTTATTTATATAGCATATTTCCCATGCTCAAAGTACTTTATGCAACCAGTTTTATTGTGGGTTTTATCTAAAGTGTTTTTTTTCTCTGTTACATAAAGAAAATCTGCTTTTTTAACTTGCAAAATATCGCAGTCCAAAATGTAAACTTAATAACAAATGTGCTATTTATTAAACAGGCGAAGCTGTGAATCTGTTAAAACCATGAAACATGTTTAATCAGTTGTTATTTACTTTGTTGTGTTTGCTTTTCTTTGCCTTCTTTGTTTTTTTTACTTTGAGTTTTTGATCATAGTATTAATGAAACAATTTTAAAAAATGGCATAGTGTAACATATTTTTTGTGGATATTAGCCTAATAGTGGAGTAACGAAAAGATAATTTATTTTGATAGATACCTGTTATTTAATGGAGGGGTGTTAATTGCAAGTAAAACCTTTATTTTGACATCATAGTTTCAACTTGTGATGTTAATTATTTGCACCAAAGATTTCATTTTCATCAGCAGCGTGGAGCAGGAGCTGAGGTCCGAAGCTAGACACTCTTGCATAGACAACTCTTTTTACAATTTTCAGTAATACCTCACAAGATGAGTATTAGATCTTATCGCCTGGGAAATGACGGTCTTTCTGACTCTTTCTGTTCTGGTGCCAAAGCAGGCACCTGCCAGATCTTAACCATTTAAACTAGCTGTAGAAAGGGTGAGAGGAGTTCTCTATGATCCTGGCTACCTTGGTAGTGCACATTTTTGTTTACAGGTCCTGCAGTAATTGTAGAGATATCTCCACGATGGGTTCAGCCAAATGCACACCTCTTGCAGTGCTGGGTGGTCCTTTTTTGAGTAATTTCCATACCAGGCAGTGATGTATCCTGTCAGTAGATTTTCAATAGCTGCATGATAGAAGGACTTCAGGACTCTTTTTGATACTCTGAATTTTTCCAGTTGTCTGATATGATATGATGGTGTATTTCTCCCCAGAATGTCTGTGTGTGGACCATGTTGAGTCATTCCTGATGTTGATTCCCAGGTAATTGAAACACTCAGATATCTCCCTGCAATACTGTTAATGAACAGAGGTGTGCACTCTCTTTCTTCTTGTTCTCCTTGCTGAAATCCATTATGAGCTCTTTTTTTATAAACTATATTCTGGAAAGCACAGTGAATCAGACATGGAGAATTTGTCATTTTTTACTGGTAAAAACAGTTGGGATTGTTAAAGACATTTTTCATTCACTATGTGAGCACAAAAATGAAATGTATATTTATAAATTGAAAAGTACCTCAGGAATTGATGGATTGGTACATAAGGTTTATATTTTGTAAGGAGCTTTTTTATTTTATAGATATGGTGACTTTGATGATTCCATAGGAATGGAAGAATTTACATCTCCAGAATTTCCAAAAATGTTTAAAAGAAGAATGTTACAAAATATTAATGAGACAAATGTGTGAATAGTAGACATATATAATATTAGATTATACCTAAATTGGTGGATTATTGTACTCTCTTAAAAGATTACACTGAGTTTACTTATTTTTTTGTACTTTTTGTAAAGCTTATGCTACTTTTGATCATGCTTTTATCTTTAAATATTTAGAATTTTGTAGTTTTATATCGGTAGTACTAGGGTGTTTGTACCATGTTAGCCATTATGAATGTAGAGAAAAGCCAAGCAAAATGACACCTTTTATTGGCTAACTAAAAAGATTACAATATGCAAGCTTTCGAGGCAACTCAGGCCCCTTCTTCAGGCAAGATGTAATTAACATTAGCAGTATTTGTCAAGAATCTCCAGTTTCTCCTCTTTTGTTTAAAATTATTTTTTTCACTATATTAATACTAGTACAACAAATAGTTTTCTTATTTGAAGTACAGGAATCAAAATTAGTAAGCTTTCAGATAACTCTGTTCCTCTAAAATAAGGGTGGTTAAACAGCTTATTGTATAAATGCCTTTGCAAATATTTCATGCGTAGACTTAAATATTAATTATTGTAATTTCTTTCCAGTTTAAAGTGAAATTCTTACATGCAGGTTTGACCCACATGTGACAAATCACCATTGACTGGTATCACAGTCAACAAGCATTACAAGCCTAACAAGGATCATAACTTGAAACCCCTAAATTCTTTAATGAAAGCGATGTCTTAATTTAATTAGTGTTTCTCCTCATGTAGCACTGAATCTCACTTAACAATAGACTTTTTGCTTATCAGAATTACATTAAAAATTGAATTGTTAGGGTCTACATTATTTTAATGGCTATAGGACAACATCAATCTCAGAAAAAGCAATATGTTATTATCCTCTCTTCCCTCCGATACTGCAACAGTAAGTGTTAATACAAGGAAGCTATGCATCTATAATAGCATCTATAATGTCTCTCTATTATAAAAGAAAATCCTGAGATAAGACTTTTGCCAAGAGATTTTATTCAAGTCCCGCAAGACAAGACTACTGGCAAGAAATTTTTCAAGTCCCGCCTTCCTCTAAACCATTTTCAACCATGCCCACGGTCCTCTCACCTCTCATTCGTGTGAATGCTTTTGACAGGCACAGTTCCTGCTCTCTCAGCTCTTATACATTTTTACGTTTTCCTCACTTAAAGTTCCAAATTAAAGAAGACTTATTTATGTCCAAATCTTATTGAAGAATTTCATCCTGAAGGGTTATCAACAGAAGAAATGAGTACACGGGCAATCCTAGCACTGAGATACGATGAAGTCAAATGAATTAACATGAAAATTGTCGATCGGTTACACGGCAAATTGGTTAAATGCGTATCAATAGGCTATGCTGAAAGAGTTGTTGGTGGTCGTGCGGAAAATGAAAACATCAACTTACAATATCCCAAAGAATATCTACAACTGTTAACACCGTCCAGTCTTCTACCACCTGAATTACTGTTGAAAGAATGATGTACCCAAGAAAGGTAATGTAGTACACCTACCGTGGATAACATTAGACACCAAAGGAGATCTTGATATACCATTCGTTATAAAACATTTACAGTTTCCCGTTAGAATAGCTTTTGCAAAGACAATTAACAAATCACAGAGACAAACATCTGAAAAAGTTGGTTTATTTATTATAGGGAAAGAAATGAAATTCACTCACAGTCAGTTAAATGATGTGTTGTCATTATGTAAGTCCAAACACAGAATCAAAATTCAAAAAAATTGTTTTTACTGAAGTTTTACAGTAAAAGTGCAAGTTTAAAAAATATTTGCATGTTAATTTCAAAGCCAAACAGAATGAAATTGTATAACACAACGAATAACTCTAATGCAACTTCTTCTTTCGGCTGCTCACAGCGGATCATCTTCTTCCATATCTTTCTGTCCTCTGCATCTTGTTCTGTTACACTCATCACCTGCATGTCCTCTCTCACCACATCCATAAACCTTCTCTTAGGCCTTCCTCTTTTCCTCTTCCCTGGCAGCTCTATCCTTAGCATCCTTCTCCCAATATACCCAGCATCTCTCCTCTGCACATGTCCAAACCAACGCAACCTCGCCTCTCTGACTTTGTCTCCCAACCATCCAACTTGAGCTGACCCTCTAATATACTCATTTCTAATCCTATCCATCCTTGTCACACCCAGTGCAAATCTTAGCATCTTTCACTCTGACACCTCCAGCTCTGTCTCCTGCTTTCTGGTCAGTGCCACTGTCTCCAACCCATATAACATAGCTGGTCTCACTACTGTCCTGTAGACCTTCCGTTTTACTCTTGCTGATACCTGTCTGTCAGAAATTACTCCTGACACTCTTCTCCACCCATTCCACCCTGCCTGCACTATCTTCTTCACCTCTCTTCTACACTCCCAGTTACTCTGTACTACAAGTATTTAAACTTATCCACCTTCACCAACTCTACTCCCTGCTTCCTCAACATTCCACTGACCTCCCTCTCATTTGTATTCTGTCTTGTTCCTACTGACCTTCATTCCTCTCCTCTCTAGAGCATATCTCCACTTCTCCAGGGTCTCCTCAACCTGCTCCCTACTATCACTACAGATCACAATGTCATCAGCAAACATCATAGTCCACGGGGACTCCTATCTAATCTCGTCTGTCAACCTGTCCATCATCACAGCAAATAAGAAAGGGATCAGAGCCAATCCCTGATGTAATCCCACCTCCAACTTGAATGCATCTGTCACTCCTACCGCAGACCTCACCACTGTCACACTTACAATACAATTTATTTTTGTATAGCCCAAAATCACACAAGAAGTGCCGCAACAAGGTTTAACAGGCCCTGCCTCTTGACAGCCCCCCAGCCTTGACTGTCTAAAAAAACAAGGAAAAACTCCCAAAAAACCCTTGTAGGGAAAAAATAGAAGAAACCTTGGGATAGGCAGGTCAAAAAGAGACCCCTTTCCAGGTAGGTTGGGCGTGCAGTGAGTGTCAAAAAGAAGGGGGTCAATACAATACAATACAATACACAGAACAAATCCTCAATACAGTATAAAAATAAAAATTTTACAAGTACGGACCAGAATTTAACAGTAGATGATATTACATAATATGATTTGGATTTGTTTAGAGTCCTGGAGCACAGGTGTAGAAATGTTGAACCCTGCCTGGTGCTTTCATAATGCATACTGGAATTATAAAATTGTCCAAAATTTACTTAAAAAGATTGAAGTCTTCAATTTCGATACCACGTTATGTCTACTGTGCCTCTCTGTCCCTCCACTCGAGGGTACACTTATTTCCTCTGTGGGACCTTTGATTTGAAGTGCATGCCCCCTGTCTTTTGCTTTCAAAATGAACATTGGTTAGCTAAAAATGGTTCAAGATGTATTTTAAAGAACTGCTGAAATTCCTGTACATCACCTTCAAGTCTACTGTGCCCCACTGTCATATACATCAGAAGGGACACACATTTCCACAGCTAAACCTTTGCCATAAAAATGCATGCCAACTGACTGCTGCTTACAAAATAAACAACAGACAGCTAAAATTGTTCAACATGTATTTGAACAATTTTATGTCACTTTCATGTCTACTGGCGCTCTGTTCCGTCCACTAGAGGGACATTTATTTCCATGGCTGGAGAAGAGCTGTAAAAATGTGGGCCTCTATCTGCTCCTTTTAAAATTAACACTGGAATTGCAAAATTGTCCAAAATGTCTTTTAAATGTTCACAGGAACTCTCTAGTAACACTTACTTTTCTATTGTGTCCCTCTGTTTAGTCAGCTGGCTTCCTTTGTCAGAACTAACCTATACAATTCTATTTCTGTTCTGAAATATTCAACTACGATACTGAATATTTTTAATTTAAAAAATCAAGTGGTTCCAGAGTCTTTTTTAACTATTTCAAATTTTCTTAAATACAAATAAAGCTGATAAGACTTCTTGCAAAATTTGTGCTTCTGTAGGGTACCAAAGAAGTCAAACTGATTAGGAAATTTTGTGATCACAGTTTGTTTAAAGTACAGTATATTAAGAAAAATATAATTTTTCATCATCCTCAGATTTCTAATTTGGCATTGTTGTTGTATATATTGTAAATATATAATTTAAATTGTAACCGCTGACATGTGTTTGCATTTTCCATCAATCAGCTTCAATGTTCATACAAAGTAGGAAATAAAATACAGTACACAAATTCTGAAGTTAGCATGACTGTTGAAGGAAAAATGTTTTAGAATCTATTCTATGGAATTTTCATAACTTAATCATTGTATCGTTTGAGTTTTCTTGATATCTTTTATAATCAGCTTTTTAAAATACTTTTTGATTTTTTCTGCCACTTCATGGTATTAGAGACGACATTAATTCCCAATTTGGCCACTGTCAGTGTAAGTCGTTCTACTTTTTTTCTTGTGTCCATTAAATGCATTATCATTGAACATTAAATTTTCAATACATTAATGTATCAATTAAACTTGTCAAACAGTTGCAAATGCATGCACGTAATTAACATGTTCTACAAAACATTTCATTATCACTGAAGTGCTGATAGTAATCTAGGCTTTTTCAAAGTTCCCTTTCTGGAACATTACATGTAAGCTTTTTCTTTTAACATATTGTACCTGAAGAATAGAAAATAAATTAATAGATAATAATAATAATAGAATAATTAATAGAATATTGAATATATCAATATTCAGAGCCTGTTTGGACCTCACAATTGTTTTATTCAAGGCTCTGGTTCTTCTCTTTTTTATCAGTTGAACATTTTGTTATATAGGATGTCTAGCCCTTACATTTGCACAACTAATTAACTTGCAAGGAAAATAATATGGATAATTAAGCTATGTTTGATAAGCAAACATTCACCACTCATTGGTATTATATCCATCTGATATCTTTGCTCAGGACGTCTTTTAAACTTGTTTCATGCAACATGTAGTTTTGGTATCCTATGTGTTCCATCCATTAGTTACATTAGTGTCTGTTGAATCTGGGAAAAATGCATACAAAGTCTGACAATTAAGTTTGCAAACTAATCCTATAAAAAGTGCTACATTCTTCATTACTGAATATCACTACAGTCACCTTTGAAGTACTCCCCTTGGGAATCTATGCACCGATGCCAGCACCTAGTCCAACCTTCAAAGCAATTTTGGAACTCTTTTTCGGGAATGGCCATCAGAGCTTTCGTTGTATTATGCTTGATATCCTGAATGTCATCAAGACATCTTCCTTTCAATATTTCCTTTACCTTCAGGTTAAAGAAAAAAGTAATTGGGGGCCAAATCAGGTGAGCTGGGGAAGTGTTCTAATACAGTTATTTATTTACTAGTTAAAAACTTCCTTCTCAGGCAGTTTTGTGTGAGCTGGTATTTGTTCTTTGCTCTAATGCAAGCTCCGACATTCTCATGAGAGCACACAAGAACACGCAACAACAATAATGAACACCACTCAGCAAGACACCCTACACATCAACACGAACACAGCTGAGAGTCACTGATGTCACAAGGTTATGAAACCTTACCGGGCTGTTTGTAAAGTGCTGCCAACGTAAGCACATGGTGGTAAGTTCATGAACTTAATTTTCAGACCTAGTATAATATTTTAATTTATTGGAATTCAGGTCTTACTGTCTAACAACTGCTTGCAAGTTGCATTGGTTTAAAGTTTACCATCTGACCTCAGCCATCACAACTGACAGTCTTTGTTTCAACATTACATGCATCTTGCTTGAGCATTTAAAAAAAATTATTTAAATGTATTACTATTTAACTGCAGGTATCATATCGAAAATGTGGGTATAATCCTCTGCTACTATTGTGAGGCATCCCCACTTTGAGATCTGCTTCAAGTTACTAATTAGCCAGCTGACACACAAAAATGCACATACTGTTTATAGATGCACATATATATATAGACATACACATAATGACATATAGGGGGCACACCCTGAACAAGATCCTTTAATTTTCTTCAGACCCCTTTATCAGTCAACAAAAAATAGTCTTCTTTTATCTCCAAATAGATTTTATCCCACTCCATTTCCAAGTTGCTTACTTGGCTGTAGTAATAATAATAATTCTTTACATTTATATTGTGGCTTTAGAAGCATTTTCTTTCATACTAGATTTAAGAGTATTTTCAGTGCAACATTATTGCCTTCAGATAGTTTTTCTGGGTCAACTATAACTAAAACAAGACAACACAACATTCAACATGCTGGAGAAAAAAAACAGCGCTGTCCATCTGTTACAATGGCCCCCCAGCTGGATAAGGGAGCACACACACTATATCAACTGGGATGTCAGCCCAACATGAACACTTAGCACTTGCTTCATCAGATCACACATTATATTTAACAAAACATATTTTCGGGCTCACTTAAAGTTCTTTTAAAAGTACATTTCATTCACAGAGATCTCTTACACATACAGTTTAACATACTCAAAGTCACTTAACACTTTTCCACTCACTCAAGTTTTCATTTTGCTCTAGCATTCACACTCCTTGCTTCTTGTGATTTACTTTTCCTTTATTCACTTCACGTTAAGACATTGTTTTACTCACACACTGTACTTAAAAACAATCAGTACATAAATGATGTAACCCCCTGTTTTGTCTTGGTAGAGTAATATATATTGCTCTACTTTCCCCTATTGTATTATTAATATGTAGCCTTAGAATGCCTAATCTCACAGACTTACCACTGTTTATAAGGTACTATTGTATATAACTTATCCCCACCTTCCCTTCTATATCTATAACCTCAGGCAATTAGATGTAGTAAAAAGACAAGCAGAAGTTACACATAAAATAATGTATTATTGATAATATTCAGAAATAATAACAAAATGCAAAGTATATTTGAATACTGGCAACCATACAACCTGATTAAATGGTGATATGTAGTTCAGGCGGCACACAGACCTGTAGTTACTTAAATGTCTCTAGTTAAGGCATCATTGGTGCTCAGCTTTCAGCCACATGTCTGTTCAAAATGGCTGCAGAGCTGTGCTCTTCATTGTGTGGTCTTCATCATCACAGGTTAGCAAGAGAGATGCTTCTTTCAGATGTTGTTTAGTAAGAGAGAGAGTGTGAGGTTAAACAAGTAAATATATAGATTTTCTGTCCAACCCTTCTGAACCAAACCAATTCCAAACAGCCATACTTCAGACCAATGGGGGAAATAGAACATCTTAACACCTGCCCCCAAACCATATGTTAAAGTACACCTTAGCCCATTTGCGGGAGTAGAAATGACTTTAGCAAAGAAACACTCGGCAAACTGGTTTAAGACACATCCCCCAAATCCTGTCGTAAAATTCAAGCAGACCCATTCCTAATGGGTTGGGGGGTAAACACTAAATTACATTGCTATGCCTAAATTACAACTAAAGACATACAAAATATTCATCAAGTTATATGTAAAATCTCACATCACAACACCCCCAATCTCTGGTGTCCACTCAAGTAGGAAGCACAACAACAAAATTTACCAAAATACAATACAATCCAGCTCTACTCCACACCTGTGCTAGTCTCCGGGACAAAACTACTCCATGGCGATCCGATTCTGTGACAACAAGGAAACTATCCTACCCACGAAAAACCACGCAGCAAGCTTGGAAATATTCTCAAGCAAATACAGATTTGAACCATCACATCCACCATACCTTGCTTCTCTTATAGTTCTTGAAGTAGATGTGCATTTCCAAAACATATCAAATTAAACATAATTGCACACATACACGCAGACACATATCAGGAACATTCTGATTCTTGCAGGAAATTTTCTCTCTTGTATAAGTTATCAAAAGAACATTTTTCATTAAAACTTGATCAGGGTTTGAAAGAAAAATGTTTTGCACATTTACAAAACATTTTTAAGCAAAAGTGGAGACATTTTCACTTTACCAAATACTTTACCACATTTATTTTCATAAGATTAGATTTCTTTTGGTCATGAGTAGTACTAGGGTGTTGTACCGTGTTAGCCATTATGAATGTAGAGAAAAGCCAAGCAAAATGACACCTTTTATTGGCTAACTAGAAAGATTACAATATGCAAGCTTTCGAGGCAACTCAGGCCCCTTCTTCAGGCAAGATGGTCATGAGTGAAGATGTCTCATTTTAAATCCAGAATTATCCAATGGATACCTTCCTAAAGTACGACCAGTACTCATAGGAAGGTAATACATGCATTTTAAACCAAACTTAGAGACATGCTTCTCATTGCAAGGTGAAAACTAGTTATTATCATTTGCTCTTTTTCTGGTTTAATTCAGAGCTCTTTATATTTTGGCTTTATTTGTGTACACAATCTTTTCGTTCTTTTTCAGCAATTGCTTATAAAGACAGTGTTAATATAAGCATATGATTGAAGTAATACTTACCAACTTCAATAGCTTCTTAGTTTCTCTTTTTTTTCTATATCAGTTAGGAATAGCATATTAACATCTTAACACACGTTTTGTGGCTCATATTAGTGTTGGGGGTGCAAATTTAAGGCTCCGGACTGCTACATGAAATACCCGGAGTGGCAGGTGTACAGCTCATAAACTACACTTTTAACGGGTAGACAAGTCACTTCATTTTTTGGATTATTGAGACACAATTGTGTCAGTACTGAGTACCAATGGCTTATTGAACTTCTATATCACTCTATTAATTAGCATGATTAAGACATTACAGGCTTTATCGGTGCTGAAGCTGTTCATGTTGACTAGCTAAATACCAGACCTGCTATGGGTGACTCGCCTTTCAGCAATTTAACTTATACACAGTATTTGCATGCATCGATTCTATATGCTTATGATTTAAACAAGTGTTAGACAGAAAATTGTGTAATTTCTCATAGGTTTTCCACTGCACCATTTCAGATAGTTACTGATGTAACATATCTGTTTAATTAGTTTGTGAATATACCCATCCCTTTTGTAACCATGACAGAAATAATCAGATGAGAGAAATATGGTACAAAAAGAGATATGTGTATTTAACTTGCTTTTAATTATCATTTCCATTCCAATAAATACATTGTATAATTATTTATACATACAGTACATATCCAGGCTGGACAGAAGCCAACAGAACAGTACAGTCATCACACGAAGTGAGGAATGCTGACAACTATAAACCCATCCATTCTACAATGAGCTAAATTTTTGTGACATGCTAATGTTGCAAACAGACAAACTCTGCACGCTCCGTAAGATTCACACATTGATGGTTTAAAAAAGGTCACATCATTCAGTATAGTGGAACAACCAGAACAAAAATGACAGAATGAGGAATATCAGACCTGAAACAGCACAGTGCTGGTGCTACACATGTCTGAGCAGCTAAAGAATAGATGCCACAAAGTGGAATTGCTCAATTCCTTATACCTCACTCTGGCTTCCCCGAAAGGTGACATGGTATGTGGTTACTGTTTGATTAATTGTCTGTTATGTACATTAAGCTATATTTAACTGTAAGCAGTAACTAGGAAATAATCAGTGCAAATTGGTCATGCTTTTATTTCCATCAGTTTGGGCTGAAGGTTAAGATAGATTTTTTTTCTAACTCATAAATGAAACATTCTATGGCAATGTGCAATTAAACAAATTATAAGTAAACAACCTTGGTACATATTTAAAAGGAAGCCCTCTCCCCCAGTCCCCCCCCCAATCTTTGTGTTACCCTCTTTCTTGAGCTGGAATAAAGTAGGGGTGAATTCAGCAATATTCTTTTTCTCTCTTTCTTTTGATTACAGATATGAGTTTCATGTCTAAATGGAATAAACACAAAGGAAAAGCATTTTGTAATGCATACTATTATATAAGTAACTAAAGCAATCAAGGTTTTGAAAGCTTATAAAGATCTAATCACTTCAAATTAAAGCAATGAGGAATGTTGAATTAGCAGTAGTGATTGGCTACTAGATAAGAAAGCACGGGTAACCCTTCAGGAGCCCCAATTGTCCTGCAAGGCACACTCTCCAATATGGCAACACACCCAGTTATTATCAGAAGTCAAATTAGCATTAGACAATTTAATGAGGATCAACACAATGGAGTTTTGAGATGAGTAAAGCTGACGTCGCACTACATAACTTGCAGCAGAGGGGGATGTCAAACTTGACAACGGCAGCTGCTGATTTCATTGCCTGAGCTGGTCATATTTTAGGACTAGAATTTGCAGAGCATGTCAGGTTAGATGTGTGCATGATGACTTTTCACAATTGGAAAGTATCATGAGTTAGCCCCTTTTCCTGACAACCAATAACTTGCTCTTGGACAATCTGTTCCCATCAGAAGTGCTCACAGGATGGAGACAGGGTGTGAGATCAAGTTTGTGCTTTTTTTGCCCTCATTCTATCATAGTACACCGATCAGCCATAACATTATGACCACCCACCTTATATTGAGAATCCCTCTATTTATGCCAAAACAGCCCTGAACCGTTAAGGCATGGACTCCGCTAGACCTCTGAAGGTATGGAGTGGTATCTGGCACCAAGCCATCAGTAGCATATCCTTGAAGTTCTGTAAGTTGCAAGGTGGGGCCTCCAGCACATCCCACAGATGCTTGATTGGATTGAGATCTGGAGAACTTGGAGGCCAAGCCAACACCTCAAACTCATTATTGTGTTCTTAAAAGCATTCTTGAACAATTTTTGCAGTGTGCATTGTCCACTGAAAGACAAAACTACCATCAGGGAATACTGGTTCAATGAAGAGGTGTACTTGGTCAGCAAAAATGGCAGAACCCAAGGTTTCCCAGCAGAATACTGCCCAAAGCACCACACTGCCTCTGCCGGCTTGCCTTAATCCCAAACTGCATCCTGGTGCCATATCTTCCCCAGATAAGTGACGTGCACACACCTGGCCAGCCACATGATGTAAAAGAAAACGTGATTAATCAGACCAGATCACCTTCTTCCATTGCTCTGTGTTCCAATTCTGATGCTCACATGCCCAATGTAGGCACTTCTGGTGGTGGACACGAGTCAGTATAAGCACCCTAATCAGTCTGTGGCTGCACCACAAACTGCAATGCACAGTGTGTTCTGACACCTTGCTATTGGAACCAGAACCAACATTTTCAGTAACTTGAGCTTCGGTAGCACTTCTATTGGATCAGAAAACATGGGTCAACCTTCCCTCCCCATTGGCATCAATGAGCCTTGGTTGTTCATTACCCTGTCTCCAGCTCACAAGTTCTCCTTCCTAGGACCACTTTTGGTAGGTCCTGACCACTGCAGACCAGGAACATTTCACAAGTTGCAGTTTTGAAGATGCTCTGACCAAGTATTCTAGCCATCACAATTTGGCATTTGTCAAAGTCGTTCAAATCCTTATGCTTTCCCATTTTTGTGCACCCAAAATAACACCTTCTAGTGTTCACTCACTGCCAGGTGCCATTGTAACAAGATAATCAATGTTCTCCACTTCACTTGTCAGTGGTCATAATGCTATTGCTGATCGGTGGCTGACATTCATGGGTACGAACTGTGACTGCCTCAAACTCATTAGAACCTGTTACCAAAAAATTGGAAAAATAATATAGTGTGACCTGGCCACAAGAATTAGAAATTAAGATGTTTAAGAATCTGCTGTAATTTTTACTAACATTTGATAACTTCAAGACCCAAGGTCAAGAATGGTGCTATTGTGTGTGTGTGTCTCGAGGAATGTTTCTGGTGTTGCAAACTGCAGTTCCACTCATTTGGTGGATGGGACCAAATTCTCACACCAGAAACCATGAATAGGAAGCTTTCTGCTTGACACAGAAAACAAGTAACACACAGTGCTGTCATTTTTTTTTGTTGCATGAATTGAGGAGTCCGAGGTTGTTAATCGTTCTTCTCCTTCATCATTTGTAACTTTACCGCAGAACATCAGAAACGGCAACTCCGTCAACTCTTCTGTGTACAATGTTAATTGCTTTAAAACAAAGTTAACAGCAGCCTTAAACAGTGTAATATGTCTCCTTTTCACCAAACCCACAACGGGAGTAGGTTTTAAATGTTGCATTCTACAAATACAACTTTGCTTTGGTGGGCAGCACGGTGGCACATTATCCATTTTCTGCTACCTTGTGGATTCTAGATTCTGGGTTCAAATCTCTCATGTTGGTCCTGTGTCTGTGTTGGCTTTCCAAAACATATCTTTACAATGTCGAAGTTTGACTTCAAGGCTTTTTATCAGTCAGTGAACCACCAATCCTTTAAAGACTTGGAGATGGAGCAAAGTAGGAGCAAACAACACTGAACTGGATTAAGCAGATTTGAGAAAGCGGTTAGGATAATCTATTTCATACAGTACCTTGCCTATTGAACACAACGTTGAGCCTCACCACTAACCCCCCAATATCCATCCATCCATCCATTTTCTAACCCGCTGAATCCGAACACAGGGTCACGGGGTCTGCTGGAGCCAATCCCAGCCAACACAGGGCACAAGGCAGGAACCAATCCCAGGCAGGGTGCCAACCCACCGCAGACTCCCCAATATGACCCACTCAATTCATATTATGCGGTTTCAAATTATTATCATCAAGATGTCAGAAATAAGGTGGAAGAGGCACTCACAAAACACAGCTAACAAAGACACTGGGATAGACTGACAACTGAGGAACATGGAGAGAAACTGTAAATTCCACCCAGAAAGCAATACTTGTGGCATTTCATTAAAGGAGTCTCCTTTAAGTAGGCTGAGTTTCTGTATGTTTAACCAGTTGCTTGAGGAAAGCTCAATTTTGCAGAGAGTGGGCCATTCTTCACTTCCATACTACGTTTTGTTTAAAAAAATTACTAAAGAGAAATCTTGTTTCATTTAAAATTTTAAACCAATTTGCTTCTCCCCCATGGATCTGCAACCTTAATGAAATATCTGGTTTTAGGAAAACAAACATTCTTTAATTAAATTCACAGCAGGCATCAATACTTTCAGTTGTCCCTTGAAATTAACTTCACACATTAAATGCACAGTGCTGAAAATGTTGAAGAAATGTAGCATGGCCACAGCCTTGCTTCTTTATTGACACCATTTTAATGAACTAATTCAGTTGTCCCAATAAATTAACTTATAAACTGTAGGAAAAAATGAGAATTTAACTTGCTCATCCCCAGGGACAGCAAAACAATATAGGAAAGCAAGTGATCACTGTTAATTATTGGTGTTGGGTAATTAAATAATTTGGCATGTTGTTACTCGGGGGGTATGCTGGAGCCATTCCCAGCCAGCACAGGGCACAAGGCAGGAACAAATCCCCGGGCAGGGTGCCAGCCCACCGCAGGGCGCACACACACACATACACCAAGCACACACTAGGGACAATTTAGGATCGGCAAAGCATCTAACCTGCATGACTGACTAGCATGTTGTTACTGGGACTATGCACAGATAGAGCGCACTACTGCACCCACTACACGACTGTCTCTCTCTGTTGTAGGAGGCGTCTCCGGCCATTAGAACTGAAGAGACGGTCTATTAAGAGTTACAATTTATCCTGGCAGACCTACAATTTATCCTGGCGCAGATAAAACAGTTTTAGGATATCAAGTCTTTAAGGGTGATGTCCAATGTTGTGTGGAGTTGTTGCTCCAGGATCAAGTGGAGGATTATTCTTGCATTGTAGTGTACTCTCTCTCTCTCGTCACAATGTGGTCCTTGGTAATGTTATGTGCTTTTCTCATTTAGGTTCTTTGCCATGTCCTTGGTAACTCCACTGGGGAAAAACATTATTCTTTCCAGCACAAGAGTTTAGATGAAGGTCCCTTTTTGAAGTAATTGTTGCTTCTCAGACTTGGCTTGACTGAGTAGATTTTATCTTTCAGGTCTGCAAAGAGGGGGGATTGCCCCCTCAGAGTTTCAAATGCAAAGACAAGATTAGCAAGGAGGAAGTAAGGACAGCTATGAAGAGGATGAAAAATGGAAAGGCTGTTGGTCCAGATGACATAAATATGGAAGCATGGAGGTGTTTAGGAGAGATGGCAGTGGAGTTTTTAACAAGATTGTTTAATGGAATCTTAGAAAGTGAGAGGATGTCTGAGGAGTGGAGAAGAAGTGTACTGGTGCCGACATTTAAGAATAAGGGGGATGTGCTGTAACTACAAGGGGATAAAATTGATGAGCCACAGTATGAACTTATGGGAAAGAGTAGTGGAAGCTAGGTTAAGAAGTGAGGTGATGATTAGTGAGCAGCAGTATGGTTTCATGCCAAGAAAGAGCACCACAGATGCAATGTTTGGTTTGATCTGAGGATATTGATGGAGAAGTTTAGAGAAGGCCAGAATGAGTTGCATTGTGTCTTTGTGGACCTGGAGAAAGCATATGACAGGGTGCCTCGAGAGGAGCTGTGGTATTGTATGAGGAAGTCAGGAGTGGCAGAGAAGTACGCAAGAGTTGTACAGGATATGTACGAGGGAAGTGTGACAGTGGTGAGGTCTGCGTTAGGAGTGACGGATGCATTCAACTTGGAGGTGGGATTACATCAGGGATCGGCTCTGAGCCCTTTCTTATTTGCAATGGTGACGGACAGGTTGACAGATGAGATTAGACAGGAGTCCCCGTGGACTATGATGTTTGCTGATGACATTGTGATCTGTAGCGATAGTAGGGAGCAGGTTGAGGAGACCCTGGATAGGTGGAGATATGCTCTAGAGAGGAGAGGAATGAAGGTCAGTAGGAACAAGACAGAATACAAATGAGAGGGAGGTCAGTGGAATGGTGAGGATGCAGGAAGAAGAGTTGGCAAAGGTGGATGAGTTTAAATACTTGGGATCAACAGTACAGAGTTATGAGGATTGTGGAAGAGAGGTGAAAAAGAAAGTGCAGGCAGGGTGGAATGGGTGGAGAAGAGTGTCAGGAGTAAAGCAAGAGTGAAAGGGAAGGTCTACAGGACAATAGTGAGACCAGCTATGTTATATGGGTTGGAGACGGTGGCACTGACCAAAAAACAGGAGACAGAGCTGGAGGTAGCAGAGTTAAAGATGCTAAGATTTGCACTGGGTGTGACAAGGATGGACAGGATTAGAAATGAGTACATTAGAGCAGGGGTCCCCAAACCCCGGTCCGCGGCCCACTACCGGACCGTAGCCGTCTGACAGCCGGGCCGCGAGAGAACTGCCGGCAACGGAGACTCACTCAGACTTTTCAGAACACTTGGCGGGCGGGGCTTTGCAGTGGTGCAGAGAGAGGAGAGAGACCGAGGTGAGAGAGTATTACAACAAAGTATTTTTATGGTCCCGACAGTTTCCCCATATGACACAAATCTATAGAAATCGCGTTACTACGAAGTACATTCAGCAGATGCTTTCATTACAACGAAGTGACCTTGAAATGCTTGAACGAATCATCCACAGAGCAGTTAGATCTGTGGACGCAGCTCAGTTATACACCTTTGCACAACGATCCCCAAACAGAAGAAACATTGTAAAAAACAAATCTCTTTCTTCGAACTTTCCTCGTACTGTTTTTTTTTTTGCTGTTTTTCTTTTCCGTGATACCTTTTGCTTATTGCTTGTCAACATTTGAAAAACATCCATTGGATGACAGGTATCAGCAAGAGTGAAAGGGAAGGTCTACATCAGGGGTCCCCAACCCCCGGTCCTCGGCCCACTACCGGTCCGCAGCCGTCTGACAGCCGGGCCGCGAGAGAACTGCCGGCAACGGCGACTCACTCAGACTTTTCAGAGCGCTTGGCTGGGGGGGCTTTGCAGCGGTGCAGAGAGAGGAGAGAGACCGAGGTGAGAGACTATTACAACAATGTATTTTTATGGTCCTGACAGTTTCCCCATATGACATGAGTCTATAGAAGTCACGTTACTACGAAGCACATTCGACAGATGCTTTCATTACAACGAAGTGACCTTGAAATACTTGAACAAATCATCCACAGAGCAGTTAGATCTGTGGTCGCAGCTCAGATGTGCACGTTTGCACAACGATCCCCAAACAGAAACATTGTAAAAAAATCTCTTTCTTCGAACTTTCCTCGTACTGTTTTTTTTTTTTTTTTTGCTGTTTTTGTTGTCTGTGGTTTTCATTGATTCCTTTTGCTTATTGCTTGTCAATATTTGAAAAACATCCATTGAAATTTAACTCATTGTCACCCTCCTATAGAAACGGCAGACACGAAAAAAAGATAGCAGTGTTAATGTTTGTGATGTGCAATCTGTTGGATTGGCAAATGTAAAGCATATGTCTTTGTTATATGCAAAAAAAGAAGAAAAATCTCAGATTGCAAACGTATGCGAACTGCTTAATAACTTTAATAATAGAAATGTTATGTAAATTGTGTATAAAACTGCCCCCTCCAACTAACCCACCCCCCCCCCCCCCCCCCAAAACCCCTCCCCACCGGTCCGTGGAAAAATTTGCATCTAATAAAGTGGTCCTTGCTGTCAAAAAGGTTGGGGACCACTGGTCTACAGGACGGTAGTGAGGCCAGCTGTGTTATATGGATTGGAGACAGTGGCACTGACCAGAAAGCAGGAGACAGAGCTGGAGGTAGCAGAATTAAAGATGCTAAGGTTTGCACTGGGTGTGACAAGAATGGATAGGATTAGAAATGAGTACATTAGAGGGTCAGCTCAAGTTCAACGGTTGGGAAATAAAGTCAGAGAGGCGAGATTGCGTTGGTTTGGACATGTGCAGAGGAGAGATGCTGGGTATATTGGGAGAAGGATGCGAAGGATAGAGCTGCCAGGGAAGAGGAAAAGAGGAAGGCCTAAGAGAAGGTTTATGGATGTGGTGAGAGAGGACATGCAGGGGATGGGTGTAACAGAACAAGATGCAGAGGACAGAAAGATATGAAAGAAGATGATCCGCTGTGGCAACCCCTAACGGGAGCAGCCAAAAGAAGTAGAGTAAGTAGATCAATGACTCAGGCACTGCCACGAGAGGCAGTCTATTCAGAAGCTCCGTGTACGACTTTATCTTTATACCTTTTTATCTATTTCACTGATCACTCCTACCACTTTCTTTTATGTGGACTCATTCCCAGGACACTTTTTACTACTTGGAGATGGATTTTTACACGCCGAGACTCGTCTATTCAGGTAGTTAACTTCAGGTGCTGAGAACAAATGCCCGCGCCGGTGTGGTTCCCTATTTACCTGAAGAGGTAAGAAGGCTGTATCGTGGCAGCAGAGCCGGAGCTAAGCTAAAGGCGAGGCGGCTTGCGAGAAAGTGCTGTTACACGCCTTTGGTGCCTTCTGTGATCCTGGGAAATGTGAACTTACTACCAAATAAGATAGATGAACTGCCCGCGATGGTGAAAAATGTCAGGACCTACGGAGAATGCAGTTTGTTGTGTTTTTGTGAAATGTGGCCAACAACTACCATCCCAGATGTTAACGTGGAGCTACCCGGGTTTAGCACAGTTAGAGCGGACAGAGACGCAAATACCTGCGGAAAGGAGGAGGACTCTCTCTCTATGTGAATACAAGGTGGTGTAACTCTGGACATGTAAACGTAAAAATCTCCACTTGTTGCAGGGACATCAAACTGTTGGCTGTAAGTTTGTGTCCCTATTACTTGCCCAGAGAGTTTGGACACGTCATTGTTATTGTTTACATCCCTCCTTGGGTGGACATAGAGATAGCGGGTGACATCATCCATTCTGCTGTTGCTAAATTGCAAATGCAGCACCCCGAGGCGCTTGTGCTAATCACTGGAGACTTTAACCATGTGACGCTGGAGAAAACATTACCGGCCTTCTCCCAGTATGTGGATTGTAACACCCGGGGAAATAGGACTATTGACCTATTATATGCAAACGTTAAAGACGCATACAGCGCCACCCTGCTGCCTGCGCTTGGGAAAGCAGATCATAACCTGGTCCTGCTTCAGCCTCACTACAAACCAAGAGTGAGGGAGCTACCTACAACCACACGCTCATTCAGGAAGGGGTCCCCTGAGGCAGAGCAGGCTCTGAGAGACTGCTTTGGAACTACAGACTGGGATATCCTGCAGGGATCATATAGTGAGAACACTGAGGAAGGTTGTTGACTGCACTACTGACTACATCAACTTCTGTATGGACATTGTAGTTCCAGTAAGAAGAGTACGCTGCTATGCTAACAACAAGCCATGGATTACAAGTGACATCAAGGGCCTTTTGAACCAGAAGAAAAGGGCTTTTAAAGGTGGTGATCAGCATGAGCTCAAGCACGTGCAGAAGGAACTCCGAGTCCAGCTCAGGTGCAGTACAGGAGAAAGCTGGAGCAGAAATTGCAGAATAACAGCATGAAGGAAGTGTGGGATGGGATGAAGATCATCACTGGCTGCAGCTCGAAGCGGGGTGCCACCATTGAGAGAGACGTGGAGAGAGCAAACCAGGTGAACAACTTCTTTAACAGGTTTGACCATCCTAACCCACTCTCACCTCGGCATACTGCACCCTCCACCCATCCTCCTTACAGCAGCCCCGGTAAGCAGAGAGCGGAGAAGACTTCGTGCCAGCAAAGCAGTGGGTCCAGATGAAGTATCGCCACAACTGCTGAAAGCCTGTGCGCTGGAGCTGGGGAGTCCTCTACGGCGCATCTTCAACCTGAGCCTGGAACAGGGGAGAGTCTCAAGGCTTTGGAAAACATCTTGCATCACCCCAGTCCCAAAGGTATCACATCCTGGTGAGCTGAATGACTTCCGGCCTGTCGCTCTGACGCCACATGTGATGAAGACCATGGAGTGGCTGCTGCTTCACCACCTGAGGCCACAGGTCCGCCACAACCTTCACCCTCTGCAGTTCACATACCAGAAGGTGGGAGCGGAGGATGCCATCATCTACATGCTACACCGATCCCTCTCCCACTTGGACAGAGGCAGTGGTGCAGTAAGAATTATGTTTCTGGACTTCTCTAGCGCCTTCAACACCATCCAACCTCTGCTCCTTAGGGACAAGCTGACAGAGATGGGAGTGGATTCATACCTGTTGGCATGGATCGTAGACTATCATAAAGACAGTATGTGTGTCTCGGGAACTGCAGGTCAGACATTGTGGTCAGCAACACAGGAGCGCTGCAGGGGACTGTACTTTCTCCGGTCCTGTTCAGCCTATATACATCGGTCTTCCAATGCAACTTGGAGTCCTGCTATGTGCAAAAGTTCGCTGGCGACACTGCTATCATGGGCTGCATCCGGAGTGGGCAGGAGGAGGGGTACAGGAACCTAATCAAGGAATTTGTTAAATGGTGTGACTCAAACCACCTACACCTGAACACCAGCAAAACCAAGGAGCTGGTGGTGGATTTTAGGAGACCCAGGCCCCTCCTGGACCCCGTGATCATCAAAGGTGACTGTGTGTGCAGAGGGTGCACACCTATAAATACCTGGAAGTGCAGCTGGATGATAAACTGGACTGGACTGCCAATACTGATGCTCTGTGCAAGAGAGGACAGAGCCGACTATACTTCCTTAGAAGGCTGGCGTCCTTCAATATCTGGAATAAGATGCTGCAGATGTTCTATCAGACGGTTGTGGCGAGTACCCTCTTCTACGCAGTGGTGTGCTGGGGAGGCGGCATAAAGGAAGAAGGATGCCTCACGCCTGGACAAACTGGTGAGGAAGGCAGGCTCTATTGTAGGCATGGAGCTGGACAGTTTTACATCTGTGGCAGAGCAACGGGCAATCAGCAGGCTCCGGTCAATCATGGAGAATCCACTGTATCCACTAAACAGTATCATCTCCAGACAGAGGTACAGCTTCAGCGACAGACTGCTGTCAATGTCCTGCTCCACTGACAGACTTAGGAGATCATTCCTCCCCCACACTATGTGACTCTTCAATTCCACCAGGGGGGGTAAACGTTAACATTATACAAAGTTATTGTCTGTTTTACCTGCATTTTTATCACTCTTTAATTTAATATATTTTTTTTTTTTAATCAGTATGCTGCTGCTGGAGTATGTGAATTTCCCCTTGGGATTAATAAAGTATCTATCTATCTATCTATCTAGAGAGCAGCAGCTAGTGGTTCCAGTTCCCTTTAAAATCAGGATCTTTGTAAATTATATTGTAAACATGTTTGGGAGTGGGTGTGGTATAGCAGGTCCACAGCTCATGTCAAAAAGGGCCAGTTTTTAAAATAAATAATCGCTGCACTCGCGGTTTAGCGAGGGGGGCGTAGTGGTGTGTGGCCAAGTGGTTTTCGGGGAATTCGTGATGCGGGCGATTCTCACTTAAGTGCACAGGTGAGGAGTCATCCACATCCGTAATTGTTCCCGGGAGCTGCTGATTGCCACAGTTGTTCCACATCCCCGTGATAAATAGTAGTGCGAGGTAGCTAGCAGAAGGGAAAAGATGATGAAGAAAAGAAAGACGGAGGTTGCAGGGAAGAAGGCAAGAAGCAGTGAGGAGAAAGCTGGTGTGTGTGTGAGAGAGAGAGAGAAAGAGAGCGAGTGCAGGCTCGCAAGCAGCTGGACAGTTGAGCCCTAGCGGGGTGTTTGGCCGACACCTACGGTAGTCGATTGTGGTCGCTCCCTGGAGTGACCAGAAGACGGATGGCTCGCCGCGGAAGACAGCAGGAGTCGGGCGGCTTGGAAGGTAGATTCCCCAACGCGAGCATCCTGGCCGTTGGGGGAAGCCAAGTCTCGGTCTGGAGAGAGCAGAACCGAAGCCAGGGATCGGGAAGCCTCCAGACCAGTCGAGTGGAGAGAAGGTCAGCTGCAAGTAGGGCGACTCTCCTGTTGCAAAGCCCGATGGGAGAAGCAGGGGAGCCGCCAGGTAAAAAGAAGGCACCAGGCTTTGTTTTTAAAGAGATTGCTTCCAGCCGTTGTTTTAACCTCGTTTTAAAGGATTTGTTTTTTTTTCACCTCCATGTTTCAATTTTAATGGATTATTTATTTATGGATATTTGATGCACGGTACTTTATTTTTAACCTTGTTTTGTTTGCTGTTTTTAATAAAAGCACTTTACACTTTTGCACCATCCACTTGCTTTGTTGTGCCTCACTGCCAAGCTCATTAGTGACATTACCGACGGTGTCAGGTTCAAGGCTCCCGTAAGGACGATGGGAGCGTGGAGCAAACCCGCATCGGCACAGTGGGGGTGGTGTTATACTTTAAGGTTGGGACAAAGATAAAAATGGAATAAAGTCAAAACTGCTGTACACCCACCTTCAAACATTGGATTTAAAGACAAATGCAGGTCACTGAATTGTGCATTTTTCTCATACAAAAGAAAACTTAATGCAAAATAAACTGCTTGTAATGCATTACATATTATAAATATTGTATTAGATTTAATTATTTTTTTTATATGAAATGAGAAAAAAAAAAAACAATGCTAATCTCCCCAGGGAAAGCTTACCTACCGGTGACTTTAACAAAGCATCCATTAACTTTCATTTGCTTCATTCATTGTCAAAACAAAAAGTAAAATCATCAAGTTAAGCTCACAAGTTGCTCATTCACTGCAACAATCACTTCATCACATCTCTCAAGCTTTTAATTTTTGGAAACAACCAAAAATCCTCTTCTTTTATATGTGTCTTTGCTGCTCATTCATTTGAGTTTAATTGTTTCACAGATTATGTGAGCAGTGATACTGTAATGGCGAATATTATATTTTCATGCCATAGAAACTAAAGCTCTCTATGCCAAGACAAAGGTGTGGTTTATATGCCACATCAAGATTCAATGCCATGTCTGTAAATAGAACAAAGGACCCATATTTACTCTCCACAGAATTCGTGCTTGAGCAAACTCTTTGTGATTATACTACATAATCATATGATGACCCATCACAGACACGTCAGCAAACCAAAGTATAGTTAAAGAAACACGGCCAAAGAAGTGGATGGGGAAATAACAAAATTAAGGAACTGATCATTTATATATCTATCTATCTCTATATATTTATATATTGTCACAAACTCCACAAAGAGCCATAGCAAGGTTTGGGGCAGCCATCTGTATATTTGGTTTCCTGGCTGCAAAGTGATGTTTAGTGATACCACTGCTGTGCACAAAACCTAGTCCAAAACAGAACTGAGGGAATAGGGAAAGGGAGTCTTTTAAAGGGGAAGACAGGAAGTGAGGTCAAAGGGGTTGGGCTCACGAGGGTCTTCAACCATAGGCACGAGCCCAGACATGACATCACAGGGGCCAGAGCCAGCAAGGTGGTCTTCCATAGGCTCGGACCCGGAAGTGACGTCAAGAGGGCCAGGTGGAATCTCCCATGAATGGTCTGCAGGCAAGGGAGAAAAAGAGTCAGTGCACTGTCACATCCTGGTCTGATTTGGAATTGCCCTTACTGAAGCCCTTTAGCTGCCTCCCATCCGCATGTGTGTGACTATAATTATATATAATGACTGCACAATATTTGATACAACTGGTTAAATTTGGTTTTCCCCAAATGGAGCAGAGGCAGGTCAAACAGTGAGATTTGAACCCACAAGAGCAGGGTTTAAAGTCCAGAGCCTAAACCACTATGCCTGACTAATTAAAGCTTCTAATGTACTGTGGCACCCAGCCGGGACGCCCAGGAAGACAGGAGGAGGGCTCATGACTCCTCCAGACCACGAGGGGGCGACCGCCCTGGTTCCTTTGGGGGCCATGGGTACAGAGCTGGGAAGCTCAACCCTATAGGGGCCCGTGGTCACCCCCAGTGGGTGCCCCAGTGCCTGGAGAGCCCTGGACCTCAGCACTTCCGCCACACCTGGAAGTGCTAGGGGGAAGAAGACTGGGGACACCCGGAGGGCTTCCGGGAGCATAGCCGGCACTTCTGCCACACAGGGGAGTGTCCGCGGAGGAGTGTCGGGAAGCACCTGGAGCCCATCCGGGCGTGTATAAAAGGGGCCGCCTCCCTGCAAACGATGACTGGGTTCGGGCGAGGTGGACGCAAGTCTTGGAGCCGAGGAGTGGAGGTGGCCTGAAGAAGGAAGGCACTGGAAAGAGAGGCCTGGACTTTGGGGATTGGTGCTGGAGGCACTGGGTGTGTGCGTTGAATACTGTAAACATTGTACATAATAAACGTGTGTTGGGTGACATAACGAAGTCCGTCTGTCTGTGTCCGGGCTGCTTCTCACAGTAGATAAAAGAGATGTAATGTGTGCCAAATCACATCAAATCCCTGATGGGTGGAAGCTCAAAGCACCTAATATACTTTGACAGCCAGGTGTCTCTTAAAGTCATTTCACTTCAGACAACTTTCCCAGCACTGTGTGGTCTTAGCCTTCATTTACATAGTTTTAGCAACTCTGAGGCAGTTGGTGGTGTGCTCCAATAAGGGCCAATTGTGCAATGCCATACCCAATGGTTCACTCCATCTAGTCGGAGACTCACTCTGATAAACTGGTTACATTTATTCTTTAATTGCTAGGGTGGGGTATGTGTGCATGACAGGTGACTTAAAATGAATTCTCATTCAGAAGTACAATGCATAATGACAAAATGAGGAATAAGGAACATCGATGTTTCGGTTCTCACAAACAGAAGAGATGCTCAGCTGTCTAATCTTTCACGTTTTATGTACGGAAACAGAATGGAGAAATAAAGCTGACAAGACTGTGGCACAACGCGCCGTCGCTGTTAAACCTTCATACTGCCAGACAGGGGCAACGCTATGCTACTGGCAGTCATTAAAATCTCATTAGCAGAGATGATCCTACTGCATTGGGGCCTTGAGCAAGTCCCTTAAACAGAAACAAAATTCTCTAGAGGGGGCTGCACAATGTCCGTCCCAGTGCTCTGACCTCGCAAAAATTTAATGTGCTGGATTGTTGCCATGTAGTCACTCAATGTGACTTATCCAGCAATTCAGTTGTGCTATTCTTATGACCATAACACTGTGTTTGAGTGGCAACAGAACAGCTCAGTACACTGAAAAAATACAATTTAATATACCACATGTAGACCTTTTCTTTGAAAGGCACAAAGTACGCAGAACAAATACTATTTGATATACCACATATACTTTTTTTGGAAAGGCACAAACATTACAAGAGTCATAGATTTATATTGTGAAGATTGTTGTTGCATGCACCAGACATTAAGACTGCAAAGTCCATTTCACAGCACACTACTTATCCCATTCAATTTTCAACCAGACTTCATTTAAAATAATCATTGAAAATTAGGAGCAGTCACAGCACACTCCCATGACCTTCAATCATGCAGTGTGATACGCCCACTAACTCAGTCCAACTAGTCTGGGATTTGTCCCAAATAAATCAAACACATTTGATTTTGTCTTAATAGGGATGGTCTGTGCACTTGAGAGCTGCCAACCACACATTTCTTTGTATGAACATTAACATATTAGCATATTTGGCTTTTTAATTGATGTCACGTAATGTTTTTATTTGTGGTATTTGTAATTTAAAGGAACTTTAATACAAGCCAACATTGCCCACTCACCTTGTTTCACACAGTTTCTATCGAATTTTAATTTTAATTTTCTGGTCATTTACAAAGATTACAGTGTACCTATTGGTGGCTGCACTTATACTGCTCAGTTGGTTGTAAGATACTGAGCATGCTTTCTTTAATTTAATTATTTTATTAACTCTTTTTTCTTAGCTCTATTCATTCACGTTTCTACAAGGGAGTCAAAATGGATCCCAAGATGTCTTACATCTACAAAATGTGCAAAATAAACTAGAAGAGTCAGCATGGTTTTATAAGTGTAAGATCCTGCCAAACTAATTTGTTTATTTTTGAAAAGACTATTGGAATAGTTGTCAAAAGCAAAGCACACATTTACTTAAGACTTTCAATAAGACTTTGAGTCTTGTGCTGAAGATTAAATTTTAAAATTACCTGTTTCTAAAATCGTATAATCTACAAAACTGGATCTCAAGTTGGGTAATCAACAAGAGACAAAAAGAGGACAAAAAGAGTACAGATAAGAGGAGAATGCTCCTGTTATGATGTGGTGGCAATCAACGGAGTCCCTCGGGGTCTTTCATTAGATCATTAAGTTTTATAATTTATATTAATGACAGATTCCAGTGCATTTAGAAATTCACAGATCATACTAAAAATTTGAGACAGCAGATACTGAGGAGGCAGTGAAAAAGTTTAAATTCACAAGTTTTAACTGCTCTAAAAGTAATAAAGTTAAAAAGCTACCGTGTGAAGAGGCTGGTTGTTAAACATTAGAACTTTTGTTAAAGGTAGGCTTAACTTTAAATAACATTACTGCATTAAGAAAGGTATAGGAAAATGAAAGCAGCAACACCTGAAAGAAACACTATTCAAAAAAAGATTACACACATCCTCAGTATTCAGTAGTCTGACTTAGAGGATGTAATAAACAACTTTATTTGCAGTATTAAATGCAAAATTCTTCCATTTTTTAAGAAAGTATGTTGTTATTTATATTAAACAATACTGACAAATGTCTAAACTACACTCAAGTTCCATACATAAAGGATAAATTATGAAACGGTACAAAAAAATCTAATAAAACAAAAGATCTTTCTAAAAGTGGCACAAAATGATAAATTTATATGCGGAACCTTTTGGAAAACTTGGTTGAAATGGAAACTGTTGAAGCTTGGGTGCTGTGCTTCATGTCAACCTTCATAAATTTTGGAATTGGCTGAGCTTTGTGTACCTGTGGAATATTAAAGGGGGAAAATAAATTAATCCAACAAAAAACCTTACACACCCCTACAGAGTCTGGTGAGTGTTTCAAATGGGATGCAACTAACAGAAACATAAACGTATTACAATTAACTCATTCCCTATTGACAAATTAGGTACTGAGTACATGCTTTTTAATTGAGGAGATTATAGGAGGCATAACCTTGAAAGCGAAGTATTTTCTCCAAAATGTAATCCACTTTGCTCACAGTAATTACTGTCTATAATACTATTAGGTACTTATAACACATTTCAATAATCTTGGGACACACCTTATGAAAACATCTATGCACAGGTTATACACAATGTTTTAGCACCAAAGCTGAGGAAATAGCCCTTCAAAAGGAAGTTACATGAATTTCTAATTTCTAATCAATTAGTATTTCTACAATCTGGTGTGCCTCTTACGGGGGTAAAAATTACCTTTAGATAAAGTTCTTTGCTCTGAACAGAATTTTACCTGCTCTTGGTGGAGCCTTGCATTCCCTTCCTTCTCTCGCTCTTCCTGCTCATTTCTTGCACATACAACCTCCTTCTCTGACAAAGCCCTTGCAAACTCCACTCGTTCTTTTGAACGCTTTTCAGTTAAGAGCTTAAAGCCTCTGGAAGCTGCAGAATTACAAATGGTCCCCATGTTTAAAAATAAAGCAGAAAAAAGTTGGGGTGCAAAATAGGAAAGCACAAGACACAGGTTATTTCAGAGATCGGCAAGCACTGTGTCACTTATGTTTACTAGTTTTTGTGATAAATAAGTCTGTTTAAATGTGAATGTTGCTAACTTAATTTGAATTTGGGTAAAATTCTGCCACTATTTAAAAAGGATTTATAAAAGGAACAGAAAAAGTTTAGTACCTTCTAGTACTCTGCTCTCCTCCTTTGGGATAAATGGCCCCTGATGAGTGACTGTATTGGGACGAGCCTTGAAGACTACAGCTTCCACTTGCTGTTTTTGCTCTTCTTTTAACTGTAAGTAATTACATAATTTGGTTTAATAAAGTCAGTCTGCGCAGTGTTGATATTTTCAAAAGTTCTTAATTTCTAAAACCTCAGAACTTCCACAAACCAAATGCATAATGTAACTTTACTAACACATTACAATAAATCAAATTATGCAAACTGCAAATCTTAATTGTATTCTCTTTATTTTTCCACTAAAGAATGAAGATGCATTACTGTAAATAACCTGCATTGGAAATTGATACCAAAACAGTAGATTTGCACAGTCAAGCAGATATAGAGTATGGCAGCTAGCCTAATGGTGGTGCCAAATTAAGCCCAGGTTGTGTACCAACAGAAGAAATTCTTTGAAGACATCATTAAATCTAGAAGACCAACAAAACTTCAGAAACACCTAAGAAACTTCAGTCTTTGTCCACATGATCACAAATATATTTATAAAATTGGTCACCAGTATTGGCTTAAAAGGCAAACTTAATCCAATTTCATGTTACTAGAACAGGACAATTTCAGTACAGATGCTGTTAACTGTTAACTAAAAAATAAAATTCAATTAATAAGATGCACAAGCCTTCTACACAGTTGGTTATGCATGAGCCAAAAGTGTTTACCATTAAAATAAACCATAGGTGGTACCTTTTATTAGAAAAATGTCAGTGATTCTAATTAAGTATAATATTAGAAATATTTGATGAAAATACAAGGCTAGCATGCTTAATAAGTGTACAAGTAAAAAAAAAAAATCAACAAATTTGGCTCTTAATCTAACAAAATTATTGTTTACCAAGTAGTCACGGCACTTTTTTCATTATTTTTCTAATTCTTCCAGGCTAATTCACAGGCTAATTAAAACTGACACTCCTTGTGTCATTGTGGGTAAAGCAAAATGAAAGTCCGAAATCAAAGCAGCTTCACCATTTCTGCAAAAGACATTTAGTAACTTGCGCCCTAGAATTGTAGAGTTCTGAAATCACTTGCACTTTTGAATATTTTAAATTTTCTTTAACCTGTAGGTAAAAGGTGTGCTAACCACTGGATGGAAAACGGACAAATGAGACTGAATGCAACAGTTTGTAACTAAAAACATTTTGATTCAGTATAAAAACAAAAGTTAATAGTTTTTAGGTAAACATCTAAGATACGACATCAAAACAAAATGGCATCCATTATGTTATCAAATTTACACCCAAGCCTTATAAACATTAAATGTATTTGTCTCAATGCTTGTTCAACTCAGAAACTACTACTAATGGAAAAGAAAATATAAAATTAGCTGCACTGTTATCAGTACTGAAAATATGAAGACGTGCTGATCACTTCAAATAGCAAAAACACACAAAATGAGTTTACTTCTCCCTCACCCAATGACTTTCTATATATAACTATCCAAAAGATTAAAAGCCATACAGCTATAACGAGAAAGGAGTTTAAATTAAGACATTTTCTCACCTCTTCCTTGTGTAGTTCTTCTAGGTGTTTCTCTTTAAGGGTTCTATTTTCCTTCTCTCTTGATTTAAAAGAGAAGGGGCATACTTCCACTTGTTTATTTTCTAAGGGTTTCGGCTTGAAAGGAACTCCAAAACGAGGTACAGGATTTGCTTTCACTAGTGCTGGCTTCTCCTGTAAATGAAAAATAGCAAAGCAGACTTTATATAAATCTATTTAGAAATTGCCAACAATCCCAATAAACTTTTGGTACTGAACCAAAAAAACGGCAAATTTCATACACACATGCTGTGTTGGTTTAGGTGCAGGCTTCTTTGGAAGTAATCCACCTTCTAGGATTTTCTGACCACGTGATTTACATTTAAACCTACAAAAGTAAAATGTCAAAATACAGATCTCTCCCTCTCCAGATACTCCCTCCAATCTCACTGCATTGTCTCAAACATGCTTAACATAATTAAAACTACTGCAGTATAATGTGTTATAATATCTCAACATAAAAAACAAAGTTAAGCAACGACAAAGAAAGATTTCATTTGGGTGTGTTCTATAATGACCTACATAGTTTAACCTCTCAAACAGTTACCAGAGCTGCTAATTCTGTGTGGAATATGCATTCAGCTCAGAATATACTTCAACAGGGGTTACAATTCCAGAGGTCAGAGGTAGATTTCAGCATAAAGAATTCCACAAATAAGGAAGTCATTCATGATCCTCACAAATTAACCATTCATAAAATGTATTAAGTTTTAAATCCGTTAACCTGGTGTGTGTATGTACTTGGCTGGTTCATATATATTCAACTACAATCTGATGAATTAAACAGAATGGAAATGCATAAGACTACTCCGATTTCTGAAGTAAATACATACAGATAAAAGTACATAAAGGTAAGCATGACTATAGAACAAACATACTGCTTAATTTTTTCCAGCGTCTCGGCCTCTGCAGTGCTTTTGCAAGTGACTGGACGATTGCACCTTATGGCAAGCAGGTTAGGAGTTTTGGGGTTAGTCATCCTTAATTTTGTTGTCCTTACAGGTGACGGACCTAAGTAAGGAAAAAATATAAAATTCTACGAACCAAAGTAAAAAACATACAATGTTAGTCGGATCACTTTTGGCCTTAAAGGTGTTTAATTTTACTCCCCTTACCTTCTTCATTGTTATGTTTACTCTTCACATGGAATTGCATTGGTACTCTGTTTTGGAAGGCTTTGATCTGTTGAGCTATGGGCACAAATTCATTGTCCTCTAGTCTCCTCTTGCTCGAGTAAGAAAGATTAAAAGGTTTTGTAATAGTGCAGCCTTTTCCTATTCGTGCCTGGTAAAGAATGTCAAACAAAATAAGCCAAACTAAGAGCCAACAGTTTTTTCACATCCACATGAGAACCTGAGATACTGATAATTTTCATAGTATAAGCTCAAAGCACTGCCACAAATTCAAACAAATCATACACAAGATACTTTGCACATCCAGCTATAAACAATACATACACACAACCTTCTCCAAAAGTCTTTAGAACTGTAAGGAATTTAAAAAAGTTAAGAGAACAGGTTCTGAAGGAATAGAGGATTTTCATCAAGAAACATGAAATTACAGCAAATATAAAAAAATGCAATTTCTTACAAACATACAGGCAAAAAAGGATGCTTGCGGAGCTCTGCTGCGAAATCTACTTGTTTGTATGCAGTTTCCAATTGAGTTTTGTTTTGCTTTATTCGGGCATCTGTATAAAAATGAATGTCTACTGGCATATATGGAACACCTGTAACATGAACAAGAAAAACATGCTTTATCATTTAAAAAAAAAAAAAAAAAAAAAAAAAGCCTTGGTAAAAGTATTCCAGCTTAATGTTCATCCTCCAGTAAGCTTCAAGCAATAGTTAAAGGATAAAGCCATTAAGTAATCAATAATTAAATAAATTCTAAATCAGAGAAGTTTTTAAAACCATGTAAAGACAACTTAAGAGGAAACTTGAAGGCTCTTTTCTAACAATCTGTCACCTCAAGCAATGATCCAATGTACGCAAACAAAATAAATTAAATACGGAATTTAAAGTCCAATATATTAGCCACTAGATTCCACTGCCTGCCTGCCTTAACACCAGAATTACCAGAGCCTACGAAAAAACTCGTAGATCCGTCCTACCTTAAATCACTTCGCACCACTCCATCAGCATCTTTTGTCCTGTAAATGTGGATTGTGAACACAACTGAGAGAATAAAACTGAACCAAAAAAAAAAAAGCTAACCTTTACAAGTATCATGAATTTACACAGGCTGTTACAGACTCAAATCAAATGTATGTTTTTAATCAAACAAAGTAAGAATATGAGCAGCTCACTTCTCAAAACGGACTCATCCGGGGTCGAACCCGTGAAGTTTGGATTATCAATCAACAGTTGATATCGTTATGCCACCGAAGCGATCGTATCAAAGGGGTTTGAATGTTGCACTCTAACATGGGTTCTTTTTCTGCAGTTATATTCTTGAATAGAAGCGCACTTGTTCTATTATATTTGAACCTTTTGTGAAAAGTGTTTATTTGATATTTGGACTTCAGGCTTCAAACATTAAACACGTCATGTCTACATTTTGTCAGTTATTACTAAAACATGAAAAACGTTTCTGTTTTAACGATGTGTTTATATAGATTGTTGTAGACACGGAACACACATGAAATGCATGTGTTCCAAATAACCATATAGTATTTATAAAAGGTGTCATTTTGCTTGACTTCTCACTCTATACAACTCTAAGCAACTGACACGCAAGTAAACAGACTTGAGCTGAGAAAACTGTGCGGCGATGGGGGGATGTGATAGTTGGCTGCTTGCTGCTTATCGACACATTTACAGGACAAAAGACACTGAAGGAGAGGTGCGAAGCGATTTAAGGTGGGACGGATCTACGAGTTTTTTCGTAGGCGCTGGTAATTCTAGTGTTAAAACATACTTTAACTCACAAAAAATTAGGTGGAGGATACAGCATGTAATTTGGGTGAACACATCAAATTATTTTTTCAATTTTTCTTTTTGCATTTGTGATGACAGAGCTGTAGCCTTTCCCAGTAATAACAGGCCAAAGGCAGGGACTGTCCATAGACTATGTGTTATTCCAACATAACTCAATTTCATGCCAAAACCAGTTATTCACACTACACTTATACAGCAAACATTTACGTTTGAAGGCAAAAATTTACATTGTGGATAGTTATTCTGAAACATAGCCAGCATTTAAAACTGGTTAGGTACCATCTAGAATACTAAGCAAATTTGTCTTTAGTTATCACAAGCTCAAAAATGTTTCATACAGTTCCTTCTGGTAGCTGACATTATCCTTGTGGCTTTTATAACAAAGATAAAAGTAAGCCCATGTGCAATTAAGGAATTCTCTTTAAAGACAACTATCAAAGTGACAAGCAATATAAACAGTTTGATCTGGGAATAATATCCTTATTCCTATATTCAATTTTTCAACTTGCCATAACAACATTATCATGCACTTGTAATAATATCACTTTCCACACTAATCTACCAGCACACTAAAAGTAATGCTTGCTCTTAAAAATGATACACATTTGCAACAATTGCAAGAAACAAAAGGCTTTAAACTATTAAGCCTGCTAACACCAATTACACTCAAAACTCCCAGGCTGACATTACATATGACCCCAACATACCTGTCCCAGTTAAAGCTGCTTTTAAGCTTTTGTCATTTTTTTTTTGCAGCTCTACCCCTTTCTTCTGAAGCTGTTGCATCTTTTCTTGTTCTTGCTCCTCTGTGCTTTTCACCTTAGAGGAGGAGATGTTCCTTCTAGAGAGAAAAATAAAGCACAAAAAGCATTAAATTATGCAGCAAACTGCCCAATGCTGGAGAATCACTCTGTCAACAGCTGTGAAGTTATTCATGATCAGCAGGAGATCAAACTGAGTGGAACAAGGGCTCAGCTAGGCCATCTCTGTATTGAACATACAGGAGAGCTTTTGCCAACATCTAAAGAGATTGATCTCTCAGTGTGGAAGGAGTGTAAAGGATGTAAATTCAGATCAAGTTCTGAAACTGTCACCGGTTTGATGCCTGTACTCACTTTTCTGGGTGCAGAGTAAAAAAAGTGCATGACCAGAAAAAGAACAGAAGGGTTGCATGCCATATAAGCTATGTTGTTGAAACACTAGCAGCCTGAACACGAGAAAGGTTTGTGTGGTAGGACACAAGATGAGAAATGGAACAATTGTATTGGGTATTTCCACAGCATAGGATAGGTATTCAGAGTTTCATTGAAAGGAATGTAATATTTGTAGAGTTACATATTAAATGAATTCTTTATTCGATTGTCAGTTTGGGGTGTGCTTCTACAAAAAGAGGTCGTAATAATCTAAAAACAAAAACGCTTCAACATCAATGACTATTATGGTCAGTTTGGCCTGGGATAATTACAGTTTTGATGTTCCATCTATAGGAGCAGATAGAAAAGGCATAAGGACCAGCAGCTAAAGTGAGAAAAAGATACTTCTGTTACAAGTCCAAGAATGCCAAAGTACATAAATGAAAAGCCATATAAAAATCAAATGGAATATTTAAACCTGTTCATACTGGGGAAAAAAAAAAATCAAACAAACCTAAACAAATCTTTATCCTTACATAAACATGTGAGGTAAGATTTTATGTGAACATTCACTATTGCCAAAAACACAAAAAAACTGAATTAAACCATTAACCTTTCCAGCTACTCAAGTCTTAACTTCTGAACACAAAAAATAGAACATTTTAAAGTCACCTTTATCATTACTTTACCAGATAAATGTGTATTAATGCATTTACAATGACAAACACACTTATTTAACATTGTATGTTGTGCGGTGTAGATGTTTTGGTAAGATTACGTTACAGGTAATTGATTCATTATCCATTAACTTGAAGCTTATAAAGTGTATAGAGTTGTTGCTCCAGCAACCTACTCCCACCTGAAGGCATGATGCAGTTTTAAAAACCTTTACTAGCCTTAACCTGCCAAACAGACATTTTCATTTAAACA
Source organism: Erpetoichthys calabaricus (assembly GCF_900747795.2). Lineage (NCBI taxonomy): Eukaryota > Metazoa > Chordata > Cladistia > Polypteriformes > Polypteridae > Erpetoichthys > Erpetoichthys calabaricus. Next base: position 251,661,357 of record NC_041395.2, on the reverse strand, counting down.
AAAAGCGCAAGCACCATTAAATTTAAAATACACAATTTTCATATACTCAAGTACACTTGAATTCAGTGGTGTATGCAAAGAACTGGTCAAATAACATTCTCTTTTACTGGCAGACCCCAAACACATACACAAACAAAAAAAAAAACATTGTACAATTAGAAATGTCTGACAATAAGCAGTTGGGCAGACTTAGATGAACTTGCATACACATACAAGGTATAAGAACTACAAATAGTATTTGTGAACTCATTATTGATCAAAACCGGAAGCATACAAAGGCAATCAAAACAGTTAATAGGATGCTGGGTTACATAGAACAATGTGACAAGCACAAAACCAAGAACTCCTCACAAATGGTATTGGTATATTATTCGGCCTCAGCTTTTAAATCCCGATTGAAGACTCACTACTTCAGTTTAGCATATTCTGACTAGAGCTGTTGATTAACTGTACAGACTGCATCTCTGTTGTTAGTCATTAGCAATAAAACATAAGTAACATGATAGTTATAATTTGTTACTAACCCTCACCTATTCTGTTTCTCTTCTTGGTACTCAAATGTGGCACTTGGTGCCATGGCCACCTGCCAAGTTGTTTTGCCTGCCTAAGGTAAAGTCATCCCCGATGGAGGATCACAGGAATCGTGGGGTAGAGGGGTTCTTTCATCGGATTGGCTGGCTCAGCGCTGTTTCAGCTGTGGAATGGCCAAATGGGGGAGGCAGCTTGATGGCTGAGGTCTCCAGGACTCTAAACAAATCCAAATCATATTATGTGATATCATCTACATGCTTCCTGGGAATATGTCTGTTAGAGACTGCAGCTTTAATAAACTAAAAATCTTTCTCCAATGGTACAGCAGTGATTGTCCCAATGGTACAGCAGTGATTGTAAGATTAAAAAAAAAAAAACTAAAGAAAGCATATACAGTACTTGGCTTCTATAAAATTGGCTGGATAGTCATAATATTTAAAGGAGAGTTACTGGCGAAAGCAGGATGCAGTCAGGGGTTCCTGAAGTTGGGACCAAAAGAGAGACTACAGAAGGCATATCTCCCAAGTATAGGGAGAAGCGAGGTCTTCCATACTTTTGTAGTTGAGTTTCAAGGCTCAGTGCAGTTGCCAGAGCATTATACTTTTTCAGGTTCCAAAATAAAAACACGCATTTGCCAAACATGGGATTCATTCAAAGGGACACAGTAAATGGCAGACAGTGGCCCTTGGCCATATATTGATTATCACCAAACTGAGAGCACATCAGCACTTTTAAATAACCTGCATGATTCATTTTTCGCTTGTTATGTCCCATCTCCCTGTCAGGTTATCTCTGTCAACTCAGTGATGTGGATTGAACTGTTTTAATTTATGGCTTCAGTTATGAATTTGTATGGAATAAACCTCACAGAAGTTGCACATCTTACACAGCCACCTTATTCTTTTAAGGACACTGAAAAAAGGCCAATAAGATGCTAAGTAGCCCATCAAATACAAGAAGGAACTTCTTAACACCATTATGACAAAACTATAACGTAATCACTTCATCTCTTACTTCAACAAACATGAATAACCTGAAAAGCTACTTCCTAAAATATTACACTAGGCATTAACATCCATTTTTTCTTCAAGAAAACTAAATCAGAATTCATATCCCACAGATGAAATTGTTAGTCAACAAAGATGTTAAAATTCCAGCAACACACCGTCTCACAAACAGAATTTTAAAAAAGTGCTTCCTTCTAGAAGATCAAGATAGATTTAACAATTGCCTACACAAATCAAACGCATGTAGTTTTACAGATTTCTGTACACCTGACAATACTACTAGAACTACATCTTGTGAATCCCAAGGAATTGTTTTAATTGGCTACAGAAATAGCCTTTGAAAGAGTTGAAGTATGTTATTTATTACATTAGTTAAAATTAGGTTTATATCATTTAGTCTTGCATGTCATATGCATAATACACATGTCAGAGCCAAAAGTGAGTGAATTTTGCTTAAAACAGAGTGTCACATTTCTAAACCAATCCAATGCCTCACAAAGGCGGCAGTGATTCTGAACTGCAAAGAGCAGTGCCGCTCTCATTAACTCCACTTGTTAACGCAGTCTGATAGACGGCAAGCTTCTGACCATGAGGACCTGTCTACAGTCAAAGAACCTTCTTAATAAATAAATTAAAAAAAACAACATATATATCCGCTTAGCTAGCGATTCCTATTTGTTCAGCAGACATTATCATTTACAGACTGTTAAGGAGTAATGTTTTTGAGAGAGATCAGAGCTCCATGTGTGTTAGAGCAGGGGTCCCCAACCCCCGGTCCGCGGCCCACTACCGGTCCGCAGCCGTCTGACAGCCGGGCCGCGAGAGAACTGCCGGCAACGGCGACTCACTCAGACTTTTCAGAACGCTTGGCGGGCGGGGCTTTGCAGCAGTGCAGAGAGAGGAGAGAGACCGAGGTGAGAGACTATTACAACAAAGTTATTTTTATGGTCCCAACAGTTTCCCCATATGACATGAGTCTATAGAAATCACGTTACTACGAAGTACATTCAACAGATGCTTTCATTACAATGAAGTGACCTTGAAATGCTTGAACGAATCATCCACAGAGCAGTTAGATCTGTGGTCGCAGCTCAGTTGTGCACGTTTGCACAACGATCCCCAAACAGAAACACTGTAAAAAATCTCTTTCTTCGAACTTTCCTTGTACTGTTTTTTTTTTTGTTTTGTTTTTTTTTGCTGTTTTTGTTGTCTGTGGTTTTCATTGATTCCTTTTGCTTATTGCTTGTCAACATTTGAAAAACATCCATTGGAATTTAACTCATTGTCACCCTCCTATAGAAACGGCAGACACGAAAAAAAGATAGCAGTGTTAATGTTTGTGATGTGCAATCTGTTGGATTGGCAAATGTAAAGCATATGTCTTTGTTATATGCAAAAAAAGAAGAAAAATCTCAGATTGCAAACGTATGCAAACTGCTTAATAACTTTAATAATAATAGAAATGTTATGGAAATTGTGTATAAAACTGATCCCCGCCCCCCGACCGGTCCGTGGAAAAATTTGCATCTAATAAAGTGGTCCTTGCTGTCAAAAAGGTTGGGGACCACTGTGTTAGAGGGTAGCTATTGATTGCCAGATATACAGTATCACGGCCACATGCTTTTCTCTCCACGCGTGGGACACTCTCCCGTCACAGCTGAACATGATCAGATACAGTGCGAATGTTTGACATGGGAACATACATACTGGTACCTTCCTCTTGCATTTAGAATTACATTTTAAAAAAATTTTTTAATTGATTTTTAAAGATTGTCCTTTTTCACTACTACGTGGGGGGACAGCTAGTTACACATATAAAAGGTTGCGTGTGCAGAGCACACAATACACAATTAATAAAAATAAATTGTTGTAAGGGAAAAACTTTGTTACAGATGCATTCATAGACATTAGACAAATGGTAAACATGCACTATATGATGCTGCTGGTGCTCTGCGTGAGTGATAAATGTGAACAATATGTGTTGCAGGTGAGGTGTGTGCTGTCTGTTGTTTAGTTACAACAATATTGTAGGAGTTGATAGAAGGTTGAAAGAATAGGGAGCTCTATTCATGAATATAAATAGCAAAAATGCATTGAAATAAACAATGTCACATTCAGAGTTGATAAAGAGGAGCCTCAAGAGTTGCAGTACTCAAACCCACCGAATTAACCAATCAGTAAAAGCACCTGGAAAGCATGGATAAGACCCACCTAATTAACCAATCAGTAAAAGCACCAGTAAAGCATGAACAAGACTGCACAGCACCTACCTTCTGACAGCATGTCTAATGGAGTAACTAAATTTAACACAACAGTCTAACTGGAAATGCAAAGATGCCATGCCCGAATATGGCCATTGCATTTTAACACATAGTATATCCAGACCAAAATGCTTCTCTGAACTATTTTCTGTTGTTCTGCCATATAGTTATGAAGATGTCAAAATGAGAATGATATGGTAGCAGACAGAAGCACATCTGAACTGTATGGAGTCAAGCAGCTATGGTGTTCTACATTAGTGTGTACGAGTCTTCTGTCACCGCACTCATTACAATATGCCTCTTAATTATAAGTTTCAGTTACCTTTTGCAACTGAGCTCCTAAAAGAACAGCAATTTTAGCTTTCTATTTTCTGTCAGGATGAAGTCTTTTGTTCAATTTCTTTTGCTCTCTCCCTGAAAAATTTGGCAGTTTAAACTTCAAGGACTGAAGGTCAGGAGGTTTAGTAAAAAGCCTTTTGGCCATAGACTTTGTATTGCTGGACTGCACCACAATTCACTACAAACTTAACATGAAAGTGCACTTCTGGGAACAACCGGTTGAGAATCATGTCTGTCCCCGTGAGGCTAATATATGTGCATGGATCAAACCACTGTATACCAGTTCAGAAGCTTCAGTTTGTATTAACAACACTATCTCCGACTACTTCAAACTAGAACGTGGTACTAGACAAGGATACCTCTTGTCATCACTGCTATTTGCAATTGCCTTTGAGCCACTGGCTGTTCACTTTCTAAATGCATCAGGGATAAAAGGTATTTTATGAGGAGGACTTCAACAGAAAATATTAATATATCCAGATGATATTGTAGTGGGTGATTCTAAATTGTCCATAGTGTGTGCTTGGTGTGTGTGTGCCCCCTGCCCGGGGTTTGTTTCCTGCCTTGTGCCCTGTGTTGGCTGGGCTTGGCTTCAGCAGAACCCCGTGACCCTGTAGTTAGGATATAGTGGGTTGGATAATGGATGGATGGATATTGTAGTGTATATATCAGACCCACAAAATTCATAGCCTGCAGTCCTAACTGTACTAGCAGAACTTCAAAAGATATCTGTACTCAAAACTAATTTGAACAAAATTGTGCTTTTTCCAGTGAATTCTCTAGCAAATAGAATTTTATCATTGCATATCAGTTTAAATATCTAGGAGTAAACATCACAAGTAAATATAAACTTTTTTTTCAACAAAATTTTGCTGTTTGCATGGACAAAATGAAACATGATGTGCATAGATGGTCTACCCTCCATCTTACTTTAGCAGGGAAAATTAACATTATCAAGATGAATATCCTCCCTAAACTTCTGTTTCTATTTCAAAACATCCCCATCTATGTTAACAAATCATTTAAGAAATTACAATCAATCATCACCTCATCCACACATCCCAAGGGTGATCCTACAACGACGTAAATCAGAAATTGGCATGGCTCTATGTAATTTTTAGTTTTACTACAGACAGCAAACATACAAGATACAAAAACCCGGACAATGACACAAACAGATGAGCACACACTAGCTTGGTCTGCAATAGAAATGAAATCCTGCAGTACCTCTTTATATTCCTTGCTTTGTACACCAGTAAATACAGTATAAGGTATCATCAATATACTAACAACTAAATTGTCCTTTATTCACTCAGAATATAATAATAATTCTTTACATTTATATAGCGCTTTTCTTACTACTCAAAGCTCTCTCCACGCGAACTTCACCTCAAAGCATATTTTATCTGTGACACCTTTACATGATAACCATCTTTTTCCACCCTCTCAAACTTAGTTTTTAATGTCTGGAAAATGTATGGGATTAAATCATTTAGAGATTTGCATATAAATAATGTCTTTGCATCCTATGAACAATTAAACTCTAAATTTAGTTTCCCATCAACACACTAAACTTTGCAAAACTAAACCTGACCAATTTTCCTCACCTCCCACCTACTTCTATTCCAGAAGAGATACTGATCAGTCTTGAAGACTCACAGCATTTCGATAATATTTAAAACTATTTTTAAGTACCTTCCTTTCAAAGATCCCAATGCATAGGGGGAAAAGGACCTCTTACTTTTATCTCTTACATTTCAGAAAAGGAGTGGAAGCAGCCATGCACAGGATTCACTCTAGCTCCATATGTGCAAAGCATTAAATTATTCAACTTAAAAATCTTTCATCGAGCACATCTCTTTCGTTTAAAATTGTCCAAAATGTTTCCAGGGCAAGATCCAACCAGCGAACATTGCAATCAAGATCCAGCTTCACTAGGCCATATGTTTTGGGTGTGTACCGAATTAACATCTTTCTGGACAAAACATTTTAAATGCCTATCAGTCAGTCTTGGTGTCACAATCACTCCTAATCCATAAATAGCTGTGTTTGGTGTACTCCCAGAAGGACTCAAAGTGGAGAAGGACAAACAAACTGTAACTGCCTCTACTACACGTAGACTTATTTTGCTCAAGCGAAAGAATCCTAACCCACCTCTGTTAAGTCAGTGGGCGACTAATGTTACATGCTATTTGAAATTGGAAAAAATCTAATTCTCTCTTAGAGGATCTGTTCAAAACTTTTTTTAAACTTGGCAGGATCTAATCAATAATATCTTAGAATAAGAACGTTTACTGGGGAGAAAGGCTCCTTTCCCTCTATACTACTCTCAAAAGTTTTACTCTTGCTGTTGGCCTCTCTCTCTTTCTCATGGGTGAGGGTTGAATTGAATTTAATTTTGTTAAGTTTACCTTGGTTGCATGGAATGTTACATGGTTTAAATATATATTTTTTAAACTTTAAAACTATAGCTCAGAGGTGGAAAGCTGAGCAGGTACATGTTGTCAAACTTTGGTAGGCTATGAAAACAAATCTGAAGAGAGACACGCTAACAGAAAGCTTTTTATTGTCATTGCACAAAATGTACAACAAAATTTTAGTGTTCCCCCCTGAATAGTACATACAATATAATAAAAACAGAATCTTCAACAGATTCAACATATACTCTGCATTTTAAACTACACACAAGCATTAATATAAACCAATAAAATAATAGAACCAATAAAACATTGAATGCCTCTGTATGGATAGGTATATACAAGGTGGAAAAATATAAATAGTAAATATTGTAAAAAGTTCCATTTTACAGTAACAGTACACAAGATATTGCACTTTTGTCCCATTGATGTCTTGGGTGACAGTGAAAGACATATGATCAAAATCTTGCACTTGGAAGCAGTAAACAGTTTTTTAACAAAATTTAGTTCTCTGATAGTGCTCAGGTAAAAACTTTTCAGTAGTCTGGAAGTATGCATCTTAATAGAACTAACATGCCTTCCAGAAGGTAGCAGGACTGAAAAGGAGGGTAAGATGGGTTCCTAATGATTTTTTGATCAGCTGTAGACACTGGGTTCTGTATGTATCCTCTATTGAAAGTAACTTGATGTTGATTTCCTCCTGCCTTGTAGAACTAACACGCCTTCCAGAAGGTAGCAGGACTGAAAAGGAGGGTAAGATGGGTTCCTAATGATTTTTTGATCAGCTGTAGACACTGGGTTCTGTATGTATCCTCTATTGAAAGTAACTTGATGTTGATTTCCTCCTGCCTTGCACACAATGCTTGCTGGGATGGGTGCAACCCTGAATGGATGGCATAATGAAACATGTATAACAAAGATTTTTTTTAAAGTTCTGAACTCTCCGTGGTCTAAGTTTATAACTAGTTTTAATTTCACAAGGACGTTTATCGTGTGGCGATTGGTTATGTGCAGAAAGAAAAAGGAAGGATAGGAACAGGGAGTTTGGTATGTCAGAAAGAGACAGCACGCATGCAATAAAGAAAGCCCGCTCAGAAGAACATCCATTGAATTCTGTGTTAGTGTCTTCGACCACCAGATCACGAACCCAACATTTACACAATATTTAAGTTAAACCTGTGCAATACCCATTCATACATCCAGTTTTTTGGAGCCTTGTCACACCTGCCATAAAGTTCTCTACACTGAACGTACACCTGGGGACCTCTTACTGCGAGGGAGCAGCACTACCGCCACACTACCATGCATGTTTAATAACTGCTTTAATGCATTTCATCGTGAAAAATTATCTTAGCATTCTACATTTTCAGAGAGCAGGAATATCATGAAGTGAATATATTCTGTGCGGCGATCGCTGCCTCTTAGTGCAAGAGGAAAAGTCAGTTTAAGAAGCACGTACAGCGATTAACAACTGGGTCGGGGAACACTTAACACAAAGCATTTAATGTGCTATATAACTTATGACGGGGTTTGAGAAAATCTAGTGAATTAAACATTGATTTTAGGATGAAGAGCAGTTTACGACATTCTACTTTAATGACAAAATAAACTACGAGAATAAAGTGGAAATGTTGACTTTGGTCTCGACATATAGTTTTTTTTTTTCTTCACAGTGTCCGTATTTTTTTTCTTCACCATGGCCCTAATACGCTTCCGTAGGGCTATACCACAAATAGCATTATAAATGAAAGTTGCAGTTTTATTATTTATGCATATAGCTTAGCTTGAAGCAAGGTCCATCCTAATATGCTTCCGTAGGGCTATACCACAAATAGCATTATAAATGAAAGTTGCAGTTTTATTATTTATGCATATAGCTTAGCTTGAAGCAAGGTCCATATTAATGCAGTTTGCCTTAATGATGGTTCAGTTGGTAAAGATGTCATCACCAAGTTGCACTTGTTTTATTTTATTTTATTTTTATTTGGTGAATACTGTGTAATGCACTTGGGCTTGAAGTCTTGGAAGTACAGTAATAGTATTATTACTGGAAGTTGTACTATTATTTATTTGTTTAAATATTATGCAGTTTAATGATGGTAAACTTGTTGAAACAGTCACTTAACGTGTCAGTGGACAGAGATTGTTAACATTAACAAAGTGTAGTTGGTTTACAAAAAATATTTACTATTTATTCCTTTTCTAAGACATGTTCAGTGCAATACAACTTTTGACAAGCACCTCTGGATATTTTACTAAGTCTAAATGCCTCTTTGGATGGTTGAAAATATGTTGTCAAAATTTTAGCTTAAGTTGTTTGCAAACTTTGTTCAATAAAAAGGCTCTATATTTTGACTGCATCTGTCATGCAATGTGATTCTTTCTCTTCATTAGTGCCAGCCCCTTGAAAACCATCACTTTATGGGGCCATGCATACCTGTATTAATACTTGTGTGCACATTAAAATGTTTTTTTGTATAATGTACAATTCTCGTGGAATAGGTTATTCTTAGCCATTAACTGCAGTGGAAAATGTGGTTAACATCCACTCATGCAAGGGAAAAAAATACCGTCCAATACCATAAAACTGGTATAATTTTGAAAAATACCATGATATAGAATTTTGTTCATACCGCCCAGCACTACCAACACCTTTGCAGAGGCTCCTTCACAGCAGAAAATACCAAAGGGACAAAGTGAGTGACATCTGATGGACAAAACAAGTCCATGTGCCGATTTTGTAACCGGAATTACATTAATCCAATCAAAAGGTACATTTTCTATAAAATCCTAGCAGCACTCGTCCCTTTTTGGGGAAAAACCATCTTGCACTCTCTGAACCTGTTCTCAAGCCTAAAATTGATGAGCTGTGCCACTTTGGGTAGCTGTAAACTGACAGTCCCTTCACTTTGGGGGCCTTAAAGCCGAGATCTATAATACCACTCCAAGCACTGTGCAAATGACTGAGCCCAGTCTAAGAAGCAGCAATTACTCAAAGGGAACTTTCTAAATTCCTGTGATAGCGAGTAACATTTTCCTATGAAACTGCAGAAAATACAAACAACCTAACTGAGAAACGCACAGCACATAAGGAATAAAGGAACACACTCCAAAGAGAAACTGTGTAATCCAACTCAAGAAAAATCCTCCACCTGAACCTGGAGCAAAAGCAACAACTCCTTTCCATCAGACACCATTCTTAAGGACTTGGTATTGTAAAAATATTTGTGCCAAGATAAATAAATCTAAAACAACTAAATAGTCATGGTCTATTCTGTGTTACTCACTTGTCTTGTATCCTGTTTATGTCCATAAATAAACAGTTATCATGCTTCTATACTCCTTGTGTTTATAAATACATTGTATTATTCTTTTTCTTAAAACTAGTGTGCTTCAGTTACCTTCATAGAAGTCTAATAGCCAGAGGCTGCCTCCTAAAAAGAAAGGTAAGAAAAGCAAAACTAGAAGCCTAAACAAATTATTTAATATCAGCATTGCTGTAGGCAAAAAGTACAGTATAACAGCAGTAAAATCGCTTACTCAACTACATAATTTTGCCATACCTGGCAGGAGGAAAGTTAAAATCCCTTCTTCCTATGCTCATTTCTTACCCCCGGATGGCGAAGTTATATTGTAATTATTCAACAGGAGCTGGATCCTATCCCAGCAAGTACTGAACACAAGGCAGTAATGATCAATGGATGTGGCACCAGTCCTCACTGGGTGAATACAGACATACAGGCCACTTTAGCAATGCCAATCAACCTAACCTGCATGCATCGGGACTGTGGGTGGACACCAGAGCACCTGGGAAGAACATGCAAACTCTATGCACACACAAATGCCAGTCTCCTTCTATGTGCCACCTTGCCATCCAATATCATCGATTGTGCTCCTCTCGATTCCATCCATCACTTTATTCAAACAGAATAGCGTGCCTCTGAATGGAATGATCACTTGGTCCACAACAATTAGCAGTCAGCAGCAAAGACAGTTTAGCCCCTCATACACAGGGAAAGCTCACACATGGGCAGTTAAAGAAATGCTTGCTCAGTCAGTAGAAGGATGATATTCACAAAGTAAATGCTGCTCATGAAGACAAAATAGACCAGAAGGAAAAGTACCAAGAAGCAGACCAAATGTCATTACTTCAGAAACTCTAAGAAAATTAACACTCATATTTATATGCTGTAGAAGCAATAATAATGACAATCATTCCATCTTCCTAACCTGCTTAACTAGGGGAAGGTTGCGGGTCAGCTGGAGCCTATGCCAGCAAGCATCTGGTGTAAGGCAGGAGCAAAACCCTGACAGGGCAAACACACAAGTCACTTTAGCAGCACCACTTTTCTGTTATTTAAGGGGACGTCTGTCTGTTATAGGCCATGAAAGAAAAAAATTGCAGGAGTAAATGCAGGATTATAAATAGAATATAGCTTGGTGCTGATAGCTTTTGGATGGTCATAACTCGATCTGTGACAGAGGCTGCAAACAGACAGGCAAACGGGAATGTATTCAAGTAAATTAGTTTCAAAAACCATAAGATTAAGTAACTCTTTCCTTTCATTTATGGATGGTACCTTATTTTACTTATTTCATACCTCTTGAACTGGGATGAGAAACCTTTTGTTTGAACTGTAGGATTGCTTCCAGTGTTCACATTTCCCCATGAATTCACAACATTTGAGTAACTATGTGCATCATGAGTGGAATCAATACCTAAAAAGACCAAATAAAGGAGGAAATTGATGAACAAATGTTAAAACACATGCAATTACATACTGTACAACTGATTTATACTGCCTCAACTGACCATTATTCATAAGTGAAACTTCATGTAACATATTTACACACCTTTTTCCAAAGTATGTCTCAAAATAGTCAAAACTCACTATCCGATTTACTGAAGGAGTGTATTTCCATTAAAGGCAATCCATAATATTTAAACAGTGAAGCACCACCTAGAGAAAACTTGCATTTCTTGAATAACTTTAATACATGAATCATTGAAAACATAAGGACGGACTACTAAAAAGCCTCACACAGAGCATCCAGAGGTTGACTAAAGCAGTCCTGCCAATCAACAAGCAAATATTTCATCAGCATTATTATCATCAGTACTATAAAAATCATCACAGAGGAGGGAATCAAGGGACAGGATGATAGGTGATGAAGACTCTTGAAAGTTTAAAAAGGGCAGTTCACAATACAGAGGCTTAAAATGTTTCTAATGTGATACAACCTTTGTTAAGATTTTGAACTTCTTGGAGGTTTGTGTTTGTGGGAGATGGCAGTTAAGCAACCACCTTGATCTCAGGATTACTGAACTTGAGGCTAGCCTGCATTGTACTAAAGGGGCACAGGAGGAAACAAACCAGAGAGGTAGAGAAGGGTGGGTCATTGTTGAACATAAGCACAAGGCAAGAGATGCAAAATGTGCGTGGGAATTCACCTCAGCATAGCTGGAGGTGTTTAGCCATTGTAAGGACCTTGTGCAGAGAATCTTGCACAACATGTTGCATTCCAGATACACAGATAGGAGACCTCCCTGGTCGGATGGATAGACTCCTGGCTAGAGATAAGTGGATCCAATTTTTACTGTCCATGATAGAACTAATTACTTAAGGTTAGGATACCAGCAATGCATAACAAATTTAAAGAGGTGCAAAACTGAGGAACAGAACTGAAAAGTCGATCTTCTTAAGCTCTGCCTGTGCCACAAATTTGTTCAAGACAGATGGAAGATTACAAGGCTTAAACACATGGAAAAATTTGGTGCAAAAAGGGCAGAAAATTATGGGACATTAAGGCACCCTCTGGCATAGAGGAGATTTGTAATGCGTTCACAACTTCCATTTAAACTGATGGTGCAAGGAGTTTAGGAGAAATTTGTTAATTGCACCAAAAGGAAAAGTGATATTAATAAAATTAAAAATCTGAAATATCCAGCCCATGGTTAAAAATGGTGCAAGGACTCTGAAGCTGAAATTTCACTTTGCATTATGCCTTGCAGTTGACATGAAGGTAATCTATATACTGTATATAAAAGCCAAATACCACTAACTCATCACAAAATCTCCCAAACCATGAGGACTTCGGACTTATTTGGAATGTAGGTTACCCTTGGCCCATAGGTGCTCGCTAAGAAACTGTTTTAGAAATTTTGTGGTCCAAGCGTGTTCTATCTCTATGTCTGTCTGCTTTTCATGAGAGAATTACTTAGCAGATTTAGATCTGGTTGTTTTCTATTATTTGCTTCAACTTTCCGGTTGATTTTGCGACTTCTCTCATCGCGCTAAGTACCATAGTTCGCATGAGGTACCGATGTATTTATGCAAATCTTAGAGAGTTGCTGTGGGCCGACGGGGGGGAGGGGGGTTTGGGGGTGAGCCTTCCTCATTCACTCACCAGCTTCTGTTCTAGTTGGTCTACGTCTTGCAACGTGTTGGGGTGCACCATGCCTCTGCTTAGCTAGCGATACCTGTTTGTTCAACAGACATTATCATCTACAGATTGTTAAGGAGTAACATTTGACGTTTTGGAGAAAGAGAGAGATCAGAGCTCCATGTGTTTTAGAGGGTAGCTGCCAATTGCCAGAGATATCACAGCCATGTGCTTTTCTCCCCATGCGGGGAACGCTCTCCTGTCAGAGCCGAACATGATCAGATATAGTGCCAACGTCTATTGATTTTTAAAGTTTATCCTGTTTCATTACTATGTAGGCGCAGTCACGGGTTACAGCTAATGTTAACATAAGACATGGAAAAGCAAGGCTTAATATCTGACGGTACACAAGGAGTTTTGACTGTTGAAAATGATCACTATACATGCCCCAGAGGCTGTTAACACAAATTCTAAATTTATGCTTATTCATTCTAATGACTTATAGGGTCATGCTTAGGGAACCTCCACATCCATTCATTTGTAATAATGTAACTTTACTGCTTGCACTGTACACGAAAATCATTTAACTAGTACTTTAAGTAACAAGAGAAGCAAGTTGGTGTGATACAGGTTTACGCAACCAACTGATCTGTCTAGGAGTTTCCACCAGCCTGTACTAACTCCAACAATGTTAAAGCTGTACTAGGAATCTGCTTTGTCATCAGAAGTAGTAATTGGATATGTAAAAAATAAAATTAAGTCAAAACAACCACTGTCAAGGTAAACTTTAAACAGTTAATCATTAATGGAAGTCCTACATATTGGTTTCCATTTTCAGACAAACATTTCAAAAATTCTCTGATACTTCCTAAATGTCAATCGGTGATTAGCATCTTATATGGAGAAAAAGAAAGCATTCTATATTATTTTCTAATAACTGGTCCACTGAGGGTAGAGTTTTTTCATACTGACAGGACAATCACAATAGGTGCTTCACAAATGTATTCAAATGCAACTAAAGGAGTATATATCCCCCTCTTGTAGAGAGGTGCCACCTTTATAACTCATTCCGAACGGGGGAAAAAAAAACACACCCCACCAAACTACCCCCGTACCATCACCAACACCGGCAACCACACACACCACAGCCAACCATTACAACACAGCTTCTATTGAAGAACTGAACTGTTAAATGCCGCCAGCAAGAACACCAACTACTTAGCTAGGCCACCATTTATGTTACATAGCTGTTGATATGCCATGTTGTCCTAACATCAACAGCAGGGTCCACCATATGCTACCATTATTTACAGGACAACTTCACTCTCATGTCATTAGGAACGGTGAATCCTTCACTCAGAAAAGAAAAATTAAAATTGTAATGAGGTCTGCTTTGTGATCTTAAACATACCTTCCATCACAATACATTTTATGAAACCAGCTGCTATTGCACTTGGAGGACATAACTTGAGAATTAAGACTTCAAGAGCTAGGTTCAACTAGTTCCCTGATGGCTACAACCGTAAACTGTTTTGGGAGTAGATTTATTACAATGTACTCAAAACAGTTTCAACTCACCAAATTGTCTGGGGAAAAATGACAATCTACAATTATGAAAACATGCAATCTTAGATTTAAAAACAAAACAGACACATGGTCCCACCATGCATCACTCTTACAATCTTCATTGTGACCATGTTGTTTTCGTGACTCGACCATTGGGGAAATGTATGCTGTTGGTAAATCTGGCTTATATCCTCGAAACACAGGATTTTTTTCTTCCAATTTTGAGTTTCTCTTTTCTATTTGATCTAGAAAAGAAAAAATTACATATAGAGAAACTATTATGAACATGCATACCAAGTCAGATTGCTGATAAAAATTAATTAAGAATAAACTAAATTCAGTAAAATGTTCTTAATAGGAACAATACAATTTTCCTCACACCTACATAGTTACTGAATAAAACAAAAGTGTTAAAACTGTATTATGGAACGTAGTCACTGCCCACTTATACCACTTAAGCATGCAGCAGACATGCCACCTAGTCCATTCCAGCCAAGCCCATAATCAAACTGACTACCAGAAGGGAAAGGTTCATAATTATACATACAAAACCAGTCATCAATTGGATTAGGCTCAGCATCCAGCGTGGAGAAATCGAAGAAAACAGATGGTGCATCATATTCAAAGAACTGCTGTGAGGTCTTCTCAGAACCTGCCATCGCAGTGTCCATGTTCTTGATTTAAGCTTCAACTGCATTTAATAATAAAGAAAAAAACAGGCTATAATTTCATTGTTTTATGTACAAATACCATACGAAATACTGCTGTAAAAAATTGTCATAATCCTCCACTCTGACCGTCTAATAGCCATCACTGAAGCTTAAACAGGCTGATTGATCACACCACATTTCATTTTGTGTATTCTAACTCAATATTTTTTAAATATACTGTAGTTTATTGGAATTTTATATATAAAATCAATTTCCATTAAAGTCATGTCCTTTATTGGTTTATGTTATTGTAACAAGGAATTTAAAAACTTATTTTCCCCCCATTAATTACTCCACATCAAGATGAAACTGAGCCAATGTGGTCACTTCACATTTTTGGGTGACAACTCCTATAATTTAATACTTTGTTTGAATTGTCTTTAAGTACTTTTTCAACAAGTATATTGGATATGGCACTGCAGAAAAATCAGTTTTAGTGTGCAGTCCTTTTACTGTGTTTTCACATTTATACCAAAAAATATGCTCCAGTTTCACATATTTGCCACCAGTAAAAAGAAGGTGGATGACTGGAAAACATGAGCTAAAACAGCATTTGTAGAGGAAATTATATTTTGCAATGTACCCAGCAAGATTATTGTTAATAAAAACTATGACTTGTATATTACAAATACAATTTTAAAAAAAACTGCACAGGAATAAACTGAAATTAAATTAAAAAAGGGTGAAAACAAAAGATTACATAGGAAAGACGCCACAAAAGCCCTCCCCAAGTAATAATTAAAATATTGGAGGCCTCGAAACCCATGGTCAAATTTCTTGACAACTTAAGTGATTAAATATACTTGTGCCCAAATAGCATGCCAAAATATATTCAGTTTGGTAGTTATTTGCTATGTGAACAGCAAATATTTAAAGAAGAAAGCCCCAGTGACTTGATTAGAGTTTATAATGCAGGATTAGACAAGAACCCTAGAGGTAGCAGTTTAGGACTAAGGTTAATAATTGATTTGACAAAATCTGAAAATTAGAATATTCTGAAAGAAAAAGCAAAAAATAGGCAAAGTGCAACTGGTCTGAAAACGACAGACAGACAGACAGACAGACAGACAGCTTTATTAATCCCAAGGGATTACGATACCACTTTCTGTAAAATGTACAAATACAAACAAGAACTAGCATAAATATTAACGTAACCAAACTTAGTTTTTTAATTCCTATACTGTTCCCAAAACAGAGTTTGAAAACCCATGCCTTAATAGTTTAAGCAAGCATGCCACATTAATATACTGTACATTTTCAAGTGTTCTATAATTGAAACAAATTTTAAATTACATGCAGTTATATTCAATAAGTAGGGCTCAAAAGTATGCAACTTTATCTTGACATTTTCAGTTACACCAACCAGGTCCTCAGATGAAACACTGTTACCTTTTCCATTAACTGGCTGTTAACTACATGTCTGTAAAGCCTAATTAACTAAGTGTTGATCAACTAACTGGGAATTTGGAATTTGTGGACCACCACACACACAGAAATTTCAACATAGACACACAGCAAAGAATCAATCATAAAGAACTCTGGAAGTGCATGATCAATAAAGGCATTTGAGTTTATAGGGCTCTGTTAATGGGAAAGAACCTGTCCAAAAAACTGTTTTCACAAAAAGAGAGAGAGAGAGAGAAAAAAAAACTATTACAATAGGTAAAATGACAGGTTTTGTTGGCCAACAAAATTTTACACGATGTCTACAGAAAGCTGCTATCTCCTCAACTTCGCTAAATAAACACAAAAACAGTGTGCAGCAATAACTAGCATGTTGTGTAAATTACCTTCATAAGGGCACTGTTAAGTACTTGATCTGTCGACCTTGTTCGATTTGGTCAAAGTGAGCTGTGGAGTTGTTGGAAAGAGTTGCTGGGTATGGTGGACAAGACAATTGGACTTCACAGGAGCATGCCAGCAACTGAGTAAAGAGTATGTGAATGGAGGCTACATCTGAAAAAAATCCACTGGAAAAATCTAATGTGACATGGCCTTGAGACAGAGTAGACAAAAAAAAAAAAGAAAAAGAGCTGAAAAATGGTTAATGATGACATTTTCCTCTTCATCTTTTCCCACTCCTAGGAGGGGTTGATGTCTCTGATCAACCCTGTCCATATAGCTCAGTGATGGAGCTCCCCAGTCAGCCTCTTCCCCACATCCGCTTTGGCCTCCCCAGTCCTTCCATTACCATTACCATGCCCACATATTCATTGTCTCATCATATGCCCATACCACTTTAATACATTTAAATCTCTAGTACTTTTCCACCACTGACTCATTATTCAAAACAAGCATGTTCAATTCAAATCCTGGAGGGCCACAGTAGCTGCATTTTTTCACTCTTAATTTTCTTAGTTAATGACCAATTTGTGCAGCTAATTACTGTAGCTTAACTTTAATTGACTTTCTATTTAAGACTCATAACCCTATTTGTTTGTCCTTAATTAGTAGCCAAGCTACAATACAAAATGAGCCAACACATGACCTGTGTCCATCATAAAAAATTATAAAAATAAAGAAAAGTCTCACTAATATCCAATTTTCTCTTAGAAAAATATCAATATCATTTGGAAAATTTTCTCTTAGAAAAATATCAATATCATTTGGAAATGTCTGCTATGGCAGAATGAGAGTGTCATCAACTCATGGAATTAAACAATGGGTTTAACTAATAAGATTTGGCTTCTAATTAATAAACTGGTTCATCTGGGTGAATTAATTAGGGCCCCAACTTAACTGGATATCTGCTGGCACACATCTCATTTCTATTTGGATGCCATCTTAAAAGAAAAAAAAAGCAGCAATTCAAATGGAGTCTGACAATTAAAATGAAGGGAAAGGGCATCTAACAGCAAACACTGGTCACTGATGAACAAAGGAGAGACATGAAGATAGCAGTTTACAGGACAGCTCCCATCCAATATAATGGAGCTTGAGAGGATCTGCGAGAAAGAGTGGGATAAGCTGCCCAAATCCAGGTGTGCAAAGCTTGTACAAAAGCTAAAACTGCTATCAAAGTAGCTTCTACAAAGTACTGAAATAAGGGTCTCAACACTTGATTTTGGTTTTCGATTTCATAAATTTTCAAAACTTCCTGAAAACAAGATTTCACTCATTTTGGGTTATTTAACGTAGATACATGAGCAAAAAAAGCAAATGTGTACAGCTAAGATTAAATCTACAACACAGTGTGCAGAAAGTGAAGGGGTCTAAATACTTTATTGCACAAATAAAAATGCAATTTACAATGTTAACAAAGATAGCGCAAATGCTATGACAATTGCTGCAAAAGTAATGTAATTCATTGTTCTGGATGATCCCCTATTTTCTGGTAAGGAAAATTCAAGATTTAAAGCAGGTTGAGCACCTTAAGCACCTTTACATAATACTCAGTGATAATTATTTCTCTGAACTAGCACTTCCAGACCAACATGTAATACTATTAAGTCATGTGCACAAACTCATTGCTGAGAATGTTACAGCCATAAGCATTACCCCAGATATATAGATATCACATACAAGCCCTAAAAGATTACTTAATGTAAGTGCTCAGTGGATTGACCACAATTCTACCGTACAGAAAGCATTCTCGCATGACCAAAAATGCTCAGGATCATACACTGGCAGTGCACTCACCATAGCATTTAAAAGAATGTTCAAAAGGTGGAAAGAAAATATTCATGTAGTACTCAGAGACAACATGTGTAACATTGCAAAAGCTATGGATGAATACGGGATCCCAAGTCTGCCATGCAAGGCTCATACTTAACAGCATGTTGTTAGTCTGTGTACTATTCCCAGCAGATCATCTTTGATATAATTATGACTAGCAGAAAGTCAGTTATTTTAAACATTTGCAATTAGCCAACTCATCTCAAAAATTGAGAGAGCTTGATCTGCAGACAGAAATGTATCTGGAAGCAATGACTTTCTGGAGCAAAAATCCTTTAGTACAGTAATCCCTCCTCGATCGCGGGGACTGCGTTCCAGAACCACCCGCGAAAGGTGAAAATCTGTGCTCCATGACAAGACAGAGATGACAGTTCCGTCTCACAATTAAAAGAATGCAAACATATCTTTCTCTTCAAAGGAGTGCGCGTCAGGAGCAGAAAATGTCAGAGAGAGAGAGAGAGAGAGAGAAAAGCAAACAAATCAATAGGGCTGTTTGGCTTTTAAGTATGCGAAGCACCGCCGCACAAAGCAGTTGCAATGAAGGCAGCAGCTCACACCCCCTCCGTCAGGAGCAGAGAATGTCAGAGAGAGAGAGAGAGAGAGAGAGAGAGAGACAGATAAAAACAAACAATCAAAAATCAATACATGCCCTTCGAGCTTTTAAATATGCGAAGCATCGTGCAGCATGTCGCTTCACGAAGCAGCTGCACAGAAGGGAGCAACGTGAAGGTAATCTTTCAGCATTTTTAGACAAGCATCCGTATCGTCTAGGTGTGCGAACAGCCCCCCTGCTCACACCCCCTCCGTCAGGAGCAGAGAATGTCAGAGCAAGAGACAGAGAGAAAAGTAAGTTGGGTAGCTTCTCAGCCATCTGCCAATTGCGTCCCTTGTATGAAATCAACTGGGCAAACCAACTGAGGAAGCATGTACCAGAAATTAAAAGACCCATTGTCCGCAGAAATCCGCGAACCAGCAAAAAATCCGCAATATATATTTAAATATGCTTACATATAAAATCTGCGATAGAGTGAAGCCACGAAAGGCGAAGCGCGATATAGCGAGGGATTACTGTATACGACAATGATTGAGCTGCTGGCAACTTTAAGGTCTAATCATTGGGGTCTGCTGAGAATAAATCACATATGTCACCCTATTTGAACAATTGGCAAGAGGCAATATGAAGCCTTGACTTCTAATAAGGTCCCCTCAAATAAGGCAAAACCATGCTCTTGGAGGACTGTATTCAATCTTTTCAGTGAAATTACACTAACACAGAACTGTGTTGCCAGTATAGTAAACCAGAGATACAAAGACCTCAATGTAGAGGTCAAATCACTAGCACTTGAAGCGTTACAAAGTCAAATGGAATATTCTTATTCAAATATAGTTCAAAAGTATTAATCTTGGAGAGCAAAAAACAATCTGAAATGCAAAAGAGCAGTTGATGGTTTTACCTCACAGTATTTTCATCTTTGTGTTACTGACGACATGCTATGCAGTATTAGTGGGATTTTACAGATCTGTTTTTGCATGTAACTTTTAGGATCAGCCAATACGTACAGTACTTCTAAATTGTTAATCTGTATTAGTCATTAGTTAAAAAGGTCAGCATTCTCTGTGTTAAAATCACCCCCTTTTAAAGGCTGCTAGTTAGTTTTCATCTACTGACTGAGCTACTTGTAACCTATGATTCTTTGCTTAAAATTGTTTGATGCGCGTTAACCTAGTAGATTACCGAGTAACACTTACTTTACAGATGCCTTTGAATAATGCAGTCTCCTAAAAGTATTACACTGTAAAAAAAAAATACCGAAACCATCACAAAGCAACATTTAATAAATTTGGGAGGGTGGGGTGGAAGGTTCACAACATTTCAGTTTACGTACTGAAAAAAGATATACAGTGACATAAAGTCTTCTGGCTTCAAGGAAAAAAGTAGCTGCAATAAAATGAGTATTAATGACTGCATTCACTGTTTGAACAAACAGGAACTGTTTTGTTTATCTATCTCAGTGAAAGAGTCCAGGGTGTGTCTCGTTTCTCTTTGTTGCCTTTTTCTGACAGTCGGTGACATTTATTAAAGCCAAATTTTTTCACATGTGCAAGCAATTACTAACAACTCTTAAGCACTGTTAAAGACGCTACTATTTAAGTAAATACTGTTTATTGATTATATTACTTCTGGGTATTACATCATAATCATTGCAAACTGTCAGATATACTTGTTTTGAGTAAATACTGTATATATGAATAACATTACACCGTATATAACAAGTATATTTATAATACATGTTACTTACACATAAATATAAATATGCTTTACAACAAAAAAGTGAAACTATCAAAACTTTTTAAAAAACAGCACACATAGTACAGATGTGCATTCAAGAACCCTATTCTTTCACCTTATGTTTCAGAATCATATACTCATTTCCAATATGAAGATTCAAATCTTCATCTGACAGCCCTGGTGCAGGTCATTCTTTAGGATATGAAAGATGGGATTGAATATAATGCTGCATACACGTTTAATTATTTGGAAGGTGCATGAATTTGTCAGAAGCACCAATCCCAAGAAACAAAAATCCACTGCAATCCTGGAACAACTGGTGTCTGGTCCCTACCATTGCCAAAGTAGCACGCAATTTCCTGTCAGCGTTGTGCAGTGAGCCTTCTAATGCAAACAACAAAGTCAAAACAGAATTTTCTGTGTATATATATCCTATATATACCTGCTCTGGCATTGTTCCAATGGGTTATATACTGTACTTCCTGTTGTTAATCATGCCATTGCTTTGAAATACTTTTTGATGTGGTTTCATTTTCACAGCTAAAAAGTAATACTGACACACTTATAAATTTCTGTTCTCTTGATGTTGTTCCACCATTCATCTTAAGGGAGGCTTTGGATATCTTGGGTCCAGCATTGTTGGCCATAAATGGATCTATTAATGAGGGAGTTTTTTTTTTTTTTTTTTTTATATAAAACATGCAGTGGTGCGACCCCATCTTAAAAAGGCAGAGTTACTGTAGATCCCATTGTGTTAGCTAATGTTCACCCAATTGCCATTTTTGGCTAAAATATTAGAAAGAAATATTTATAATGAATTGGTTGATCATCTTAGCTCAAATAATTTTAGAATTACCAATCTGGCTTTAAGCATTTTCATGGCGGTGAGACTGCCCTCCTGAAAGTATTTAATGATATCTCTCTTATTACCAACTCAGGGGAGGCAGAAGTACTTGTTCTTCTTGACCTTTCTGCAGCTCTTGACACGATAGACCATGAGATCTTGCTGGTGCAATCTGATCAGCATATGAGGCTTAAAAGGGGCTGCTCTTCACTGGTTCTGGTCTTATCTTACTGACAAGATACTTTTCCAGTGACTTTCAATTACTGTACTCTTTTTTGTTTACTGCTCCTGTTAAAAGTAGTGTAGAAGGGAACAGCCCGGACACAGACAGGCAGACACGTTGCAGTCCATCACCACACGTTTATTTACACTATTATTGTACATAAGTCACTAAGTGCACCGCCACCAACAAACCCCAACAGTCTCCCAAAGTCCTGGCTTCTCCTCCAAGCCGTCTCTTCACTATACACACACTCAGGGCCTCTCCTTGCCGCCTCCTCTGACCTCGTCCACCTCCTCACCCGACTCCAGCCTTGATTGCAGGGCGGCGGCTCCTTAAATAGGCGGCTGATTGAGGGCCGCACCCGGCCACCTGCCACAGTAGTGTTCCTCAGGGTTCCATTCTTGGGATTTATTTTTCCAATTTATTTTCATCTATAGTGTTCCTCAGGGTTCCATTCTTGGGATTTATTTTTCCAATTTATCTTCATCTATTTTTAGGAAGTTTAATGTTTCTTTTCATTATAGTGCTGATGACACACAAGTCTAAGTATATTCCTGTGTGATTCAATGAATCAGCTGAACAACTGTATTGTAGAACTAATTTTCTACATGGTTGACAATTTTCTCGATTTTAATCAAAAATTCTCTCGATTTTTAATCAAAAGCTGATAGCTGGTCATCCTGCCAAAGCTCAAACAGGTTTTGAATTCCTTGGCTCTTTCACAGACTTTTGCAAACTCCATGTTTGGAATCTTGATAGTAATCTCTCTTTTGGGAACAGACAAAATTATGTGGACAAGAGATGCTTTTTTCCAGCTTCACCTTTTAGCCAAGGTTAAGTCTTTTTTTTTTTTTTTTTTTAAATCTCCAATGGTATCTTGAAAAACTTACTCGTGCTTTCATCGTTTCTTGTCTTGATTACTGCAACTCACTGCATTCTGGGATGAGCAAATCCCTGATAAACAGGCTGCAGTTGGTCCAGAATGCAGCTGCCCATTTTATTGTCAGGGCAAGAAAGTCTGATTCTGTTTTTCCAATTTTAGCCCCTTTACAATGATGATTTTGATTCTGATTCACCTCGTCTTTGGAATTTATTACTTAATTATACTAAAGGAGTAACCTTCAACTGAACTATTTAAAATGACATTAAAGACTCATTTCTATTCTCTAGCTTTCTGTCAGCTTCAGTGATATTTATGGTTCATTCCTCAGTCATTTGTTCGTTTCAGTTTAGTGCTGGTTTGTATTGTGTTATTGTATTCGATGTATTTTATTAATGTTTATTGCATATTTTATTGTAAGGCACTTTAGCTACAGAATTACTGATGTTTTAAATATGCTCTATAAATAAACTGACATTTAGGAAAGACAACAGCCAACTTCTTCACATTACTGTCGCTGGCTAGTAGACTGCTACAAAGTTCACAAAACACATTCATGCTCCTCCCATCTGACACTGTTAGTATTATTTCGTTCTTACTTTTGTGACACAGTTATAATGTATATATTGAGCTTATGTGACATTCTAACCCTAATTCACAGCAACCTGTCATTTGAACGATTTCTTTTTATTTGGTTTTATTCTTGGATAAAAGTATACTTGTCTCATTATTGTGAATGTGAAGTCCAAACAACTTTTCCAAAGAGACGTTTTCATGCATGTGTGGGCTTGTGCGAGTTTGTTTTGTTTACATGAGGCAATTTCATGTAATTGCGGTCATAGCTAAAGTAGTGCTGGTGTTAATGGGATGTTAATGGGTTTTACAGGTTTACATTTAAACATACAATTACTTTACAACTATATTGAGCAAGAGAGGCATCAGAATGAGGTACAGAAATCACTGCTACATTGGACACTCCAGCGACACAGACCTCTAGTTGGTGGGACAACTTTGAGAATGAAGTGGATATTGCTGACAAGAATTTTCATTTATCAAGGACATTGCTGTTGTCTTTAAGTGGGCTTCTTTGCCCATATATCGAAGGAAAGACAATTATAATGACATTGCTAGTCAGTGTTGTCAAAAACATTGCCTGCACACTCTACTATTTAGCAGACAAGGTATATATTATGCAAGACGGCAAGCGCCTTTGGGTTGTCAAGACAAGTGGTTTCTAAAATAGTAAGGCGAGTGTTTGAATCAACTACAGTCCACTTGGGCCCAGTGTATAAACAATTACCTGTCAGTAAGTCCAAAGTAGAGGACCTTTCAGCTGGACTAGTGTAGAAGTAAAGCAGCCATCCAAAGTCAACTCAAAGCGAACTTTGTCATCTCAACCATATATAAGTATACAGATAGACGAAATTGCAAAGCTCAGGGTCCACAGTGTAACAACATGAAGTGCAAATAAAAAACTAAATTAAAAATAGAATTTAAATTAAAATTTAAAATTAAAACACAAGACAAGACATTGTGCAAAGACAAGATTGATGCAATGTATGGTATTATGAAATCTAGATACATAAATATAGTCAATAAATAAATAATATAATAAATAAATAACAGATATAGATAATACAGAAATTATCAGTGTATGATAATAGTTGTTTAAGACAAGTGTAAACAATGACCGGTCAGAATGTTTCAAAGAATGTCAAAGTGCAGTGTGCAAAATACTTAAAGGTCAGTATGAGATTTTCAGTTCTTGTCTACATGCACACTAGTCTTTGCAGGAAAGTGGCTCACATGTATAAAAGTTCTGTTTTTAGAGGTGGTTGAGGCAGTGTGGAAGATCCCAGGGGGCAGCATGGTGTTAAGGAGTCTGACAGCTTGGGGGTAAAAACTGTCCTGGACCTTGGCAGTTCTGGCTCTGATGCTGCAGTATCTTCTCTTGGATGGCAGAAGTGTGAAAAGTCCATGTGAGGGGTGTAAGGGGTCTTGTACAAGGCTGCAGGCCTTTCAGACACTGCGTTTGTAAAATATGTCCTGTAGTGAAGGGAGAGGCACACCAATAATGTTCTCTGCTGTCTTCACTATCCTTTGCAGGCGCTTGCGGTCAACTATGTTGCAGTTGCCATACCAGACAGTGATGCAGCTGGTCAGAACACTCAAATGGTGCCTCTGTAGAAAAAGTTGAGGATGGAAAGGGGGGGTGGAGGGGGAGACTTGCTCGCTTCAGCCTCCTCAGGAAGTGTAGTCTTTGCTGGGCTTTCTTGATTAGTGATGAGGTGTTATGCGTCCACGCAAGTTCCTCAGTTACAGTATATGCACACCGAGGAACTTGGTACTCCTAACAGTCTCCACATCTAAACCATTGATGCTGAGTGGGATGTGGGCAGGGCAGGATGTAATTTTCTGAAGTCCACAATTATCTCTTTTGTCTTGTCGACATTGAGAGACAGATTGTTGCCTTCACACCATGCAGACAGCCATTCCACAAATTCCATGGATTATTTGAACAGAAAGGGGAGATTTTCTCTCATCATACAAGCCACCTGTGATTACAAATGTTCAATTATTGACTTCGCATTGAAGTAGCCAGGTAGTGTTCATGACGCTCATATTTTTGCAAATTCCATGCTGAACACACATTTTGGGGGTGGGGGTGGGAGGCAATAGGTAACAATGCGAATGTCATTTAGTTTATGTCTAAGCCTGGTTCGTGCTCTTGCTAGCAGATATTTGCATTTTCATGTGGACGGAGTTTAAAAAAAAAAAACACCCAAGGAAGAAAACTCCCATAAAAAAAAAAAATACCCAGGGGCCTTGTCCACACATACAAGTGTCAGGAGGGCCAAAAGGCTGGCTGAACATGGGAAGGGTGAGCGCAGGCTCAGTGCTGTCAATAGACACATTTGCAAAACAAAAGCAGTTATCAGTGGGCAATTGCTGCGCTGAAAAGTCTATAAGTTTCTTATCGGGTGTGTCAGGACAAACAGAGTGACCAAGGGGAAAATACATTTTGGTGGGAATTCTAGTGTTCAAGAAATTGGAGTAATAAACTGAAAAACACAGAAATTATCCTGTCCAAACAGACAAAAAACAAGAAAAGCTACTTTAAAGAATTCAGACCTTTACTTTGTCCTTATAAAATTAAGTTTGAGTTTGGACAGCAAGCTTGTTTAAAATGCAGAAGCTTCCGAGAAAAGAGACAAATTTGAAAATTGCTGCTTAGTAAAACAAGTAAACAATATTTTGCTGCTGTGCATCATACAGAACAAGTTTGGGTAAGAAACAAGTACTACATAATTAAAATGTTACTCCATATTTTATAATGATACCAAGAATTACAGATGTCTAGCTGATATGATGAAGGGGGGAAAGCCACACCTGTATAGATATAGTAAATTTATATTATAATAGCAAAAAGCTATAGTGAAATTAAGGATTTAAAATGATTAAAAACTTTAAGCGCTTGTATATTTACATTTAAGTAATGTTTAACTGCCAATATCTATTAACGGATTGTGTGAGAATATATATAAACTGCATTTATTTGTTGTTAGACAAATGGTGAAAACTACTTTATGCTTTGTTTCAGATAGGTACTTTACAGAAAAAAAATGAACAATATGACAGCTTGTAATTATGAGAAGCATTTTATTTTCTCGTAGGCCGTATTTATTATGGATAAATATTTTTGTACATATTTTATTAGTCAAAGTATACATTTTAAGGAAATTTTGGTATTTTATGGTCAATGAACAAATAGATCTACAAAATTTCATTTTGTTAATAAAAACATGAACTGTTAACAACTGAGGTCTATAGTTTAATTATAATACAAATTAATACATGACATAAGGCTTCTATGTGTCTGGTTATGCACAAGCGTAATGTAAGAAGTTTTTTAACGGGAATAAGAAAAAATTCGGAATCAGCCAACCAAGTAACATGAAAATCTGTTATCAGTATTGGCCTTAAAATACAACTTGATCAGAGCATTCCAATGTAAAATGTATAGAGAATAAAAACAAGACCCCACATAAAAAGAACCCTTTAAACATGTATGATCCCTGTAACACTGCATAATAAGAGACCGAAACTAAAACAATCACAACCTTTGATACAAAGAAGGAGCAGAGGGCTGAAAGTGATTTTTATTTAGCTTTACTGTAGTGTGAAAGGTGCCATAACATACTACATATAGTCAGTGCAGCAGAATGCAACTTAAATGAGGGCATTTGAAAATATCAAAGAGAAAAAAAAACAGCAACGCATGTCGGAATATTCCAGATTATAATGATACTCCCTCCGAAATAAACGATCAATGTGACGTGCCACAAGGTACACCAAGAGGTTTTCTTTTGGTATTTTAATAGCGAAGCAAGTATAAACGTTAAGACATGATTATGGAAAGATTTACGCCGGAAGAAGGGGTTGATGGAAAAACTCTTAATTATGGAATAAGATATCAGGGCGAATCCTTAATCACATACGTACAAATGTACAACAATAATTGATCTTCCTCATAAATCCTCCTTAGTGTTACATTTTTTCTTAAAAAAAAAAGTGCATCACACTTTTTGGCATGAAAAAAATGACATTTTTACTAAAATCTCATCTTTCTACTGTAAAACAGTAAGAAGTCGGAAATGTAAAAAATATAACAATGATCAATAATAATCATGAATAATAAATGTTAATAGCGTATACTGTCAAAATATGTTTTTGTGTGGTATGTCTTTGAACAGGAAAGTTGAATAGGTGTTACAGTACAGTCATATTACCCGACACTGTTCAGCGTAACGGTTCGTCTCAACAAAAATTCTACCGATCACGTCAGGATCAATAAATAACGTCAGGTAAGAAAGTGGAACTTAGCTGTCAACCATCAGTTTTACTTCTGCCTGCCCCACAAAATGAATACGAGGTAGTGCTCGTTTATTTGAAGCAGTATCAACGGAAACCCAAACGCGAGTGTCACTTCCGAATTCAGCAGAATTACTTTCGGTTTCACTGTCAGTTTCAATTTCACTGCCTGAAGACAGATAAGAGGCTCCTCAACATCACTGCTCGTATGACTGTCAACAGCATGCAACTGTCAACTGGGCTGCTGAAAAACGTTTCTTACCACAGACGCCTCGATGAGGCTAGGAGAAAACCTATCTACACCGTTGCCCGTGTATTAATACTCGAGCCTGATGCTTACGTGAGACGCGTCTACTGTATACAATTGCCCGAGTGATATTCGATAATTACGCTTTTAGCACAGTTTTCACAACCCGCGTGACGCTTGGTTCTAACGCGAAGTTAAAAAACATAAATAAAAAGCCGCTGGACTATCAGCTGTGTATTCACTAACGGGTTTAAGCACTCTGCGTGTTGAAGACAAATTTCACAACTTTCAGCTATAACGTTTTAAAGACAATGTACAAAAATACTGTTTTAACCGTGAAAAAGCACATTTTAGTAAGAGTACCATCAGCGCCTTGTTTGCTAATGCTATAGGCACCCTAAATTAACGACTGTTGTACGTTTTCTCGCACTAAAACACAAACCTCAGCTTTGCATGTAACGCTTCAAAATTATTTCTATGTGCTATGTAACAAAATACAGTAACAATCCAAATGAAATACTCACGCTTTTTTCAACACTTCTTGAGCACAGATTGTACTGACAAAAGCTTTCCAAACCCAACCCAAAAAATATCCCTTGACACTTAACAATGCGCAACAATCACACCTTCCTCCAACACATACAACTACCTAGTTCCTCAACAAAAAGTAGTACTGTATACTATAATTTGCGGAATGTCCTTTCCATTTGTAGGTGTTTTGTTTCTGAATCAGCCAATCACATGGAGTGGGAAAGTAAATACGCTATCCGATTCGTTATTCGGCAGCGCTGCTTTGCTCCTTGGTAATTGTAGTTCTTTCGGGCTCACAGACACGTCCTATAGCCGGGGTTTTCAAACTCGGTCCTGGGGACCCACTGTGGCTTCAGGTTTTTGTTTCAACCAGATTCATAATCAGTGACAACTGATAACACTGATCACATTTAATTACCTGATATTTTTCTCCTTTTTTATTCTACATTCAGAAAAGCGCAGCAGCATGGGTTTTAGATTTGTAAGACATTTAGAAATATTTCTATTTTGCTATAGATTTAAATGCTTAACTCTCTTTTGTGATTTCATCATATTTTGCCCTTTCTCTGTGCAGTTTGCCTCTTTCATTGTATCTTAATAATAACAATTAAAAACGAACAGAGGAGACACCCAGGCAAACAACACTGAATCATGAAAGGCAGCAGCTACTTGCGCTAATAAAATAATGGATTAATTAAACAATTAGATCAGCTGGAAAAGTAGAATGAAAATCAAGATGAAAATGTGTTAAAAAAGAAAAAAATCCATTATTCCCATATAACTACTTAGTACATTTCAATATACCTATTTTTTTTTTTAAACCAAACATAGTTTTCTAATTTGTATGTTGTTCCCAAAACACAGGATCTGGGATATAACAGTTGTGGAAGAATAATGTTAGTGTAACATACGTAGCTTTCATCTTAAAGAAATAGCATAAAGGGTTAATACATGTCAGAAACCTTTACAGGCATATCAGGAAACCAGATAAAGGTCAAGAGAACAACAAAATGTACTGAAAGATGACTAAGAGATGACTAAGAAATTAGCAGATGTCCTGTAAAGAATCAGAATGGACAGTTGTTCTATTGCACAGAGATATCAAGGTTAGTCTATCAACTCAAAGGCATAAGAAGAACCAAAATATAATATAATAGACTTTTATTTTATATAAGTCATTTAGGTGTAAACCAACGAACCAACCAGAGTATATGTTTGCATTGATTGACATTGTATGTAAATTCAACAGTTTTTAAAATGGAACTCTGTTCTTTTTTTCTCTGATCATTCTGACCATGCTGTAAGGACTGCTTTTGAAAAATACTCCCTCCAAGGCATTTTGCTGAGGGATAATTAAAAGATACAATGAACAGCTTTTCTCCTGTCTGATTACTGATTTGTTCTGTTAGAGGATGTTTCTTTCTTTAATAAGATGTTAAATTTCAACCACAGTTTTTGGCATCCAATGTTAAGGTGTTTCGTACCCCGGAGGGAACTCCTAGCAGAATCTCAAAAGATGCAAAGCCGACGATGCGAAATTGGAACTGCCATCTGCGTGGGACTCCCCTCTGGAGTACGTGATTGTTGGATCTGAAATGATAGGAGGAGGCATGTTCATTTGTTCTTTTGGGGATAAGGCGCTGGGTTAGATCCCAAGCTGTTAGAATAGGAGTGTTTTCTGTCTAGAGTTAGGATAGTTTTCAGTGTAGTTAGGTTAAGAGCCTTTTGTCCACTAGAGGGAGCATAAGTCCTATTAAGAAAAGGAATTGGTCATTAAAGTAGGGTTAGGATTAACTCTTGGAGACTTGTCTTCAGTTCAGGTAACTTTTGGAGACTTAATTGTCTTCGGTTCAAGTGACTCTTGGAGTCGGTTCAAGCAGTTTAAGTTTTGGACACTTCACACTCATATATATAATGTCTTGAGACCAAAAAAGGCCTTGTATTGAGTTATATGTGAATGGATATATGTGAATATAACAGAGGGATAAGTGCAATTTGAGGTAAAGGAATATGGTTAAAAGTAGAATAAGACAATTGTGTAATAGAACCAGTAAGAAAAAGAATAAGGCTAAGACTAAAAGGTACGTTTTTTTGTCATTGGCATAGAGTGTAAGGTTTATGTTTTCTTTGTAGTGATTGTGTGTTATATTTGTTGGTGAGTAGACACTGCGGCTGGTGGTTCTTGTTAGAAATTGCTGCAGAAAATGTATTGGTATTAAATTGAGTGTTCAGAGTGTCTGCTAAAAATATATTGTGCACACAAATTTTGAAAAAAAAAAACTCCAGAGCTCTGTGTAAATATGGGTTAAAATGTGAGTTGTGAGTTTTGAAAATATGTAATCTTTATACTGTATATACAATCACATGTACATAAGTATTCACAGCCTTTGCTCAATACTTTGTCGATGCACCTTTGGCAGCAATTACAGCCTCAAGTCTTTTTGAATATGATGCCACAAGCTTGGCACACCTATCCTTGGCCAGTTTCGCCCATTCCTCTTTGCAGCACCTCTCAAGCTCCATCAGGTTGGATGAGAAGCGTTGGTGCACAGCCATTTTAAGATCTCTCCAGAGATGTTCAATCGGATTCAAGTCTGGGCTCTGGCTGGGCCACTCAAGGACATTCACAGAGTTGTCCTGAAGCCACTCCTTTGATATCTTGGCTGTGTGCTTAGGGTCATTGTCCTGCTGAAAGATGAATCGTCACCCCAGTCTGAGGTCAAGAGCGCTCTGGAGCAGATTTTCATCCAGGATGTCTCTGTACATTGCTGCAGTCATCTTTCCCTTTATCCTGACTAGTCTCCCAGTCCCTGCCGCTGAAAAACATCCCCACAGCATGATGCTGCCACCACCATGCTTCACTGTAGGGATGGTATTGGCCTGGTAATGAGCGGTGCCTGGTTTCCTCCAAATGTGACGCCTGGCATTCACACCAAAGAGTTCAATCTTTGTCTCATCAGACCAGAGAATTTTCTTTCTCATGGTCTGAGAGTCCTTCAGGTGACTTTTGGCAAACTCCAGGTGGGCTGCCATGTGCCTTTTACTAAGGAGTGGCTTCCGTCTGGCCACTCTACCATACAGGCCTGATTGGTGGATTGCTGCAGAGATGGTTGTCCTTCTGGAAGATTCTTCTCTCTCCACAGAGGACCTCTGGAGCTCTGACAGAGTGACCATCGTGTTCTTGCTCACCTCCCTGACTAAGGCCCTTCTTCCCCGATCACTCAGTTTAGATGGCCGGCCAGCTCTAGGAAGAGTCCTAGTGGTTTCAAACTTCTTCCACTTATGGATGATGGAGGCCACTGTGCTCATTGGGACCTTCAAATCAGCAGAAATTTTTCTGTAACCTTCCCCAGATTTGTGCCTCGAGACAATCCTGTCTCGGAGGTCTACAGACAATTCCTTTGACTTCATGCTTGGTTTGTGCTTTGACATGAACTGTCAACTGTGGGACCTTATATAGACAGGTGTGTGCCTTTCCAAATCATGTCCAATCAACTGAATTTACCACAGGTGGACTTCAATTAAGCTGCAGAAACATCTCAAGGATGATCAGGGGAAACAGGATGCACCTGAGCTCAATTTTGAGCTTCATGGCAAGGGCTGTGAATACTTATGTACATGTGCTTTCTCAATTTTTTTATTTTTAATACATTTGCAACAATCTCAAGCAAACATTTTTCACGTTGTCATTATGGGGTGTTGTGTGTAGAATTCTGAGGAAAAAATTAATTTAATCCATTTTGGAATAAGGCTGTAACATAACAAAATGTGGAAAAAGTGATGCGCTGTGAATACTTTCCGGATGCACTGTAATATGCTACCGTGGCTGTTCGTTTGTCAGTCCAGGATTTTAAATCATCTGTAACTCGCAAACCATTTGACCTATTGACCTGAAATTTGGTACACATGTGCTATGTGACGTCTATTATCCGCTTTCATGGTGATGATGCACCTCCAAGGTTATTCCTCTTTTTATTTTTATTTTATTTTATTGTAGAATCAACTCTTGGCAGTGTCCAGTAGGGCAGCCATGCGGTGCATTCGTACGGGCACCATTCTCATCCCTACCATCTTCGCCGTCACTTCCCTTACCTCTTCATATCTTAAATCATTCTTCAGGCAGATTGTGTCGAAGCAAAAATTGTCAGGACTTTACCTGAAATGAAGGCTCTAGGAGCCAGAGGATAGGCAAACAGAGTATATAGCTTTATTGCAATAAAACAACAACGCAGACTCAACCCAATATGGCCAAATTGGGCTGAGCCCCGAACAAGCAAAAAATCATAGTTTATATAACCATTTCTTATCATCTTGACTTCGTTTGAAACAATGTCTTTGCTGTCTATTCTAACTCACTACTCCAGCTGGCTTCTCACGTGCCTACCATGACCATCAAGATTTTCTGTATTTCGTCATCGGTATCATTCCTTGCATCCTGGCCTTCAAACAACAGGTGTTCTTCTTATTCCCCCTTCCTTTGTCCTCGGGTAGTTTCTGTACGTCATTCTCTTCCTGCTCTATCTTTCTAAGTTTCCCAATACTGTATTGGTAATTTTGCTTCAAGCTTAACTAGAAAATGCAATATGACTAATGTCTACTAATGTCTTTATTTAACTATTTGCTTGACATATCTTATTTGCTTGACATGTCTAATTTATGCTAAATCTAATGCTTCAGAAGCTGTTACTTACTTTTATGTCTATTTATGCTAATACATACATTTTTATTTTCCATAATTGAAGACTTAAGTGCCAGCTTAAGTGAAAAAGTACAGAAAATGTACTAAGTAATTGCAACACAAACAATGACTTAATCAGTTTTAATGCGAAAAGATGCCGACAAAAGAAGAGAAGAAGCAGGCCACTATGGTGGAGAAAAGAAGAGCTTTTCAGGAAGCAGCAAGCGAATCAACCTTTGAGCAAACAAATGCTACAGTAAATGTACAGAGAAAGAGTATGAAAACTATGAATGCTCAAGTCAAGCGTATTCACTGCACATTATCGTGCAGTGCGCTATTACTGATATTTGATAAAATGAAAACGTCTCCACTTTGCTTATAAAAATGTTTATATGTATAAAACATCTTTCCTTCAGAGCCTGATCAAGTCTTGGGGGAAACTTTGATAATTATAAAGTATAAAGGAGACAATCTCTTTCAAGAATAAAATGCTGCTGGTATGTGTGTGTAAGCATGTGTGTGTCAGCTGACTTACTAAATAGGTTATTGAAGTAAGGTTGATATGGTGGCACAGTTGTTGGCACTGTTGCCCAGCAACAGGAAATGAAGGTTCAAACTTGTATATTCTGTGCATGGAGTAAAATGTAAGCAATGGGAGGAAAAGAGTATGTAAATGCTTTATAAACAGCAGATGCTAAATAGTAATAATAAAACTTGAATAAGTTAAATGTGTTAAAGGCAGTTTAACTGACTTTTGAATATGTTTTACAGTATATGAAAGATCTCTGTGACTGAAGTGCATTTGAAGGAATTTATTTAAGTGAGTCTGAGTACTAGCCATCCTCAAATGGAAGAAAGTTCTTTTAGTAATTTAAAATTAAATGTAAAGTAAAAAAAAAGACATATTCTCCAGGATAGCAAGAAAGTTAATGATGACTACTGGCTTCAAGTCTAGGGAGTGTTCTGTACTGAGATATGCTGTACAAAAGGGGGGTTAACTAACAAAATGTGTAGACTGTGCTTTTTCTGCAGATCAACACTCTGGAGAAGTGGCATCTTGGAATAACATCATTGAAAAAGCATGCATAAACAACTAGCCTTAACAGGAGGATATGGGTAAAAGAAATCAATATTATTAAGCATAGCTAAATTTTATATATTGAAATATTTTCTTTAAAGCACAGTACGCAATGATGTGATGCACAAACTACCATGAGAGCATTTTTAAATAAAAAAATAGATTTTAAATTATAAGGCACTTGATACATTGTGAGATGTTGATTTCTTTTCCCATCACTCCTTGTTCACAAGTAATTTAAATATCTTAAATGTGAACTAGAATGTTGACATTTGAATGACTACATAGCTAATAATATGGTTTAAGCTTTATTTTCTATAATTTGATGCTCTAATGAAACATTCCGGACACTTGTTAAATTCTGAAGCGATAGGCAGAAATGTATGTGTCAATTTAATCCATATTACTAACCGAGAATGCTAAACCGGATGATGGACGCAGGCACATCCGGCAATGGGCCGTAGCTGCAAAAAGACGTACTGCACAGGCGCAAAAAGAGTCCGCGAGAGTCGGCTGAGGAGCCGAGAAAGGCGGACAAAAGAGGGCGAGAGAGGCGGATGAGGGGCCGCGAGAGGCGGACAAGACCACAGAAAAAAGGAGTGAGCACAGGAAAAATGGAGAAATGAGGCGCAACGAGCACCGAAAAAAGGAAAAGGCACATAAAAAAGTAGTCAAACGCAGGCAAAGCATGAAACACATTGCACACGAAACTAGACCCAAAAAAAAGAGGCTCGCGCACAACAGCAAGGCACCCCCCCCCCCCCCCACAGGCACCGGACGGGACACACACCAAGAGGGGGATTCAACAAGCCCATGGAACACAGAAAAAAGAACACAAAACCACCCCACAGACCCTACAAGCAAGGGACGGGACACACACAAAGAGGGGGATTCAACAAGACACAGGAACACAAAAAGAAAGAAGACGCTGGCGCGACAACAATCCTCAAGCCCCGAACACACACAAACATCCATAAGAAGTGACACCCAAAGCCACATATTCTAAAGTGAACATCAACACCTTCACACTAGACAGCATAGGTGTCAGCATTGATGGATCTCCTTACAATAAAGCACTATTAACCGTTCAACTGCAGAAAAGGAAACATATTAACAGTGACTGCGATCCTCCTTATTACTTATCCATATTTCGCATGCTGAGAAAGAAACAAGTCATGAATACACGGTCACGGGTACAAAACGAAAAGGAAAGGATAACAGGAACAAACACACGAACACGAAAGAAACAACAAAATAGACGGCTATGCAGCATAGGTGGATCTCATTACAATAAGGCACTATTAACCGTTCAACCGCAGAAAAGGCTCCATATTAACAGTGAGTGAAATACTCCTTATTACTTATCCATATTTCTAAAAGAAAAAATGTCTCGACTCCAAAAACGCAAAGCTCAACTAAAGCTTCTAACTAACGATGTACCTAAAAGTAAAAACTTTATGAACTGCATTAGATCCTACAATAGTTCATTTGCTTTTGCATCTACCGGAGTAAATATCAGGCCACCAAAAGGCAATGGCCCATACTGCTTTCGCATATGTGCACAAATACTGCATCGCATTGGAACAGTGCACCCTGAAACAAATCAACAACG
This sequence comes from Erpetoichthys calabaricus, assembly GCF_900747795.2. Taxonomy (NCBI): domain Eukaryota; kingdom Metazoa; phylum Chordata; class Cladistia; order Polypteriformes; family Polypteridae; genus Erpetoichthys; species Erpetoichthys calabaricus. The sequence goes on along the minus strand of NC_041395.2, from coordinate 251,625,212 downwards.
CAAATATGCACAAATCTACATCCTAGATCCACATGACGCAAACTATCAATCAAAGTGCTGCATCGCAACAGGCACGGATTCAAAACGAAACACCTCCCGTCTCAGACATACGTTAATGGCAGCGAAGGCTACAACGGGCTTCTCACACAGCACAGGCAAATCGATTACAGCTCCAAAACAACACGTCCCAAATACTACACATGCAACAACGCGCCTCTCAAACGGCACAAGCAAAACATACACCAGGAAAATTCATTCGGATTAATGAATGTCATTTGCAATCATTGTCATTCAGTTCACTTCCCTGAAGAAACAACTGGCAATACAAGTTATACATTTACACGTTGTTGTCAAAAGGGTCAAATTAGACTGCCTTCTTTACATTCATATACTGAATATCTACAGAAGCTTATAACTGACGATGTACCTGAAAGTGAAATCTTTATCAACTACATTAGATCCTACAAATCGGTATCCACTATGAACATTAACGGTGGCACTGCACGTGACATCCGTCTTGAAAAAATGTTGTTTATTGATGAATGTTCAATGGCATGAAGTCACTTACTCAACACCATTCATAAACTTCTACAAACGTTTATGAATAATAATATTCGATTTGGAGGAAAGGTACTTTTATGAGTAGGAGATTTTAGACAGTGATTAGCTATTCTTCCAGATGCCATGCACTCAGCTATTGTTCAGTGCACCTTAAAATACGCAGACAATTGGCATTGCTTTCAAAAGATACAGTTAGTAAAAAAGATACGATGTCCAGAACCAGATCATAACAATTGCTTATTACAACTGAGAGATGGACTTCAGCCACATATTGTTACAATTCCTCAAGCCTTTATCTGCGACGACTTAGTTACAGAGAGATTTGGAACAGCAATCTCATTAGACCAAATGCCCCTTTTAACACAACGCACTATATTATGTCCAAAAAATATTAATGTGGAAAACATAAATACCCAAGTCATTCCATTACTTCCTGGAGAGACACAACTCTTTCTAAGCTCTGACAAACTTGACTCTGATCACAACAATAACCATCTTAAATGACCTTACAAGTTCTGAGCTGGAATTACCTTTTACACTGAAACGGCGTGTACAAAAAATTTTCAAATAAACCTTTACACTGTGCCACACACTTTATTGTTTGCTTTCTATTTGCATCATCTACACCGTCACACTATTCTATATCTCATTCATACATCACGCTCTTTGTCATTCCCAACACCAGGGGTTGGCGAGCGAAGCGAGCAGGGGGCGGAGCACCCTAGTTAGTAAAATATTAGCTAAAAGAAAACTAGCTGGGATAAGAATATAAAAACTGTTTAGCTTTAAGATTAGATATTGAGAGGTAATAACAGATGTATTTTGGGAAGATAATTGTAACTTTTGAAAATAACCTGTTAGCCTTAGATGAAGTGAAATATGAATTTCTTTTCTAAATAATTTAAATCCGAAGACTGCACATATTAGTACAGTACTCTGTAATTAGAGCAATTGGAAAAGGGAATTTGGAGCTTAAATGTTTATTTTATTTTGATCTCATTTCTAACGATATATAGGAATTTACCAGTTTAGAATGTGGAATCTGCTTGCTGTACTGACTGAGAGATGTTCTCTGGAAGACACTGATATTATGTTATTATTCTATGAAAAGGGGGAACAAAAAGTGCCTACCCAGATTCCAGCTCAAGGGAGAAGGTTGGGTCATTTCCAAAGTTTCCTTATTTCTTCAGGAACCCTCCGCAGAACATGGCTTTTTAAGTAATAACCTACATACCACTCTACTTTCTCATTTCCTTTGTTTTGTTTGCCACTCCTGGACGTATGTCTTCTCTGTAGAAGAGATATAACATTTGGCTCTTATGAACTTGTAATATTAATGGGACTGGTTTCAGGGTTCTTATGACCGATACCCTTTTGCTCCACATTCCCTCTAAGGAGGGGAAAGGTTGATATATTTTTATTTTGCAAAGCTTTTTGTACAACAGCAAAGGTTATGTGCCAATAGTTTGAATACGTGGAGACAATTAAATCCTTTGGTATATATATATATATATATAATATATATATATATAATATATATATATATATATATATATATATATATATATATATATATATATATATAGTATATATCAAGATTTACTTTATTTTATATTGTGATGATTTACTTGTTATGAGTCATTCCAAGTAAACCTCTCGGCAGCTTGCAAAATAGAATGGGACTGGATATTTGAGGCATGGCTGGCTGTTGGTAACACATAAGCTCAGTCTTGGTCATTCTTACAGCTGCTGTGGCATTCAAAGCTATGGTTCAGTCAGCGTGTCACATGCATAGCTCATATGTCTTCTTGTATTATTATGAGCATTGCGGCTCCAAAAAGATTGTGAAAGATTAGAAAAAGACCAAGAAAGACTGCAAGACCAAACTTGATGTTAAAAAGCATAGTTGAACTTCCTCACTAAAGAGTATTTAATTTGGGGGGGGGGGGGGGTCTTATTAGGATTTGTTTTAATGTCTAATGTCTAATGTTATTATTAAACTAATTTTCAATTTTCAAGTATTATGATGTTATTTCATCAAAAATGGAATTTAGTTTTGGGACTGTGGAACACTTAACATTTTTTAAATTAATGGTAATCATGTGTTTGTACTCACTTTACAAAGGGATTTTCACGAACAAATTAATTTGACAAAGTGTGAGAAGCCTGGACATGTAATGTAGACAATTAACAGTTACAGACAAGTACAGACTACAAAAGCAAAATAAAAAGTAGCAAAGCAATGTTAGATCCTGTAATTTGAGAAAATTCGTTTTATGACTGTTTTGGTCATTATTTAAGGTGCTTCTTTTTGTCTTCTTTGTTTTCTTTTCCTTATCATTCATTGTTTTCTATTGTTTTATAATGCTGTTCGGGGGTACATTTTCTGAAAGCGTTATACATTAAGCACTTCTTTATCTCATGCTTAAGATCATTCATTAATTAGCAAGTGTTTCCCAAAACCCTTTTCGAAACTAAAGTAATTCTTAATCTCATTTGTAAATTAATGTGTAAACTGACCCTCTCCTTATCTTTAACATCATTATTTATTTAGAACTTTGTCTGCAATCCTTGGAGGTTGGAGGTTGCCCTAAGTAGATCACAAAAACCACATTGACCCACTTGTTTAGCCAATGTAATAACAACAGCAATAATAATTAATAACAGGTAAATGTGGCAAAATAAATATAAAATTACAATGTAGCCCATAGATTACCGCACTCTTTGCTTTTTGCAGCTTTAACACCTGTTGACACTTTGAGTACATTAATCAGTTACATCCTTTGAAGTCAGAAGGTGGCTCACCATTAGTGCCAACAGCAACATTGGCAGCTATCCATAGAATTGTAAAACACACTAGGGAACACCATGTAAGACAGCGCCGTCGAAGAAGCTAATTTGGTGGTCTAAACACTCCTGAGCAGGTAGAGACCGAACCCTTGGACCAGCCTTTATATGGCCGAGGGCAGTCCCCTGCGGTCATAGGTGGGGGACCACCCACAGAATGCATCCAATGTAGTAGGACACACTTTGATGCATGAAAAGTAAGTATTCCAATTTGATAATATAAATGAACAGAACAGAAAAAATGAGACATGAGAAGCCCAGCCAAGATGTGGGTTGGGGTGGAGAGGGGTGTGGGTTCTATGCAGTTATATGCTTCCTGAAAGTAAAGATTAGTTATTTATGGTGCCATGACATTCTTTAATTTATCAATCGGGAGCCACCAAGTTAATGTTCCCATTACTGGCATGTGACTACCAGTTGCCATGGAAATTACATAGCACGACGCTGCACCTTGTGTCATCAGGGTGACTCTAAATATCTGGCACAAAGATTTATTTGGTATCCATGATTGAGATAAAACATATCTAATGAAACATGCATTCTTTCTCTACTATCTGGTTTCTGATTCTGATGATTTTCTCTCTGATTTTTTTGGGGCTTTTGTGTTTTGGACTTGATCTTTATGATTTGTACTTTTTTCTGGTTTGACCAACTTTAATTTAAACGTCCTCTTGTCACCTACAGGCAGAATAGCCTCTTTTTTACTCTTTTGAGTATTTTCTTGTATTTTTCAGATTTTTGTTATTAAATCTTTAATTTTGTAAAGATTTTTGTGGACTTGTCTGTACCCCGAGCAGAAACTTTTACAGTACTCCCCCTGGAGGGCCATACCTGGAGCTTTCTGAGACTCTTTGCTATTATTTTTACTTTAAAAAGGCATTTTGGTGCCTAGTGTGGCCTAAAACCTAACAGTTGCTTAGAGTAAGCTTGCCTAGATGACGCCTATATTGGGGTTGGGCAGTCATGTTTCTGGCCTGTTTTCTAAGGGTCTTTTTGAAGGCTTCACCTGTTTTTGTTAGTTTCTGATGATAAAATCACAACAGCTGGCCTGTTACCGACCTTTCATTTCAATCCCCCTGTATTCCCCCAGGCTAGCTGATGAGTCCATTTTTGAGATTTTATCATTATTAATTTTAACTTTTTGTAGGAACAACAGTGGGTTTCTAAACCTTTTTTTCCACATACAAATCTGTATGTTGATCTTATTGCCCCTTCGTCATTAAACTGTTCTCTGAATTATTTTCATGGTATTTCCGGGTGGGCACTCATTTGTTGTCAGTTATCATGCACATAGAACCCATCCTTGCAACCTATGACAAAACCATACCACATGGCAAGTCATAGACTGGTCATTGGACTGAGTCGCTGATTATTGCACACCACACAACTGTGGTTGAGACTGAATATTACTGGAAAAGTCATGTAATGTGACATGGGCTTAACCATCATATCTATACGTATGTGAGGAGAAATTCACAATACCTAGTGGAAATATCATGCAGAGAACATGTATATCCATATGGACAACATCATTACGTATTGCCCTCAGACTCCCAGTTTTGAAACCTAGGCTTAGTCAGTGTCTATGTTGGGTTTTCACCTTCTCCTGTACAGTAAAATCATCAGTGTTAAATTAACACTCTTAAGTGTTTATATGGGTCTACCCTTAAAGCAACCCCAAAGACATACATGTTAGCTTAACTCATAAATCTAAACTGACCCACTGTAAGTGAGAGTGGTTGTGTTCATGAGTATTGCAATGGATGACAGCTCCAAACAGATCTGGGTCCCCAGTGCTGCCAAAATAGGCTCTGGTTCTCCACGATGCTGAACTGGATAAATGGCTTAGAACATTATTGTTACTATTATTATTATTATTAATGTGTGATGCCCTTTGAAAAACTTCAAATCTCCACCACATCTTTTTACTGTTGTGAAATGGTCATTTGTAGGCTGGATCTTTTACCATGATGATTACTGTGCCTTATATGATTTTGTCAATTTTGTGACCTTATGCTCTGTTTTTGACTTCACCTTGAATTTCATACTGAAGCTCCATTTGCCTGGGACTGCCTTTATTGTTTAAGGCAGCACCCTTTGCCTTTTTGTGCTCCATGGAGCTTATTTTTGTTCAAAAGCATTTTTGTGAAAATAAATCTATTTATCAAGATTCTTAATTGCTATTTATGTGAGTTTTTAACAAAATTAACTGCCATGAAGTAAAACAGTCCCTTTTTCACCAGTTTATTTCAAAAGGAAGTGCAGTATTTGAAGGATTCTCTGCATACGATGGATCGTCATTTCCATAATTATCATCAAGCCTTGATTAAGTGTCTACCTCTGAATTATACGTTGTATATCGCAATCACTTGATAGACATTCAGGCTAAACTACTGTATTTGAGGCCTCATTTTTGTAACCAGAATAAAAGATATACAGGGTAATGATAATTGTTATGACCTGAATGATAAGATTCTAGTGGCTCAGGGTAATACTGAATAACTTTTGAAGAGATACACACCTCTTGCAGCTTCAGGCTCACTGAAAGCCAACTGCCACTAAACCAGCCAACCAATGCTGCAGCAAGAACAGCCTCTTCCACTGTTCACACATTTTCCAATCAACACAAGAGCCAAGTCTGTTTTTGCCACCTATTTCACCCAATCACTGCCTTAAGTTTACACCCACACTATCATTATGCCATCCATCTCAAGGTATATGGTATCTTCAATTGTTTTGTTTTTTTTGCTTTTTAGCAGTACAGTTATGAAAGATCCTATCTGTGTAGCTGTTTCTAAAAAGATTATGTCTCCTGAAGTTGCCATGTATCCTCCAAAAGTCATTTCAGAGTGGGTCAAAGTCCTCTGGGAATATGGACATGATGCCGTAGTCCTCTGGGTGCACATATGTCATAATAAAGTCCACCGTGTGCAGAAGTTGTCAAGGACGCCAAGAGTGTGTAGTTGCTGCCTGCGCCACAGTTGCTCTGTCTGCAGCCGCTGCCTGCCACCACATTCCCAGGAGGGGACACTATGTTGTCTTAGCTGATGCAATCGCTGCTAAAGTGAGCTTTGAGCCCTGTGACACCTTGGGACTCTAACTGTACTAAGGTGAGTATCCTCTCCTCATATTCACCTCTCTGTTTATCTGTTCCAGACTGTCTGCCCAGCCAGGTGAATGTTGCCTTTTGTTCCAGTACTTGCTGCCAGGAGATGGTGTTTATCTGCCTGTTTCATGTTCCCTTTTGCAACCACCTGGAGGGATTGCTGCCAAGTATCTGCCAGGGTCTTCAGGAGGGAGCGCTGCTGAGTTTCTGTTAGGTCAAAGTCTTCTCACCTTGTCTGCCTAAGCAGGTCATAGACTTCTTGTCTAGTCTGCCCGAGCAGGTCAAAGTCTTTTCTTTATATCTTTCCCATCGGGGATAGGTGTGTTTTTATGTAATATTCCAGTCAGAGTTTCTCCCATAGCTAGGGTTCAAATGCCATAACTGGTCAGCTAAAATTTAGGCTTGAATGTTCATTAGTTTTTGAGATATGGTGGCATTAGATGAGGGATTGGCCCTAATTTTACTGTAAAACTAAGTGCTACCATGAAAATGACAATGTGAAAGTTTTCAGCTGTTAATGCTAGATGTATGACATTTTCAGGGATTGTTCTTTCGTGTTGGATGTCTTTAACATCTTAAACATTTGTCCACAGTAGCATAGTTGCCAATTTATGGCTTGCTGAAATTTGTACAAAAAATATTTTGTGCTTTGGCCCTTTATATATCTCCACATTAAACCACATTAGATCTTTTACATTTTGAGAGGTTCTAATCAAGCTATAATTCTTCTTTAGCAATTAGGTTCCTGTCTGAAAGAAATTACATTTTCAGATTTATGAGGCACTAACTGTGTTTCCCAAATTTCATAACACAATGGGCATCAGTTACACTGTCGTTGTTTAATCAGGTGTATCAAAAGTACTGTGTAACTACCTAGGTGCTTTTCTGTATGAAATATTTGTACTGTAGTTTTTTGTTTTTTTTTTAAACGAGGAGCTAATATTATATTGGCAGGCAGTGTAGTGTAGTGGTTAAGGCTTTCATATCCTGGTATGAACACTGTAACTGTGTTTACCCAAAATTACCAAGTTCTGAAGCTTCAGTATGCTGCATGGGATTCTGGCAAAAGCTTGACGCGTTGAAATGATTCCACAGAGAAAATATCTTTGTTTTAAAACTTTAGCAAAAATTCAAAGTAAAACAGTTCTCACAAAAATGGACAAAAGATTGGTATTGCAAGGAAAAAAAAAGTTCTTCTTTAAGAGAAGGTCTGTTTAAAGCTTATAAATCTTGTTTCATTTCTTTAAATTTGCTTATACATCTGGACCATTTCTAAACGATCAGAAAACTGTATGCTTATCCCATTTACATTCTCTGTAAGTGGGTCTTTCAGTCTCTGCTAGCATGAGGACATATTCTAAACAACTGACTCAATTTACACACTGTATTGTAGATATAGAAAGAAAGTTCTATCTCATATTAACTTACAGGGGGTAAAAGACCATACCACATTCTAATAGCTATACTTCTATAGGAGTCAAGCAAACACTATATGAATTTAACTTTAAGCATCAACTGTCTAAGGTTAGCTCTTACAAACACTGTGTGATCATAAGCAAGTCACTTCACCTGCTTGTGCTCTAACTGGAAAAATAAAAGAAATGTAACCAATTGTATTTGAAATGTTGTAAGTTGCCTTGGATAAAGATGTCAGTCAAATTTTATGTAAAAATAATATTATTAGGTCACTGAAGCTGCTTACTCTTGAACACACGATACTCAATTGTCCATGAGTAAAACATTCCTGCATTAGATGAATTTCTGCTTTTCCTAGTAACTTTGCTTTTGATGGACATTTTCAAAACAAAATTTTATAGCAAAATGTATCCTTTCGTATTGAAACGAGTAATTGGTGGGATAAGGTGAAATCTGAATAGATATTATTATAATCAGACTTTTGTGATTTTTATTTATGTTGTTCATGCAAGTACAGTATTTATTTTTATGTATTTCTTCCATTGCTTATTCTACCCCTATATGTCCTCAGCAGTGGCTGAAGTGGACATACATAAGTGGCAGTACCCTATTTGTTACTCTGATGAATTATCATGAAAATCAAGGTGCATGGAGCAGTAGCTTTGACCATCATAACACAGTTTCTGTGGCTTCCCATTTAGAAACTGAAGTGCCACGACCTAAGACTGGTGCTGGTGTATTGCACAATTTAAGTGCTGCAATCATAGAGTGTGTTGTGGGGTCAAGGGGTTGGGTAGTCCCCTTTACAGTTGCCAGTGCTAAGCCCGGTAGCTGGAAGTAGACGGAGAAGAATGGATAATTATGATGAGCAGCAGTACATTAACAGTTTTGTTCAACTATTTGGGAAGTTAAAGACATCTAATAGTAAAGAACAATCCCTGAACATTTCATGCATCTAGCATAAACAGTTTAAAAGTTATGGCTTATGGAACATTGTCTTTTATTAGTAGCTTTGCTCCAAATCAGTGTGTAAATCAGCTTCACCATTTCGGTGCTTATTACAGTATTATTCTTTACTTTGTTGAGAAGTGGCAACAATTACACACAACTTAGCGCAATATCCTACCTTTATATGTTTTCTTTCTTCTTCTTCTTGTTCTATTCTACTAATATTATTTATTATTATTATTATTATTAGTGTTATAATAATGTGGTGCAGCCTTAGAATTAATATCAGAAAACTAAAAAAAATCATAATTTCCAGTTCGCTCAGGGTGTTATGAAATTTTGACATCATTCTCAAATTTAAACTTACACTGCTTGCTGGGTGTGCATGTAGGATGCTTTGTATATACTTATTATGTTGTACTCTGAGGTAGGACAAATTCTAATCATAGTCAGACTTTTAGTGTAATTCCTAGGAGTAATTCTGAGACGCCTGATAAATATGGGCCTAGGTCTCATAAAGCACACAAATGACATACCAGTTGTGGTTGTCTGAGGGAATGGCAGCTCGTGACAAGAGTCAAATGTTGGGCCACCAACCCAGCTGTTCATGTTTACTTCAATCTTTAAACATAAACAAACACACAAGGGTGTGAAACTAACAAAAATGCTGTCTCTCAAGGGCTCTAACTTTCTATTTGGTTAGATTTATGAAGGAGCTCCATCTCATGAATTGCTCAAGTCAAGGTGTGATGTGTCCTTCTTGTGGTCCCGCTTTTATGGTTCAGGGACTTGAAGGGGCGGAGTCATTTGCTCTCACCGGATAGTTTCTTGAAACTGTGGAAGAAAAGAAAGACAATACAGTTAGCAGCAGCTTCTCCTCTAGGCCTGCAGTGGGATTACATACCTGTGGGGAACCCAGAGGGTGACCCTCTGATGTGCATGCTTGAAACAGCACTTTACCCAGGTCTGACTTTCTAGATTTAGCCTCTCCCAAGCCAACCTATACTGAAATTCAAATGTCAGGCTTCTGACTTGCACAGTCCCAAAAATTGAGCTACCTTTTTGAGCAGCAAAAGTTCAAAAGAGGAGAGTGAAACTTTGAACTTCTTGTAATGCAATAAACAAAAACAAAAGTTTCTTCATATTTAAAAGTTATATATTAAGGATTCGAAAAAGGAAACCACAAAAAGGGCAAGGCATGGGAAAGGAGAAAATAAAATTGTATTCTCTTAAAGGCAAACCCAATGCATCATGAAATAGAAACAGTACCTGATAGACAATGCAGTTCTCAAAACCAGAAAATCCAAAAAATTTGAAATGTATTTCATGAGTTCTCTCATCCTTGTTTTTTACTTTCTTGTATATATAGTTGTTATACCATATTTTGTTATTTAAGTTTAATGTCACTGTTCTCTGTTCCCACTGTTATGGACTCATTCATACAGGCAGACCAAGTATGGTACACAGGGGCACTGTATCTTCATTTAGAATTGCTGAGCCAAGCACAGGACTAGAGAGCCAAAATACAACTGAAGAATTGAAAAGTCAGCCTAAAGACAGACTAGTATATTTCTGTCCTCTGTCAGCACACTTTTCTTGTTGGGAGAATGAGAACTGTATGTAGGCATTGTGCTATTCCTGTATTTTTGAAGGTGGGGTTTGAGTCCTTTCCTGTCCTTGTTTAGATCCAAGAGAAGGAGCCTGCACATGGAGCAACCCGAATATAAGGATGGACCTACGGCCAACACTTTGAAGCTGCCAGGCGGAAGAGTATGTCTTCTGTCCAGTGAAAATCCTTTTTGCGTGGCGATGAAAGATGGCAGACTTCATAGGTCAAGACACCCACATACTTGAAAAGAGTCTGTCATAAGCTTCCCGTTTGTAATACCACGTGAACCCGTCAATAAAGAGCTAGATTATCCTTTTTTACTTCTTGTGTAATCTTGTAACCGTCTTATTGCATGCTGGAGGGGGATAATACTTTTTTTATTTATAATTATTTAAATTCAGGTTAATTAAAACGCCGCAATTAAGAAGAACACATTTCCAGAGAGCTAATGCCTCTTAAGGAAATAATAGTATAGAGAAAGTGTAGGAATTGTGAAAAAATCCAACCTCGACATTTTGATGAATCTTGACGTTTAAGACCTTCCTGAGTCCGAAAATACCATTTGTATTGAAATTATGTCTGTCTGGGTGTCTGTTTGTAAACACGAAAACACTTTCACCTAGGTCAATGAGATTTTGTACACCTGCTTTATATCAAAAACAACGAATCCTATAAACTTTTGGGCCACTTCCAGCAACCGGAAGTGGTACTTTAACTGAACGCTTTCGAAGATTTTCAAGTAAACTATGGTTATAATTACAGATAGGTGATTCAAATTTTGTATAGATATTTATAATGATAAAAAGCAAACAGATATGAAATTTGAGAAAAATTACTCAACCAGAAGTAATATTTTATTTAAACAACCATCCGAATTTTTTGTATCATAGAAATATAAATGTGTACACAATATTAAAAACTGTTGTAAAAAGACGCTAAGACGCTATATATCCCCCGACCCGACACAGACTCGACACGGGAGGCACGTGTAAAATAAACAGAATTTTATTTTCTTCACCTGTGGGCGCACGTCTTCCCCGTGACTCACTGGCAATACACAGTCCCAAGCACACAAGTAACAAAGAACAAAAGCACTTTTCTGTTCCTCTCAGCACCACCACTCCTCCTCAGCAAGCTTTGTCCTCCTCCCACCCGACTCTGGCCACTGAGTGGTTGTCGCTGGCTCCTTTTATAGATCACCCGGAAGTGCTCCAGGTGCTTGATCACTGAGTTCCGGCTGCACTTCCAGGTGTGATGAATCTGCTGCCCACACGGGCTCAGGAGTCCCAAACACAGCACCCCCTGGCGGTGCCTGCAGGACCCAACAGGGCTGCACCCAACTCCAATTCCCAGGGAGCCCTGTGGGAAACGGAGGCACTGCTCCACCCCAGGGGTGCAGCCATCTAGCGTCCAGGGGTAGGTATTGCAGTGTTCAGGGCTGCTCCACCTGAATATAGTGTGCAGGGGCGTCCCAGCTGGGCATGGACACCACCCGGCCGCCACACTGTAGTCAATATAATGCATATTCTTTTAATAACAATTATTAATTTTATTTTCATTTATACATCATCAGTTTAATAATAACATGTAAACATTGAACATGCCATGTAAATATAAAGATGTAATGTGAACCATAACCTGCTATGTCCTCATCTTGTTCCTGGTAACACATTTAATTTGACCTGAAGGTCAGTCAGTCTTCCTCTATGATGTACCCAGCGAGTCACTCCAAGTAGTCTGAGATACAATGAGATTTATCTTTAGTTGTGTGGGCAAGCTCTATGTGTATGAGAGCTGACAACCAATGAATTGCCATCCAGAAGTACAATGCACACAATGCAGCGATGAGGAATAAGGAAGTCAAATGTAATGAACCTCGCAAAAAGAAGAGAAACTCATCTGTCTGATGTCTTGTGTTTTACATACAACTTTTTTTCATTCAGTCTTCTCCGCTCTATCTGGAATTTGACACTATGGCAAGAGAGTGCTACTTATTTCTATTTATCACTGCAGTGGGGGCTGTCTTCAGATTCAAACATCAGCTTCCGAATTTTTTTCCACTGTTCTGAATCAGGTTTCTTAACGTCTTCCATGGTTTCTTTTCTCTTGTGGTGCTCAATGTAGGTCTGTTCTTAAGAAAGATTAGATTGCATATGGCAGGGATGGCAACTAAACAATGTCCTAGGTGGTTCCCATTGCAGTCTTGTTTCCGAGGTCCTTGTCTGAGATGGTGTTTAGGCAGAAGGTCCTCGATATTTAGCCCAGGAACTTAGTCTGGAGTACTTCAAGGTTTAGTCTGGAGTACTTCAATGGAGGTGGTGGTCTTCCAGCATTTTGAGCCATACAGAAGAATGGTGTGGACTCTGCTGTTTAATATCCCGATCTTAGTGTGAATACTCAAGATGATCATATGTGTGACAAAGACTTGATTCACTCTGCTGATTCTGTTGTTAATTTAATTTCTGGTTCACAGTTGCCATTTTTGTAACCATACTGCCGAGGTACAAAAACTCTTTTACCTATTCCAGTGGTCTACCAATCACTGTTATTGGGTCTTACACTCTAGTGTTCTTCCTCATTACATGGAGTTTTGTTATATTTACTTTAAGGCTTATGGTACTGGCTATTTCAACCTGGATTTCAGTCTTCTCCTGAGTGTCTTGGTGCCTGCTTGATAGCAGATCCTTGTCATCTGTGTAATCATAGTTTTCTAGCACTATGATGAGCATTCATTGTATGCTCCATCTTCTTCCCCCAGTGACACTGTGCATAACCCAGTCCATAGCCAAAGAAACATTAGAGGTCATAGGATGCAGCCTTGCTTTACACCAACTTCAACCTTGAATACTACTGTCAATTGGTTGTTATGAATGACTCTGCACTTGAAATCCTTGTATAGTGATTGTATGATTTTGATTAGTTTCTAGAGTATGCCATAGTATAGGGAGGATCTTACACAAGGAGCCCCAATGTAGGTTGTCAAAGGCCTACCACAACAAAATGGAAAAAGAGGTAGAAAGGGAAGAGACTGCAGCAGAACTTGCTGTACCTGTTATCTCTTCATACAGCATGGGCTCCATCAGGCAGCACGCTATTGGCTGTTACAGAAAAGGGCAAGCATGACTCTATTGGAACTTGGCGTGCTGTTGGTAAATGTGCTTTAAAAAGACTTCAGTCAGTTAAAAAGGGGATGTTAGCTACACTTCGATGTGTTCCTAAAGGGGATAGCTAACAACAAGCTGAGAGTCACTGGGCTAGTCCAGTCACTGACATCATTGAGCTCATTCATAAGCCCAAGCACACATGATCAGACAGATTTTCCTGCAGTATTTTAGCTAAGTGAGTCTCTAGTATAAATTGCATCAGTTATGGCTGTAAAATATAATGATGTTGACCTAAGAAGATCTTGAGCTACTACCAGGCAGCTAAACCTGAGGACCCATGACTTAGTGAAACACCCTGATTTGAAAATGTTCTAATTTATTTTACAAAATTCTCAAAAACTTTGCGTGATGGTAAAATTTTAAGGTTATTTCTGTGATCAGCATCTCACAATCTATCCGGCACACAAGAAATTATGAAAGAAACAAAAAAACTTGTAAACCAGTGAAAAACCAAAGGGCCAAGAGAAAACTTGATAAAAATAAAGGTTTATTTTCACAAAAATGGCTGTGTAAGCACAAAGCTCTGAAGAGCACAAAGCAGATACCTGAAAAGGCAAGGCAGACACAGCAAACAATGTCCCAATACAGAATCCCAAAAATTGTGGTTGAAAACAAAGCTGAAGTTCAAAAATATCAAATACACAGTCCCAATACAAAATTCAAAAATTGTAGTCAAGATGGAACAGAAACACAATTTCAAAACAGAATCCAAGAGGAGTAAGCAAAAACAAAGCACAAGGTCAAAAATCCAGGAAACACAAAGCAAAGCAATAGCACAGTAACTCACCCAAACACTCCACACTCCCAGCGCATTCAATGCACCGCCAGGAATTACGGATGGCCCTCCCTTAAATAGGGTAGAAGGCCATTCCTGGAGGTGATGGGCAGGGTGGCCTCGCCCCTTGTGGGATCACCCACAAAGCACAAGGGACATAACTAAGGCCTTTCCCCTTTTCCAACATACAAATAGAAAGATGTATGTAATACTTAAAATAAACATTAACACATTTAAGTGAAATAAAGTTAGATAAACCAAACCCATGACACAACTTTGAACTCTAGCCAGAGGGAAAATGCTGACTGAAGCATGACACCCTCAGGGGATTTGTGTATTTATCAGACCAAAAACCCACCTGGGTCCCCATGCCTGGCCAGCTTTGGTGACTGTAGATAACCTTGGGCCTATCGTGCAGCTCCTGTGGTGGTGACGACTCATTCGAATGTCTACCCTATAAACTATCAATGATACTTTCTCTGCCCACCATGGTGAATATGGCTAACAGGCAAATAGGGTTCGATTGCAGAGAGGGAGCCTGAGAAACGGCTACCACATCAAAGGAAGGCAACAAATATGCAAATTACCCATTCCCGACTCCGGGAGGCCCTGTAATTCAAATGAGTGTACTTTAAATCCTTGCACGACGGTCCATCAGAGGGAAAGTCTGGTGCCAGCAGACAGGTAAATTCTAGCTCCAACAGAGTATTTTAAAGTTGCTACAGTTTAAAAGCTTGTAGCTGGATCTTGGGATCAAACTGGCGGTCCGTCATGAGGCAAGCTACCGCCTGTCCCAGCCCCTGCCACTCAGTGCCTACTCAATGCTGTTGACTGAGTTTCCCAAGGGGTCCAAAGTGTTTACAGTACTTGAAAAAATTACCTTTCAAATCAGACCTCTACACCTGAATACTGCATCTAGAATAATGGAATAGGACTCTGGTTGTATTTTATGGGTTTCCTGAGCCATCACTAAAAGGGACTACCGGGGGCATTCACATTGCGCCGCTAGACATGATATTCTTAGACTGGTGCAAGATGAGCAAGAGCGAAAGCATTTCCCAAGAATGTTTTTGTTACTCAAGAACAAATGTTAGAGACTCGAATATGATCAGACACCATCGTAGTTCTGACCATAAACAATGCCCAGTGGCAATCCAGTGTTGTTATTCCCATGCTAACCAGGAAACCAAAATCTTTGGAATCTGTGTGGAGTATGGTTGCAAAGCTGAAACTTAAAGGAATTGATGGAAGGGCATCACCAAGAGTGGAGTCTGTCGCTTAATTTGATCCAACACTGGAAACCTCACCTGGCATGGACATGGAGAGAATTGACAGATTGAAAGCTCTTTCTCGATTGTGTGGGTGGTGGCACTTGGCTGTCCTAAATTGTGGAGTGATTTGTCTAGTTAATTCCAATAACGAACGAGACTCCCTCCTGCTAAACAGTTAGCAACCCCTGAGCAGTCGTTGTCCAACTTCTTAGAGGTACAAGTGGCTTTCAGCCATGTAAGATTAAGCATAAACAGGTCTGTGGTGCCCTTAGATGTTCAGCGCTGCATGCATACTACACTGACTGGATCAACGTGTGTCTACCCAGTGCCGAGAGGTAACCACATCAATATAGGAACCAGGGCTTGCAATTATTCCCCACAAACAAGGAATGCCCAGTAAGTGCAGGTCATAAGCTCGCACTAATTATGTCTCTGCCCTTTATACACACTGCCCTTTGCTACTACCGATTGGATGGTTTAGTGAAGTCCTCGGTTTGGCCCTGCCACAGTCGCACACAGCCTCTGACAAACTGCTGAGAGACAATCGAACTTGACTATCTGGAGAAAGTAAAAGTCATAACAAGGTTTCCATAAGTGAACCTGTGGAAAGATCATTACCAATGCCTCCCCCAGGAGCTTGTTGGCTGAAGTTGAGGCCAAAGCCCCATTTCTCCCTCCCTGGACCCCTTTGGGCCTGCCTCCCCTTCTCTGGAGGGAGGGGATGGTGTCTACTGAGAGAGGGAACTGAGTCTGCAGTGCTGGGGATGGTTTTTGCTATGGCGCAGCCAGACATGTGGCCTGGAGATGCCCAGGTGGCAGGTGCTACTTTCCCTGGCATCTGTTGGGTGGGGGAAGGCCAACTCTGGGTACTCAGGACCTCTGTGCCGACTGCTCATTTTCTCCTCATTGGGCTTTCAACATTGATCATCGACACTTCAAAAGCACCTTGTGGCCTCGGGAGTTCACAGGGACCCAGGTGCAGGAACGTCGCTGCCGCATGCCATCCCACCCCACACCCATGGGGGCATGGCAATGTTTCCCACTTCCCCGGGCAGAGAAGGGGATGGTTGATGTTCAGTGAAAGGGCATCAGACCAGTACCCCTCCAAATCTGTGTGCTCCTGGAAAGTAGGTACGTCCACCCTACCAGCAGAGCGGTGGTGCCTGCCCAGGTCCTTCTGATCGAGGCTCCACCTGCGGACAGTGTGAGGCCAGACCTGATTATGCCGGGATCAGGTCTCCTCGAAGTTGGGTTGTTTGGGAATGCAGCCCAAAGCGGGTGGTAAAATCCATCAAAGGCTAAATACTGACACAAGACCAATAGCCAACAAGTACCATAAGGGAAAGCTGAAAAGTACTTTAAAGAGAAAGTTCAAGAGGGCATGAACCTGCTGAGAAGTAAACGGGTGGGGTCTGAGCAGTCCATCTGGAGGATTAAACCTGGCTGTCCACCTGGTTCAGCTGTCCCAGGTATCGACGGATCCCTCTGCCCCCTCCATCCCTGTCCCCCTAAGGTCTGGTGCACAGGGTGGGGTGCAGGACTGCTGCCTGGTCAGACTCAGCCCCCGCTGGGCACAGTTCTCTGCGACTGGTTCTGTGTCAGCAGGGAAAGACCAGAGGGAGGTGTTACAGCCCCCGCAGCAAGCTTACTACTTCCTGGGGCCGTGGGTTCGACCTGCCCACTGCAGCCTGCCTGGATGCATCCCTTCTCTGGAGTGGGGACCCTTGTTCCCTCCGATGTGGCTGTCCCCCCATGGATGGACTGTGCACAGTGCATCCTTCACCATGCTGTTTCACTGGGGACAGGTGGACCCATGTCCTCATGGAGGGGAACCAGGATTCGGGGGCGAAGTTGGCTTGCCACCTAATTAGTCTTGAAACACAGACCAAGGTGTCTAACATATGCACAACCCACTCATGGTTGGGTCTCTTTTGAAACCCTGTGGTGCAATGAAAGTGAAGGGTGCGGCACTGGTCACCCGGATGGCCCACTGAGGCGGGATCCCACTCTCACCTTGGCCGTTGCACACCACCGGCCAATCTCGCCCATCCTGCTGGGGAAGTGGAGCTGGAGCATATGTGATAGGGCCCAAAAGATGGTGAACTATGCTTGGGCAGAGCAAAGCCAGAGGTCTGCAGTGGTTGTAACATGCAAATCGGTCATCCGACCTGGGTATAGGGGTGAAAGACTAATCGAACCATCTAGTAGCTGGTTCCCTCCAAAGTTTCCCTCAGGATAGTTGCCACTCGCCAACACAGTTTCAGTGAATGATAAGAAGCCTTGGGGCAAACTTTAAATGGGTAAGAAGCCCAGCTGCTGGCATGAAGCCGCACCTTGTGCTACGCCCCTGGCGGCAACTCTGGATGTGTGCTGGGCCCTTCCCGTGCATTGCCCCAGCTACAGCTCATATCAGCCTGCTTCCAACACCTTATCCCTTTCCCCGTCAGAGGGTGAGGGGGTGGTGGAGACTGTGGGCCAATGCGTGGCCTCAGCCAGTGCCTAGCAGCTGGCTTATAACTGGTTTGGACTAGGGGAATCCGACTGTTTAATTAAAACAAAGCATTGTGAGGGCCAGAGAGTGGTGTTGATGCAATGTGCTTTCTGCTCAGTGCTCTGAATGTCAAAGTGAAGAATTTCAACGAAGCACAGGTAAACAGCGGAAGTAACTATGACTCTCTTAAGATATTTCCACTGTCCTACCTACTATCTAACAAAACCACAGCTAAGAGAACAGGCTTGGCAGAATCCGCAGGTAAAGAAGACCCTGTTGAGCTTCACCCTTCCTTGCACATGCGATGCTCAGCCTTGATGATGCACAAGAGAGGACAATGTAGCCACCCTCAATCCTCATCATCACGGGCTGCCTCATGGGTGATTCTAGCCCATGGGGCCAACCAGAGGCCCTGGAGGTGCCCAGGGGTGCCATCCCTGGTCTTTGGGAGCCCTTAGGTGGTGTTTTTTTTAAACATATGGTGCACCTTCGGGATGAAATTCCATTTTGCATCACATGTGTTGACTGAGAAAAGCACATACTGTAGAACACAGTGTATCCTGGGTCCTTTGGCACCAAATTTCAGCAGCTGTCTTCTCAGGTGATGTGCCATGCTATGCCCAGATTGTTTGTTGTATTTGCCTTGCCCTTTGGGCTGTGGAGCACAGGGTCATTTTCTCTTTTTTGGCCCGACTCTGTTGTTGTCCCTGTGCGTGAATGTTTTCTATCTTGTCCTTGTTGTGACTGAGCCATGGGTAAAAGTTGGATGCTTTTTTGCAGAAATCCAGAGCTACCAAGAGAGAGCCTCTTTGGTAGCTAGCCAGCTTGCTGCACTCTTGCCTGAGCTGAGGAGGTGCTCAAAGAGGCCATACAATGGGAAGTCCCCACAGCCTGACTTCATTTCTATGAGCGCAATTTGTGGCTGAAAATAAAATAAGAGCTCTGATTCGTACTGTGTACTATTTTGAATTTCCCATTGGGATTAATAAAGTATCTATCTATCTATCTATCTATCTATCTATCTATCTATCTATCTATCTATCTATCTATCTATCTATCTATCTATCTATCTATCTATCTATCTATCTATCTATCTATCTATCTATCTATCTATCTATTTAGTGGTATCTGTCTATAGACTACTGTTCATTCTCCAAATGAAGGAGGTTTCAATACAAGTGATCTGGTAATTTGTGGCAAACCTGCCAGAGTACAGATGTATAAGGTGTGTATGTATACAGTCAGTATGTTTGAGATATGTATAAGGGTTGATGCTCATGAATGAGTGTCAGAATTGTTTCAAAACAGAATAGGAAACATTTAGATGCTAGACAGGTGAATGTGCTTTGGGATGTGAATGAAAAGAAGAACTTCATCAGTGCTGATATTAAAATCAAACACTATGTATTTTAATTACATGCCACAGAGGAGGTAGAGTGAACTATTTATATTTCTACTTGTATTTAGTAATTCATGGAAGAGTGAGTGTAACCCAGCCACAGGGGATGCACAAACCAGTGTGTTTCTTCGTGCCGGTCCCAAGCCCAGATAAATGGGGTGGGTTACGTCAGGAATGGCATCTGGTGTAAAATTTTGCCAAATCAATATGCAGACAACAATACAAATTTCCATACAAGATCGGTCGAGCCCCAGGTTAACAACGATCGCCACCAGTACTGTTAGCCAACAGGGTGCTGGCAGAAATTGGGCTACTGTTGGCCAAAGAAGAAGAAGGAGAAGAAGAGGGAGGAGACGTGTCCGGAGGCAGGAGGAGAGGAGGAAAGTAAAGAGAGTGGAACTGAGGGTAGGAACTTTGAATGTTGGCATTATGACTGGTAAGGGGAGAGAGTTAGCTGATATGATGGAGAGAAGGAAGGTTGATATATTGTGCGTGCAAGAAACTAAATGGAAGGGGAGTAAGGCCAGGTGGATTGGAGGTGGATTCAAATTGTTCTATCATGGTGTGGATGGGAGGAGAAATGGGGTAGGAGTTATTCTGAAGGAACAGTATGTCAAGAGTGTTTTGGAGGTGAAAAGAGTGTCAGACAGAGCAATGATTATGAAGCTAGAAATTGGAGGGGTGATGATGAATGTTGTTAGTGCATATACACCGCAAGTTGGATGTGCAATGGGTGAGAAAGAAGACTTTTGGAGTGAGTTGGATGAAGTGATGAACAGTGTACCCAAGGGACAGAAAGTGGTGATTGGAGCAGATTTCAATGGGCATGTTGGTGAAGGGAACAGTGGAGACGAGGAGGGGATGGGTAGGTATGGTGTCAAGGAGAAGAATGAAGAAGGTCAGAGGATAGTGGATTTTGCCAAAAGGATGGACATGGCTGTGGTGAATACGTATTTTAAGAAGAGGGAGGAACATAGTGTTACGTACAAGATTGGAGGAAGATGCACACAGGTATATTACATCCTATGCAGAAGAGTTGAATGGAAGGAGATTGAAGACTGCAAAGTGGTGGCAGGGGAAAGTGTAGTTAAGCAGCATAGGATGGTGGTCTGTAGGATGATGTTGGAGATCAAGAAGAGGAAGAGAGTGAGGGCAGAGCCAAGGATCAAATGGTGGAAGTTGAAAAAGGAAGACTGCAATGTTGAGTTTAGAGAGGAGGTGAGACAGGCACTGAGTGGTAGTGAAGAGTTACCAGACAGCTGGGAAACTACAGCAGATGTAGTAAGGGAGACAGCAAGAAGAATGCTTGGCGTGACATCTGGAAAGAGGAAGGAGGAAAAGGAAACCTGGTGGTGGAATGAGGAAATACAGGAGAGTATACAGAGGAAGAGAATGGCAAAGAAGTGGGATAGCCTGAGCAATGCAGAAAGTAGACAAGAGTACAAGGAGATAAGGCGCAAGGTGAAGAGAGAGGTGGCGAAGGCTAAAGAAAAGATGTATGATGAGTTGTATGAGAGGTTGGACACTAAGGAGGGAGAAAAGAACCTGTACCGATTGGATAGACAGAGGGACAGAGCTGAGAAAGATGTGCAGCAGTTTGGGTTGATAAAGGATAAAGATGGAAACATACTCACAAGCGAGGAGAGTGTGTTGAGCAGATGGAAAGAGTACTTTGAGAGGCTGATGAATGAAAAGAACGAGAGAAAGAAGAGGTTGAATGATGTGGAGATAGTGAATCAGGAAGTGCAACGGATTAGCAAGGAGGAAGTAAGGACAGCTATGAAGAGAATGAAAAATGGAAAGACCATTGGTCCAGATGACATACCTATGGAAGCATGGAGGTGTTTATGAGAGATGGCAGTAGATTTTTTACCAAATTATTTAATGGAATCTTAGACAGTGAGATGATGCCTGAGGAGTGGAGAAGAAGTGTACTGGTGCCGATATTTAAGAATAAGGGCCATGTGAAGGACTGTAGTAACTATAGGGGAATAAAATTGATGAGCCACAGCATGAAGTTATGGGAAAGAGTAGTGGAAGCTTGGTTAAGAAGTGAGGTGATGATTAGTGAGCAGCAGTATGGCTTCATGCCAAGAAAGAGCACCACAGATGCAATGTATGCTCTGAGGATGCTGATGGAGAAGTTTAGAGAAGGCCAGAAGGAGTTGCATTGTGTCTTTGTGGACCTGGAGAAAGCATATGACAGGGTGCTTCGAGAGGAGCTGTGGTATTGTATGAGGAAGTTGGGAGTGCCAGAGAAGTACGTAAGAGTTGTACAGGATATGTACGAGGGAAGTGTGACAGTGGTGAGGTCTGCGGTAGGAGCGACGGATGCATTCAATGTGGAGGTGGGATTACATCAGGGATCAGCTCTGAGCCCTTTCTTATTTGCAATGGTGATGGACAGGTTGACAGACGAGATTAGACAGGAGTCCCCGTGGACTATGATGTTTGCTGAATACATTGTGATCTGTAGCGATAGTAGGGAGCAGGTTGAGGAGACCCTAGAGAGGTGGAGATATGCTCTAGAGAGGAGAGGAATGAAGGTCAGTAGGAACAAGACAGAATACATGTGTGTAAATGAGAGGGAGGTCAGTGGAATGTTGAGGAAGCAGGGAGTAGAGTTGGTGAAGGTGGATGAGTTTAAATACTTGGGATCAACAGTACAGAGTAATGAGGATTGTGGAAAGGAGGTGAAAAAGAGAGTGCAGACAGGGTGGAATGGGTGGAGAAGAGTGTCAGGAGTGATTTGTGACAGATGGTTATCAGCAAGAGCGAAAGGGAAGGTCTACAGGATGATAGTTAGACCAGCTATGTTATATGGGTTGGAGATGGTGGAACTGACCAGAAAGCAGGAGACAGAGCTGGAGGTAGCAGAGTTAAAGATGCTAAGATTTGCACTGGGTGTGATGAGGATGTATAGGATTAGAAATGAGTACATTAGAGGGTCAGCTCAAGTTGGACGGTTGGGAGACAAAGTCAGAGAGGCGAGATTGCGTTGGTTTGGACATGTGCAGATGAGAGATGCTGGGTATATTGGGAGAAGGATGCTAAGGATAGAGCTGCCAGGGAAGAGGAAAAGAGGAAGGCCTAAGCAAAGATTTATGGATGTGGTGAGAGAGGACATGCAGGTGATGGGTGTAACAGAACAAGATGCAGAGGACAGAAAGATATGGAAGAAGATGATCCACTGTGGCAACCCCTAACGGAAGCAGCCGAAAGAAGAAGAAGAAGATGGAAGAGTGAGTGTGCTTTCCTATAGCCTTGTCTGTCCCTTGTAGAACAGAGAAAAACATCCTTTGATCCAGTACCTTAACAGAGGCATGAAAGTCCTCCCAGGTCAGCAGATTTAATCATGGGGGATGTTCATTCATCCATCCATTTTCCAACCCGCTGAATCCGAACACAGGGTCACGGGGTTCTGCTGGAGCCAATCCCAGCCAACACAGGGCACAAGGCAGGAACCAATCCTGGGCAGGGTGCCAACCCACCGCAGGACACACACAAACACACCCACACACCAAGCATACACTAGGGCCAATTTAGAATCACCACCTAACCTGCATGTCTTTGGACTGTGGGAGGAAACCCACGCAGACACGGGGAGAACATGCAAACTCCACACAGGGAGAACCCAGGAAGCGAACCCAGGTCCCCAGGTCTCCCAACTGCGAGGCAGCAGCGCTACCCACTGCGCCACCGTGCCGCCCTCATGGGGGATTTTCCCACTCTTAATGTCATCTTCTGATGTCTTCTAGTATAAAAGCAGTCTTTAATCAACTGCAAAGAGAGAGTAAAATAAAGGTACATTTGCAGTCTTAGGTCAGCCAGGTTTCATCCTGTGTGGAAGTTCACACTTGTTATACTTTAGGATTATGCTAATGTCATTGTTTACTTATGTCAATATGTATGTTTAACAAACTTTTAGCTGTATTGTATCATTCCCCACTTAATGCCCAAAAAATTACCTATAAACTTTTTTATCTATTTTATCATTCCTGAGCATCAACCCTTATACAACTTCATACATACTGACTGTATACATACAAACCTTATCTAGTTATATCTATTAATTAATCCAATTGCTTCTTAGCCCTTCCCTTAGAAACTGCTAAACATTAGGTGCATACCAGACCAACGTGAAGAAAGCTATGTACAAATTTTTCACTGTGAAAAGAAACACAGCAATATTGATTAACTCAAGGAATCTGAAATTATATGGGGCTTTAAGATACTTATTCTGTGTAAAAAATGTACAATCAAATGACTTGGCAGTTAAAAGTAAAATTTCACCCAACTTTAATAAAACAGTATGCAAATCTGCCTCATTCAGATTTTTGTATTGGATCACTCTATGCAGAAGAAATTATTTCAGTACAATAAATACACCCATTTTAAAGGAGATACACAACCATACAGTTATTATTAGACAAATATGTGGACCCCTGACCCCGCCTTCTTTGATTTCAGGCCATATATCTGCATTTTTTGCATCAGAAAATGAATTATTATATTCGTGGAGCCTAACGGTATGTATACTTTTTCTTATTAAGTAGCAACATATACTCACCTTCAATAAAATTCCAAGGAAATATCCACATTACTTGACAGTGTACAAAACAATTAACCTTCCAATTATGTTTGTATTGTACAAGTTTCTCCATCTGCATCATTTAGTAAATTTAAATAGTTTTCTTATCATAAAACACATTTTTATAAGATGAAAACTACAAGTATTAATTGAATATTTACAGCATTAGATAAAATTAGATAACTTGTTACACCGGCAGTGTTTCAAAAACTGAATGCTCATCACAGTACTCAATGATGAGCATATCTTTTATGGAACAATGCACTAAAACATATGAATTTGTAAAAACTTAACTCTTTTTAGCTCTTCTTCTGCATCCAAAATTTTATCACTTAATACACTGATCATTTCCTCTTGAGAAGCTATTTTTGAGGTTGTGACACTGAAACAAAGAATGTTACAATTATATACACTAGATGTACTGCATATCCTAGATAAGCACCATATTGTTCACTGCAACTTGTGTCCAAAGCCTGCCTGTGTTGAGTGTTTGGGGAGCTGGAGCATCCCCTCGTGGCCACAGTACATACAGGTGTGTATGTATATAAACGCAAACACACACACCCACACACACACATATATACAGCTCTTTCCAACTGTTCATCATTTAATATATATCATTTTTATAAACCAAAAATTGCAAATTTGGCTCCATAAGACTTTCTACCATTGTATGTCACTCCTTGCTTTCATGTCCTGTAATCTCTTCTGCTCATCGTTTTTTTACAATAATGATTTCTTTGCTGCAAAATACTCCTTTAAGACTTGCTTGAATTTTCTACTTTGCTGTAAGATGACTCTGTTGAGTGGGCACTTCACTGAATGTCCCTCTGTTCTTTAACGAAGTCACCTTTAAATGCCTTATAATATGTTTTCTATTTTAAATTTGCTTAATTTGTTCTATATTCCTTTATATCTTGAAAATCCACTTTAGCGTGCTATGAATTTATGTCTGTCAAATGTGTTAGCTTATATATTTCCATACCATTCCTTAAGACACCCTGGTATATGTGGTTGCCATTCGAAACACACATTTATTTTTCAAACTACACCACTAGGACACCTGGTTTGCTTAAGCAACTACATGAATAGTTTGAATAACGTGAGCTGTTGGTGGAAATACAGGGAATGGCCGGGTGCCTTGAATAGACATATATAGACCAAATCTGTGTTGATAGATAGATAGATAGATAGATAGATAGATAGATAGATAGATAGATAGATAGATAGATAGATAGATAGATAGATAGATAGATAGATAGATAGCTTTATTAATCCCCAAGGAAATTGCAGGGTTACAGCAGCAAAGAATAAGGCACAAAAATACATGTAACAAGAATGATCATAATCTTAAGTATGCTGTCAAGGTACAGATATGCATACAACAGGAATTATTTTTAAGTAAATTAACAAGGTATAGGTATTTACTAATTGTAAAGTGTTTAGAATTACACATTGTTATAAGTTACAATTTCACAATACACAATGTCAGTTATTGGCACAGTAATTTGCCACAGTTTATTAGTATACAGCATCATTGTCTATTAAGGTGTCAAGCAGACCATTTATGTAACATTCAGTACACAAGGCCACCTCATCAAGTTAAAACTCATTATAGAGCTTTTTGACTGATGGTAGAAACAACATTAAATAGCTCTCTTTGGAGCAGCACAGTTCTCTCAGTTTGTTACTAAATGTGCTCCTCTGTTTAGCCACAACCTCATGCTGGAGGTCAGAGTCATTGTCCAGGATAGTAAGCAGTAAGCCTTTTGTTCTTTAGCTTCCTCCAGTGATTCCAGCTGCTCGCCCAAGATTGAACTTGTCTTTTTAACCTGTTTGTTTAGTCTGATAGAATCACCCACGCTGAATCAATTTCCCCAGAACACTGCCACATAGAAAATTGCACTGGCCACTACAGACTGGTGGAAAACATTCAAAGTAAGAGTGGCCTGCATATACCAAATGACCTCCACCTCCTCAGTAAATAGAGGTGACTCTGGCCCCTCTTGTCTGCAGCATCTGTGTTGGTTGTACACCCAAGCCTGACAATCAGATACACCCCAAGGTATCTGTAAGTCTTCACCACCTCCACCATCAATGTGAATTGGGGGCAAAGTGTGCTTGAAGATCTTGAAGTCTACGATTGTCTCCTTTTCTCACGGAGGTTGAACTGCAGGAGGATCACTTTTCACCATTCAACAAAGTCCTTCCCTAGGGTCCTGAATGTTGTCTGAAATTGTGGTGCACACGTTAGGTCGTCTGTTATCCAGGGCAAAGTGGTAGCATAAGCTTGCACTGACCGAAGCTGCTCCCCCAATAGTCTGGGCTGTATGGTGTTGAATGCACTAGAGATGTCAAAAAAATAAACATGATCCTCACCCATTGACCCTGTTTCTCCTGATGGGAGTAGGCTCTATGTCTATATATATATATATATATATATATATATATATATATATATATATATATATATATATATGTTTATGTCTCTATGTAGTCCTGTTGCTACAGAGGGTCCAGTGGTTTCAAGTGAACCAAAACTCACCTTTCCAAGGTCTTCATAATGTGGGTGGTCACAGCCACCAGTCAGTAGTCATTTAAGACTTTTAAATACACTATTTTGGGGACTTGTACCACACAGCATTTGGAACCATTTGTAGGATCAGACTCAGATTGAAGATTTGCTGAAAAGCTACAAAAGATGTCCAGCAGATGCTTTCTACGCATCCGCAGCTTTCAGACCATCAGGTCTAACAGTTTTTTGCGTTTGAGCTAATTCACAAGATATCAACAGGTTTTTAAAGAACACAAAAAACATTTTATTACTTTTTATTGAACTGTACTGCATTGTTAATGTTTATTTGTGTTTATTGTAATGTTATATACAGTCTTCTTTAAAAAATAAACACTACCCAAGTAATTTCCTTGTTTGGATTAATACTTCTATATACACTAGTCATGCAATAAATACAATACAGTACAAGTTAGAATGTTATTATCATTATAGCCTCCGTACAGTAGATGGCGGTAGACAGTAATACACCTTAAAACAATAAATTTTAACCGCTCTACCAGAAGAAGAACAGTCCGCACGGAAAAGGCCTCAGAGGCAAAAGTAATCACATGCAGTGTTATCGATGCTATCGATAAACAAAATGTAACACGGCTATTCGTGAACCGCGCAGCTAATCAAAGTTTACGCAAAATTATAGACAGCGTGTGTATCACGTTTTGCAGAAGTGGAATAGATCACTGTGGTGTGATTTGACCGTTCGATGTACTCGATCTTCCTACTGCATTAGTCTTGCAGGGTTGAACATGGCCCTGTAGCCGGGGAGTTAGGTTATTGTCGGTAAGAAGACTATGCAACAATGTGTTAGGAAGCCGATACAGTTCAGTAACAACCTACGGAATTCGAGAGTTTTCTCAGCAGTTCGGTGCAGATTAGGGTAAGTTAAATCAACTGTGGCTGTTACATTAAAGAACCGGGTTTCTGTTAAAAAGAGCGCATCCTCTGTCTTGCCCCCGGTGTCTTAGAAAAGCAGGTTGGATGGTCGGTTCATGATTCAGCACGTACTTAATCCAACGGTCTCACCGTGTGCTTTAATTAACTCACAGGAAAATATGTACAGTACATGTTTTCCCTGTCTTCTGTCGGTGTCACTGCGGTTTTGTGTACTGTTGTTCACGTGTTTAGGAGAACCAGATTGAGAGGCATTGAGATTGTTCTGTTGTGTTCATTTGATTCCTAACTGTCACGCCGGCCAGCGATCCCGGGCCTGTTCTTGCCTCGACTTTTCGTTCGCTGACGTCACCGGATAACGACTTTGGAACATGCAAATGGAACTTTTTTTTCTTTTAAAGCCCACTTTGTAATTGGAAAGAAGAGATCGTTATAATTATTCTACATCCTAGTTTAAGTCTCGCTTTAAAATGAAATACAGTTAAAGAAACTGCCTTAACTTTAAGCCAGTTAATTCATAGTAACCTGTTTTCTCCGTGTGTGGCTGAAGATTTGTCTTTTAAGGGACTTGAAATGTGTCTTCGTTCATACTGAGCTACTATCTTTGCTTTATTTAACTACAGCACTCCTTACGATGTAATGTCTGTTACTGTTTTTTTTTTATAATGTTACACATCTCCTTGTGAATAGGTTTAAAGTTATTTACTCTGATTTGCTAATGCAGATATGTTACAGTGTTGTGAGCGTTAATGTGCTCAAACTCATTGGTATTTATTTAAACTTACGGTTTTCAGTCTCCTAGGCCACAAATCACACCAGCTACCAGGGAAAATCCAGCACTTTACACACCATTACTAATAAGAGAAAACATTACTAAACATGCAGAACTCTCCCCAGTGTGCCTGTGCTAAATGTCAGATAACTTCACTTAGTGGTAACCTGATTTCAGCTTTTCTGAAAAGACAGCAGAAACTATTGGACACATCCTGTACTTATTTTGGTTTTATATCCTTTTTTGTTTAAAGTTACTTTGTGGAGAAATGCAGTAAACAAGAACTCTGTCATGCTTTACAATTTCATTGTTTTGTTTCACAAGCAATATTTTTAATTCTCATTTTTAATTTTAAATAATATCAGTAAAACAGTATTGCAAAGGCAGGTTCTTGGACTTTTCAAGTATGTAAGCTAGATTTTTCTTTTTAAATCTGATTAATTTTACAAATCACATTACAATAAATGAGACAAAAATCAATCAAGGGTACAACCAATGCTACATACCATTCATATTAAATTAACCTCAATACTTCTCCCTTACCTAATTTAAAAAGCTGTGTGCATGGAGAGGCCAATATGAAGTAAACTAACATCCTCACACTTGCTTAATCTTTTTTAGGGTTGGGGAAGGTTATACCCTGTCCTGGAAACAGTGCTGGACCATTGTAGGGAGCACACACTCTTATTGGGTTAATTTGGAGCCACCAATTAACCTA
The DNA here is from genome assembly GCF_900747795.2 of Erpetoichthys calabaricus. Lineage (NCBI taxonomy): Eukaryota > Metazoa > Chordata > Cladistia > Polypteriformes > Polypteridae > Erpetoichthys > Erpetoichthys calabaricus. Next base: position 251,596,081 of record NC_041395.2, on the reverse strand, counting down.
CCCAGCATGTCTTTTGGGATAATGGAGGGAAACCATTGCAGGCACTGGGTGAACATACAGACTTGACATGGACAGTAGTGGGGCATAGGGTTCAAAGCCAGGGCACTGGATCTGTTGAGTGACAGTGGTATCCAGTGCACCACCATGAAACGTCCAATGCCAAATAGGCCTTCTTATATATCAAGACATCAGAAGGGTGAATAGATGCTTAACTTATTTGTTTTTAAGAGATCATTAATCAATTTGGTCCAGATTTTAAATACATTTGGACCATTCCTTATTGTCCTGTTTTTTTTTCTATAATTTTAAGTAAAATAAAACATTCTTCTCCCACTGACATATAGGAGATGGATTAGGATTCTTACAGTTTAGTAAGATGTCACAATAATGTTTTTGTAACACAGATATTCCATTTTTTTGTTACTCCCAATAATTTTGTTAAAATGATTTGGAGTTACTGTAAATTCAAAACTGCATGACAAATAAGCTAAGATGTTTTCGCAGTATGATCTGAATGTTAAGCTTTTTGAAAACGTGTGCCAGTGACGCAGAAACTTGATGACATTGTTTAAAGTTTTGGTTATTGTCACAGAGTTGAGATAGGCGTGTGTGATTTACAGATAATAAGTGGATTACACTGTTCTTTGAGCAGATCGATGAAGAGTACAGAACATTTTGCCCATAGGGTCATTTTGCTTTATTTGAGTTTCTAATTAAAAGATCCCATTCCCCTATGTTGTCCTTGGATCTTATAGGTGTGCCAAGTTTGTGATATGTTGGTAGATCCTGGAAATGCTTCATAATTACTAAATAGTTTAGTTTCAATTAAACTAATGAAAGATTATTGAAGTTGGACAAAATTATAACAAAAGATTTCTTTAATAAAAGTAGGTGTGTCCTGGAAAATTGTATTTAAGGAGAAGTTGTTCAAAGGATCCATACATATTGACAGATGTTCATTTAAAGGTCTGTGTTGCCATGGATACCAAGTGACTTCCATGAATTAAGCTGAACCTTGGCAGGAATTCATGGTAAAGATTATTGTGCACAGGAGCAATTGACAGTAAGACCTTGTCCCTAAAGTGTCTCCTAAATTGATACCATGTTTAAAGCAAGAGATGGAATAACAGAAAACATTCGATGGCTCGCTCCCCTGTCTGTCATTGGTACTTACCTTATGTCTGGTAACATTGTGCCACTCCATAACCATGCATTAAATTAAACAGAAAATGAATGAATGTTTAATATACACAAAACATTTTTGTTAATGTTGTCCTCTGAAACGAATCCCTGTGAGGTTGTAGTTCTGATTTCAGTCTGACACTTGGAAGCTCAATTAAATTTCTAAATCTCTTCTGCAGGTTACTCCTTGCTCAAGGTTCTTTTTGTTTTCTTTTTAGAAAATACTTTTCATTTTGAGAATTTTAATTACTTTGAGTTGCCTCAGAATGGTGAAGTAATCCATTTCTGATTAGAAGCTTGTTGTATTGTAGTTTATAAGCTTTATTGCAAATAAGAGAGGCGGTTTAAATTCACACCTTAACCTGTGAAGTTCTTAGCTATTCCAAACTTGAACTTGCGTTGTAGATTTTTCTTTTCTTAGAGGTGGTCTCTTCATTATGCTGTGTAACCTTTCTTAGATTTATTGAATGTTATGGAATGTTTTAACACCACCCAGAAAGTGCCATGGCAGAGGTTTGAACCCGTTCATTTTCCAGATCTGCTTATCAGATTTGTAGTTAACCAGATTAGCTTTGACTGCACTGGAGAAAAAAAAAAAAACAGGAACTGAACAATGACAGAACACACATCTTACCTGGGGGCAAATCAAGATCCTGTCTATATAACTGCATGTAACTGGTATTTGAAAAGAAAAAGAAAGAGTTTTTGGAGAAAGACCAGTAAATGGCCATGATTTGTACCCAGTTCTGTGGAACTGTGAATTTAAGGAATCAAAAATCCAACTGATAATTCATTACTGTACTTACTATGCAGACATTAGAGTAATTATCCAATTGATAATTTTGCAACTCCTCAGGGGGGACTAATTAAGTGTATTTAATAAATAATTTTGGTGTGTAACATTTTTTTATTTCAATGTGTCTAACAAATGATGTACAGATTTTGTGTTGTTTGCAAGCTGTTGAAAGCTAGGCCTGACAAAAAAGTATTAGAAGGTGTGCACTTATGCATCTAAGACATTTTAAGTTGTCTTTGCACAAAATTTGGCAAACGTGTAAAGCTAGCAGAAGAAACATGTTGCTAGCCTTTACGTACTGAAAGCAGTGGCATTGAAGCATTTAGTTTTTAATCGCATTAATGTCCATCAAACTTTCTCAGCCAAACCTGCTAACTGTGCTGTGCCATGTGATACATTAACTGGATTTTCAGGTGTATTGGCTGGTCATGTGATACACCTGGTGTCTCATTACATACTAAAGGAAAAGTTTCAAATATGTCTTTCTTGTACCTATAGTATTTCAGGTTTTGCTCCTCTGTCAAGGTTGAGTTATTCTGCTTTTATTTTGTTTGATCTAATTAATAGAAAAGTTACAAATTATTATAAAAATATTTGGATTATTTTATTGTTTGCATTATAAGCAGTGGTGTATTAATAATAGTAAGTCAAGGATGTTTCTTTGAACTGCACAGCTTCATTCAGATTTCATTGTGCCTTCCTTATTGGTACTATACAAATAAAACCACTTTTTAAAAATATGGGGTCTTTAAAGCCAACTTTGTTTTTATTATCTTTTTTTTTTTTTTTTTTTTTACCAACCCTGACTCCTGTAACCTCAATAATTGCTTCTGACTCTGACTCCACCTTCTGCCTTTATGGGACTGTTTCTTGTCTTGCCCAGTGCTGCTGGATTAGGCAGTGCTCCTTGGCAATCTTGTTATGAGCAAAATGAAGAAAATATACTGTATTCCAAGGCTGAAGTTATAGGAGCAAATGAAGATCTTCTGTTGGTTAATTTTGCAGAGAAAACTTGTAGTAAGATTGGCATTTCCAAAGCGCATATTTATAATGATAAACAAGAAACTGTAAAGAATATATGGTTGAAAGCTACAGAAATAGGCTAATGATAAGACTTAAAGTATGCAAATGTACAAGGAGATGTGCTTTTAGAATTCAGATACAATAATTAAGTGAATGTAATAGCATGATTTGTAAAATAAAAGGAAATACTGGAAAAGGTATTGAGAAAGATGCCAAGAAGCAGGTGTTTTTAGTTTAGCTGAAGAATAAAGGAAGAGGGATGTGTTAAAGGTCCTGAAATAAACTACTGTAAAGAAACAAAATGGGGTTGCTCAGTCATTTGTTTTTATTCCATCCCACTTAATTCAGTACAGGGCTCACCAGAAATTGCATTTTTGTGGTTTTGTCGTATTTGGAGTGATGCGGTACATGCCAAATGCATTTGTTTTGCTTTTTATTTTTCACAAGCAAATTTGTGATAATCATTTGATCAAGTAGCAAATCAACAGAGATGCATGAAATGTTATAACTCTGAAAACTCCCTTAGCACTGAAGGAAGCTAAGTGGCTAGCTGGATTTTCAACTCTTGTGTTTCTCAGTTAAATATATTTCTGCACATCTGATAGAGCCTGTTGACAGAATGTGTTTGCCGGGCTCTAGATCACTAATTCTTAGCTACTGGTACAATATGAGGGAGTACCAAAAAAAAAAAAAGCCAGAAGTGGCAAGCGTGAGCCAGAGTAAAGAGCGAGAAAGAGAGTTACACTGTGCAAGAGAAAGGGAGAGAAGCTGTATCAGTTGCAGTTAGAACTCAGAATATGCTAAGGAGGACAGCCTTGGACCTGTTGTTTGTGAATATATTCATTTGTGTGACCATTTTTACAGCTAGACATTTGTAAGGCAAAAAAATATGGTTGTAGATGCTCCGTTCCACCCTCTCTTTTAATATTTATTAATGGGGAGAGTGTGGAGATGGTAGAACACTATAAATATCTAGGGATAATTTTTGATAACAGGCAAAACTTTGATTTTAACAAAGAATGAAGTTGTAAGAAGGGTAGACATGGCTTTTCTTTCTTAGGAAAGTGGACAAAACCATAATAGCACTTTTTTCTAAGTCCATAATTGAATATTTAGTCACATTTGCTGTTATTTATTGGTCTGGCAACCTCACCATTAAGAATATAAACCATCTTAACAGCAAGGTAAAAAGTAGCATTAAAATTATTAGTTGCAGTAGACCCCTGCCATTGAACCATATTACGAACAGTTTAGAAAGAAGCCAACTCAATTCTGTCTGATAGTAGCCATCCTATTTTTTCTAAAAGTTGCCAATCAAGCTGCAGATTTAGGTTCCAGAGGGTAAAGAGTTACAGATTTAAGAATTCTATTATTCCTCGAATTCTGTCATTTGTAGGGATGCTGCTAAATTCTGAAATATTATTTTGTGTACTCATAAAGGTAATTATTCTTATTTGTAGTAATATTGAATATGTATATTTACTGATCACACTAGTTGTCAGTTGTTGTGTCTTTGCTAATTTTCTTGTACCTGTGTAAACACATTTTTCCACTGGGGCAATAAAGTCTACCTAAACTTAACCTATAGAGTTAGAATTTCAGCACAGGATTGCAGGTATCCTGTTTATTAATTTAAAATCCCTCATGGTTTCACTTAATAAATCAAGAGAGTCCCCCTGTGCTTCCATTGCAAGAAAGGACTTGCCTTTTTTATTCTATTTTAGAATTAGAAATAAAAGTACACAGTTTGTGTATGCTTTGAGAGTGCAGAGTTGTGACAATTTGACTGTCTGTTGGGTCAAGTAAGCAAATAGTGATATTATTTTCTTTTTAAAAAGAGCACCATATGCAGCTACAATAACTAAGAAAAGCTTCACATTTATCTTTGGTTAGTTTTGATCCACCCATTTATTTTTTGACAGGCTTGTCTTGGTGCCTATACTGGCGAGTGTTGGATCCTTGGTACTAAAATCTTGACAAAGGTATTGCTATCGGTAAAGTTGGGTACACAGCAGTCTCCTTGTCTTGCTGTGGGGGTGGTCCGGGGATTGGTGGTTGGTCCAACTTTGAGTCTCCAGCACGTTTATATTAATATACATCTTCGAAGAGCTGCATATATTTAATCAAAAATGTAGGGGGCGGGTGGATTTATGGGGTGCTTAGGTTGCAGTTGTGCTAATAGATGACTCTGAGATGCTGGAAAACTATTTACTTCTGGAGCCGAGATTAATGAAATGCTGATACTGTACATTTTAAAAATTGGGTTTTTCTGTACTTTTTTAGTACTGGTATACCGTGCAAAATAAGAATGAAACCCTGGACGGAAAATAGCACACATCTACCTACCCAAAATTCCAAAATATATTTAAGTTAATGTTTCAAAATTTCCATATTGGCTAAGTATTCCTTAATGTTTTGAAACAAATCTCTGTAATCATAAAACATTCAACGTATTAACGGAAATGCATAACCTCAAAGATGCACAATTAGAAGGGCTACTGAAACTGCATACATAATTACCGAAAACAGATTAGTAGACACTAAATTAATGTTTAATAATCAAACCAAATTAATGTTTATTGTTTGAAGGATACAGGAGACAGTTATAAAGGGTATAGTTGAACTAATTTCTGCTGTGTAGTCCAATTCAGTGACTAATTCTGTAATGATACACAGACATAAACAATACCAAAGTCTGTTGCACAAATTTTATATCACAAAGCTAACTTTAAAGTTGGGATATATAGTTCTTAAAAAACGAGGAAAAGATTTTGAAAATGAAAGCATGTAACATTTGAATTTTGAATGAATTTGACTTGAATAATTAATATGAATCTTAAGGTTTTCTTAACCTGCTATTGCCCATATATTAATGCATACTCACAACAGCAAATGTCATTAACCTGACAAACTGATTTTCTGCAAAATCTGAGTTGAAAAGTGTTTAGCAGTTTGTAAGAGTTTGTGCGAATTAGAATATTCTGAATAATTTTGATATAAATTAATTCATATGGCAGTGACATAATACTCTTTTAAGTTTTAAATATTGGTTTTAAACAGTGTTTAGTTTTCATTTACATAATTGACAGAAACTCTAAGCGAATAAATTTAGTGCCTGCACATGACAGGATAAATCAGATAGTCCATGATAAATCATTGTTTATAAACCCCATGCTGAAATTTGTCAAAGCCAATAAAATGCCCCCCACTTGTTAATACTTTGTGGGGAAAGCCCCCCTCTGCCCTTCATGAAATTCAAGCTCCAAAGAACATATTTTTGGTATATTCATCATTTGGAAATTTAAAGTTCTTTTAATTTGTATTCCATACCAAACCATTCTATTGTTCATACATTCAAAATTACTCTTTATAAAAAAACATTAGGTGTTCATTAGAAAAATTAAGACATAAATGCACAAAAACTACCTTAAATACCTTATTACAATATTTTTGGGTGGATGGCCAATAGTTTTATATAGTAAAGAGTTGAGTACTTAGCAATTTAAAAACAAAAAATGATTGCCCAACTTTCTTAGTCCTTTTTTAGGTTTTTGATAACTTTAAGGCTACCAACATGATATTAAAATTATTAATTTAATTTTTCAGAATTCCTATGTGTCTTTGTTCTGTTGTGTTCTATTTCAAATTACTTTAATACCAAAGCCTGATCATTTATATACTTATGCCTGTGCCTCAGTGCAGAATTAGTCATTAAATTGGTCTGAATGAACTGTAAATGCAGAAATTACTCATAATTGGAGATGTCATTGCATTTGTTCCTGTACCTTTCAGATATGTGCTATAAATGCTTTAGTCAAATTGTAGTTATTATACTAACACATTAATTTGGTTTTGAAAAAAAAAAAAAAGACACATTGAACAATACAAATGTAGTATATCATTTCAGTAACCTTGCTCATTGAGCAGCTCTGAAATCATGTACTTCTGTTAACACCTTGCATGTTGTATGATTGAAGAAAAATGCCTTGAAATTCAAAACATTAATGAATGTCTAGCTGTTTACGGAATTTTTGAGTTTGTAGTCAAATTTATGTGAGATTGACACCCTGTCAAAAGCTGGATCATGTGTTGTTTCCAGTGTAACCAGGATAGCCACCAACTCATCAGGGACCCTGAACTAGAGGCATTGGTCAGAAAATAGATTGTTGGACAGACCACTGTAGCCATGTTAAAAATGAACAGAAGATCAATGTGAAGCTTCTGTTCTTTTATCCCACTTTTATCCAACTGTATTAAAAAGCGAATAATCTCGCCATTCGCTAAACTCATTCAGCTGACAGTTGATTGGTCACAACATTGTGCTTTTTCCATCCATCCATCCATTTTCCAACCCGCTGAATCCGAACACAGGGTCACGGGGGTCTGCTTGAGCCAATCCCAGCCAACACAGGGCACAAGGCAGGAACCAATCCCGGGCAGGGTGCCAACCCACCGCAGGACACACACAAACACACCCACACACCAAGCACACACTAGGGCCAATTTAGAATCGCCAATCCACCTAACCTGCATGTCTTTGGACTGTGGGAGGAAACCAGAGTGCCCGGAGGAAACCCACGCAGACACGGGGAGAACATGCAAACTCCACGCAGGGAGGACCCGGGAAGCGAATCCGGGTCTCCTAACTGCAGGGCAGCAGCGCTACCACTGCACCACCGTGCCACCCATTGTGCTTTTTAAACTTTTATTTTTATTTCTAATTCTATAAAAGCATTAAAGGTGAAAAGATGAAAGCATTTTTTGCCTTGAAAGCATTGCAGGATTCCCACAGTTTGTTAAACCATGTGTGATTTTTGTAAGTAACAGGAAATCCTGTGGCAAAACTTGATGTGTAACTGTGACAGCTTCCTTCTTTCTTTGTCGTTGCCTTTACTGCTCCTACTGTTTTGCTTGCTGCTCCCGATTATTTTTTTTGGGGGGTAGCTGCCTTTTGTACCACCCGGTATTTTTTTGCATACTATACTACAGGTTAAGAACCATTGCTTGAAAATATTATCAGGTTTTCACAACCAGTTGTTTTCATTACAAAATTAACTTTCACCTCTCTCTCAGGTTTTAATTTTGAGGTTAAATGGCTCTGAAGACCTTTAACCATGTGAGTATTCAAAAGAATTTGAAAGGTGAGTGCAAATAGAAATTTAGTCATGCAGTGTTTTATGGAAGGCAGACACAAGTCTCACAGGTGGCGCAGTGGTAGTGCTGCTGCTTTGCAGTAGATAGATAGATAGATAGATAGATAGATACTTTATTAATCCCAATGGGAAATTCACATTCACAGTAAGGAGACTGTGGAAGATTGTGGGTTCGCTTCCTGGTTCCTCCCTGTGTGGATAGCGCTTTGAGTACTGAGAAAAGCGCTATATAAATGTAATGAATTATTATTATTATTAAGCCATGGGCAAGAGAAAAAATAATTGTTAAAGCACAATAGCTCGATTCAAACTAAGTAATAGCAGGCTAGATTACATTGACCCACAAAAGAGTACTCATACAGAAATTCATTTGTTGATTTGTTCTTATTCCTGTTTAATCCAATTATTGTGTTGTGGTGAACCATAGCCTGTCCTGGCTGCACTGAAAACATCAAGCAGTTCTTAAATATACCCTCACTCGCTAAAACAGACAGGCCATTCTAAAATCATTCTGATGCTTAAAACTGACATAACACAAGAAATCTTAGAATGTACCACAACTGTGCATACATCAAAATGGTAATCTGTCTACTGATTGGCCCGAAATTTTAGTATAAAAGAACTCATAGACTACATTCTAGATATATTTTAACAAAACATTTCAAAATGAAATGGAAAATTCTTAAAAGCTGCATGCTTATAAATCTACCTAACAGTATCTGCTAGTATGCTGTTAAACCTGAAGCAGAATTATAATGAGTGGCTGTTGGTTGCCTCTGTAAGATTGTGCGGTCTACTGTATTGACTTTACTTATGTAATGGGGTGGAATTCCTACAAGCTTACCTTACAGCCCCAAATTTAATACTAACAAGAATCAGTCATTTTAAAAATAATTTTAAGCCCCTGTAAGATTTAACTGTGAACTCCAAGGATCGACTTTGCTGTAGTACACTTATTCCATACAATGACTAGAACACATGTAACAGGATGAACTTTAATTTAAATTCACTACAAAATTTACAGGTTTATAAATTACACTATATTCCCAAAATATTACAGATTTGTAGGATCCAGCCACCTCCAAACCAATGAACTAGAATTTAAAGGACAAGTTTACAAGTTACACAGTATATACACATTTGTCATGTGAAATTGTGTTGTAAAGTTAAACTTTTTATATACATTTTTAAAAATACATGGCCAGCCCTGGCGTTTTACAGTGAATCCACATTGATAGACTTACATGCAGATAAATTTAAATAGACACATGAGAGCTTTATTTTATCATTTTATAACCAGAGTGAGAATAGATGCCTTCAGCAAAAATGAAATTTGTTAAATGCAGCTCAGTATTGGGAGCATTCAAGCAAAACAGTGACAAAAGTCGCTGTGATCTGTGTAATACTATAAATGCAGCTCAGCAGCTGCCCTGGTACCACAATACATAATAGCTGCACTGTCAGAAAGTTGTATAGAAAAACTACCTTGAAGAAGTAGTGGCATGTGTTCATGATAATGCATTAAACATGGTGGCTGATAACTTACCCAGTCCTGCAAACTGGACCTCGGTGTTACAAGTCACTGTCATAATCTGTATGAATATACTGGAGTCATTTTGTTAGTTCACTGAGTTGCTGTGCTTTGCTTATTCCTTAGGTTTTGTTGCTTTTTCCGGTGCTTCTTCAGTTTGTGAATAGCTCTGATGTTAGTTTAATTTTCAAAATTTTTTCTGTAGACACCACTATGGCTGTGGCCAAATTGTTTAGAGAGGTTATAGTTACTAAATATAGATATTACAATATTAAGAGTTTTGGAAACTCAAAAAATAAACAAGAATAAAGGGGTATAAGGCTTTAAGGTCTGAAGGTCTGGAATTTGTATTTTGCTAGAGAAAAGAAAATCATGGTTACAGATTTGGGGTGTTGTATCTACTCCAATGTTAAGCTGCTGTTTGTGATTATTCAGGTGTGTGTCATCACTTAATTAGTCAAATGCTTTCATCTTTGTCTCCAGAACTTTTTTTCAGACTGCTTGTGGTCACCACAATTGCAGTCATTGATAAATCAATAATGTATCTTAACGGACGGTACGTAAGCATGCCTGGAACGTTGATTCTGTCAGGGTGGCTGTTTTTGGCAGCCACCGTGAGGTCTACTTCAGAATTTTTATACACGTAGGTATACTGTCATGAAAGAGCACAAAATGAAGTTAATGAAGACAACTGCACATGTCTGGAGATCTGTTTGTATACCTCCATTATTTTTTTTTTATGTGTCTGTGTTTACTGTTCACGTGCTGCAAATGATACTCACACTTTTGGGGGACAACAAAAACTTTTATGTACAAAATGCATCCACTATAGTTTAAATTGACAGCCATTCACTTTACATGTACTAAAGTATGGTATGTCAGATTCATGACAGTTAACAGACTGCATACACATCTGGCTTTCAAGCTTATCCGTGTATTCCTATTCTTAAACAAAAGTGTGTACTGTAGTGTAAAGAGACAGTTTTTGGCAAGTTTTCACTTGTCATTAGAACAGTTTTACATACACAATTCATGAATAACATTGTTTTGGAGAAATGCATTCTTGCATTATTTTTGCTGTCTCGTTTTAATAATGAACAGTTATTCATTCATCAGTGGAGGTTAATTATCGATTATTAATTATGATCAAAGTTTGCATCCTTAGTCTTGTCATTTTTATTTGAGCAATATATTCAGACAACTGTTGCATATGAGGCATTGTAGACAGCATTGCGATTATGTTCTAGATAAATGCAAATGAAGTCTTGAAAATTGAAAAAGACCACTGACATATTTTTATGAATCATTTTTATTAAGCAGAACCTGTGAGGGAGTAAATTAGTTTTCTGTTTCCTCATATGTGGTTTCATTACATACAGTGCCGTTACTAATGTCTCGAATGGTTTTATTATTGTTTCTCTGCCTCAAAATGTATTTTTAGACTTTCATTGGCACAGCTCTTGTCCTCATGTTGAACAATAGAAAGTACTTGACTCCAAAGTGTAGAAGCAAGTTGAGGTATCTTATGCCTTCACTATTGAAGCAATGAAACACACTTGAGGAATCACAAACACCTATGACACTAATTGTCCTAAACACTATGGTCCCTTGAAATGGGTGGACCATGTATAAAAAGTGTTGTCATTTATACATGGTGTGAGCAAAATGTATGCAAATACCTTAAATTAATGTCTGCAATGTGCACTTTAATCATGTCTGAATTGTTTTAATTTGTAATTTTAAACTGTAGAGCAGAGGTGTAAATATGTGTTTGTCCCAAACATTATAGAGGGCACTGTAATTAGGTGAACTTTTTTTGTTGAGGTAAATGGCATGTTTGACCTAGTAGTAATTCATTTGGCTGCATCTTAATACAGTAATCCCTCCTCCATCGCGGGGGTTGCGTTCCAGAGCCACCCGTGAAATAAGAAAATCCGCGAAGTAGAAACCATATGTTTATATGGTTATTTTTATATTGTCATGCTTGGGTCACAGATTTGCGCAGAAACACAGGAGGTTGTAGAGAGACAGGAACGTTATTCAAACACTGCAAACAAACATTTGTCTCTTTTTCAAAAGTTTAAACTGTGCTCCATGACAAGACAGAGATGACAGTTCTGTCTCACAATTAAAAGAATGCAAACGTATCTTCCTCTTCAAAGGAGCAAACAAATCAATAGGACTGTTTGGCTTTTAAGTATGCGAAGCACCGTGGCACAAAGCTGTTGAAGGCGGCAGCTCACACCCCCTCCGTCAGGAGCAGACAAAGAGAGAGAGAGAGAGAGAGACAGATAAAAAAAATCAATACGTGCCCTTCGAGCTTTTAAGTATGTGAAGCACCGTGCAGCATGTCACTTCACGAAGCAGCTGCACAGAAGGTAGCCAACGTGAAGATAATCTTTCAGCATTTTTAGACGAGCGTCCGTATCGTCTAGGTGTGCGAACAGCCCCCCTGCTCAATCCCCCTACGTCAGGATCAGAAAAAGTCAGCGCAAGAGACAGAGAAAAGTAAGCTGGGTAGCTTCTCAGCCATCTGCCAATAGCGTCCCTTGTATGAAATCAACTGGGCAAACCAACTGAGGAAGCGTGTACCAGAAATGAAAAGACCCATTGTCCGCAGAAACCCGCGAAGCAGCGAAAAATCTGCGATATATATTTAAATATGCTTACATATAAAATCCGCGATGGAGTGAAGCCGCGAAAGGCGAAGCGCGATATAGTGAGGGATCACTGTATTCATAACATGCAGAAATGGTTAAGCTATATCAGTGATAACAGTGGGCAAGTCATATGGTCTAAATGATTTTGTCCATGGTCCTATAGTTGGTGTCAATTGTGGTAGCATCTGAAAATAGCTGCCTTCATGGGATTTTCTGTCACGGCACTGTAGGGTTTACAGAGACTTGCGCAGGAAGCAAAACAGATTTAATGAGTAGTAGTTCTGTGGGTGAAAACATGTTGTTATTGATAGAGGTTACATTTCTTTTCAACAGTGATGTTCAGAGTAGCATCTGTGAGCACAGATTAGGTGGTTCCCTGAAGTGGGTAGGCTACAGCAGCAGAAGACCACTCCAGCTGCTAGACCACTCAGATAAAAAGAAGGAAAGGTTACAGAGGGCACGTGATCACCAAAACTAGGCAGTTTAAGATTGAGAAAAATGTTAACTTGTATGAGGGGTATTAACTTCTGCTGAAACATGCAGATATTAAGGTCAGACATTGGCATAAATTTCATGAGTCCAATAATCAATCCTGCATTTCAGTCAACATGTGATTCACTATACCAAGTATGCAAAATAGTCTGTTGCATTTAAATTACAAGCTATGTTGGTCTTGTTAATGTATTAATCCAAACATACTCATTTTCAGGAACAAAATAATGATTATCAGACTAATGAAAAATATTATAATGTTTGCCTGGTGCTGTAGCATTTATCATGTCGTTTTTATTAAGCTTCACAATTCAATTTTTTTTCTTAAAGATGCTTCAATATGTCTTATTTCCTTTTTTAAATTAACATCATCTGATTTGGTAAAGCATTTTCAAATCAGTTTAATAGTCATTCTGAGTCCACCATTACTTTAATGTTTAGTAATTATTTTGCTAGTTTAAAAGTTAATCGAATAGAAACGCAAAATGGTTGTGCCAGTTTCTTAATTACGTGGTAGTTCATTCAAATAGAAAAGCAGTGTTTCTTGCAGAATGCTTAACCTGTGTCTTTTTTACTTTTTTGTCATAGACGTGCATCATCTTCCTACATCATGGATGATGCAGCCTTGAAAAGTGTTGTAAGCAATGTGATAAAGTCACCCGAGGACAAACGCCTGTACCGTGGTTTGGAATTTACAAATGGTTTAAAAGCTCTCCTTATTAGTGATCCAACCACAGATAAATCTTCAGCTGCTCTTGATGTACATATTGGTAAGTTGTGTTTGGTTTATCATAACAGAAGTTAATTAGCTGTGTGATATTACTTTAAGCAAAGAGAAATTAATTTTTTAAAGTTGCTTTGTAAATTTAAAAAAAGTACTTTGTTAACTAGATAGTTATTGTGCTGATTAAAAAAGCAGAGCTTCCTCACAACTTTTCTCTATAACATATTTGACCATACTGATTTTAAATACAACAGGTTCTTGCCATGATATGTCATGATGGAGCCTCATTTTTTATTGTAATTTGCTGGTGATTCAGTTTTCAGTTTTTATTCAGTGATATAAACTGCGATTTTATGAAACTGTTTGCCCAGTCCTTATCTGTTAATTAAATGTACATAATGACAATGCACAATTAATCCATTTAACCTTTTTTTTTTTTTTTTTTTAAACCTCTTATTCAATTCGGGATTGCAGAGTCTGATCCTATGCTAGTGGCATTTGGCGCCAGTTGAAAATAACCCAGGAACTACAAAAGTTAATTACATGGCAACAGTAGTACACAGACCTTCAGGGCCAATTTACAACGGTCAACAAATTTTAACACACATCTTTGGGATTTGGAAGAAAATCTAGAGTTAGGGTAAAGGGTTCTGTAATATGATCCCTGCAGTGAACTGCCTTTTAAGGTAGGGTTGGTTCCCTCCTTGAGACCAGTGCTACAGGAATAGGTGGTGATTCTTCAGAACCCTGAAAGAAGTACACAGGTTAAATATTAGATTGATTTGAAGTTTTTCTTTTTCTTTTCGTGATCTGATATTTTATAATGATAATGATTTTGAAAAATACTGATGAAAATATTTTACTGTAAATGTAATATATCTTTTACAGAACCAAACTCCAATCCCTATCCATATTTCCCACCCTGTAAATGCTGTTTTTCAGCCAGACGTTGTTTCAGATTCCAATCACCTAGGAATCTACCCCTCACAAATACTGGGAACTTTCATTTGAGTTAATTAAAGAGAATGGAATAGGGATGGATAAAATGTATATATATATTACTTATAAAGTACCCCATAACCTATACCCCACTACTGCCTGGAGAAGTAGTGAGGAAATTGTGTAGATGCCTTAGAAGAATGGATTAGAGTTCTTTTCAACTGAAACCAGTCCATGCCAGCAAAGGAAACTTTTGTTCTAAGATGTGAGTTTCATTAACCCTTTGTGTTTTTCACAGAAGAGGGCACAATTGTTCAAAGATGTAAGTTGGCCTGCAGACTTTGTATTGATGAAAATGAATTCTTAATTTAATTTTGAAAAGACACAAAGCTGTTTATTCTTCAGTGGGATAAAGGGGACACAAAACTATTACTTCTTCAGCAGGCTTATGTTGCATCTCCATTTTAGATGGTCCGTGTACTTTTTGGTATTTGAAATTTCATTTTAGAAGCAAAAACGAAAATGAAAGGAATTTTCAGATTTAGATTTTTGATTAAAGAATAAAATAAGGGGAAAATAAGGTATTTTTTTTTTCAATTCTATGGTAACAAATAGCAGTCATAAACTTAAAATTACACATACTTTTCTGGATTTATTTTTGATTCAAATAATGAAAGTGTAATAGCTCAAAAACAACAAAACAGATGCATTTTCGTTGTCTGAAACCTGAAGTACTTGTTCTTCTGCGCAATTTTTGACGTCACGTGCGAACAGTCCTCCTCACAACACATCGATCGATGGCCTTGAAGTTACAGTGGCATCAGCAGAGGATGGACCATTACGTTGTTTTTTGGAACAGTGAAAGAGTGACATTCCGGGACGAGGACATGGCTGCAGAAAAACTGAGTCGCATCTTTCAGGTAAAAATACAAGCTTTGCAAACTTTGCTTTATTGATGTAGCAGTTCTTTTATGAACGTTATTGTTGTTACTACGAAATAAAGGGAGTTTTCTCGTTCTCGTTTCTTGCATTTTTCTTTTCTGATGTGCGAAAGAACAAAAGGAAAAAAGTAATTGTTTTGTGTTTTTCATTTTTCCCTTTTAAAGTTGAAAATCAAATAAGTGTGTCATTTTCTTTTTTAAATGATATTTTCTGAAACGAAATTTCAAATACCAAAAAGTACACAGACCTTAGATAAACTGGAGAGATGCAGTTAATCATAATGCTTTTTTTATGAGAGATATGAATGGATTGATTGCACATTATTCATGTTGGAAGGAAACTTTCTGGAATATTTAGAGGAAATTGTACTTCTTAAGGAGTTTTAGTATTAGAAATGGCCAGCATATTTATATTGAAACAAATTTGATTCTCTTTCTGCATAGTTTGAAATATATGATGAATCCACTCTGAAGCAATGATGGTAAACATGACAATGTTAGGGATTTTTGTTGTAACAAAAGACGCTACCACACAATAGCTCTGTTGAATTTTATATACAGTACTGTATATATTTATGTACTTATCACATATGTCCTGCTCAAAGTTCTTTACAAATAATAAAATTAAAGCTGTAAAATGTCAAACCAGCTGTACAACTGTAATCTTTTAGCCTGTCTCCCTATGTTTATTGTACCCCATGTATTCAACCTTAGGGACTTCTTTTAGTATGCTGCTGTGCTGACAATGACTGCCTTTTACTTTCAGTTCTTCACTTCAGTCCAGTTAACCATTAATAAAGGACTTAACAAAACCTGTCCTTTTTTTGCCCATAAGAGACAGTAGCCAGACAAGGAATGATCAGTCCAGCACTCAGCAATGCTATTCGCAATCAGACAGAGTCTGGCTTCCTGCTTTAACTTAATCATATTTCT
Organism: Erpetoichthys calabaricus; assembly: GCF_900747795.2. NCBI lineage: Eukaryota > Metazoa > Chordata > Cladistia > Polypteriformes > Polypteridae > Erpetoichthys > Erpetoichthys calabaricus. Next base: position 251,579,707 of record NC_041395.2, on the reverse strand, counting down.
TTGCATAATGTAGTAGCAAATATTAGCAATACAAGCAATTATACAACGTGGGTGGGTTCATGTATTCATTAAGTAACAAATGACGTTTCCCAGATGGTCTAATTCCTTAGTTACAGGTTAAAAAAGAGTTAAAAGTGAGGCTTAAAAGTAACACATGAACACAAATGTCCATGTTCAGCTGTGGTTTCATTCCACCATGACATCCCACGTGATCCTGATGTGAGTCTCTAATCCAGTCTTTCCAAATCAAAGTCATTCAGATCTCACAAGAGAGAGCTGTACCTCTTGCTTCCACAACTCATACCAAGAGTGATGATTTTCTATGAAAGTGAGCCTCTCAGATGAGTGCTGTCTTTAAGATACTTTTGATTTAAAACACTCAGATGTTCAAAGGACAAAATTGTCAGTACCTATAAACTTGTTGCTGGCAAATTTAAATATCTCGGGAATACAACCTCCTTGGTTTTTTACTTAAGAGCAAAGCATGCATGGCACCGCTGTTACAAACTCCAAATGAGATGAAGCAAGATCTGTGGCAGACTATAGTCCATGAATTTGCAACTAGATTTATGTCCATGAATGAAACAAAGTCTAAAAGCATTAACTGCAGCGTACTATTGCAAAACGGATTGCAACAGACTACAGACCTCTAAATTTAGTTGAAGATCCAAAGCTGAGATATTTAAGCTCGTTTAATCAGTGAATGAGAGGCAATTGGTATATTAGCTGCTACATTAAAGAGAGTGGAGTAATAAACTGAAAAAATGTAATCGGAGAAGTCGTCTTGTGCAACTAGACAAACAGCAAGAAAAGTGACTTTAAGGGATTCAGACCTTTATTTTATCCTTTAAATTAAAATGGACACTGCTTGTTTAAAATGAACTGGCTTACACTCTTAATTGGAAAAAGAAAAGATAAGGATGAACTTGACATTGCTGCTTAGTAAACAACAGGCTTTTTTAAAGATTTGTACTGTTTATGATTTGTTGCAATGTGTGGTAACAAACAAATACTACATAATTAAAATGGTAATCCATATTTTATAATTACACCTGAAGAATTACAAATGTCTAGTTGATGCACTCAATTTAATTCAGTATGTGATGCGGTCACAGAGTTCCTCAATATTGTCCTCATTTGACTCAAGCATCATTTCCCAGTCTCTCTTTTGAAAGCAGTCATTCAGAACCATTTCAGCCCCCTGGCTCTATTTCTTCATTGTTCTGCTGGTAACAGTTTGTCGTCTAATGCAGGCTTGTAGCTGGGAATGAGATGAATCAGGTTGTGGTCAGATTTGCCTCAAGGAGCAAGTAGATTACACTTAAAGGCATTGTTAACATTTCAGTGCGGCAGGTCCAGCTTGTTATTTCCTTGAGTGGAACAGCTCACTAATTGATAGACATTTGTCATCATTTGTTCCAAAGTTACATGGTTGAAGTTACGACATATTATAGCTGCAGGTTCAGAGTGAGTCATTGCTAGGTTCCCATTTGTAGTGGCAGGGATATAAACATTAATAAGGATGAAGTAATTTATCTCCCTGAGCAAATAATGTGGACAAATTCCGACAGCCAGAATTTCAATATCTGAATTACAAACTGTGGTTTCAACTGTAATATGCTCCCTTTTACACCATTCCTCATTTATGTAAATGACCAGTCCCCCTACTGTCCCTTTTCCACACCGCACTGGATCTCTGTCTGCTTGAATAAGATGAAATCTGTCCAGTATTAAAACAGGGTCAGGTATATCAAGTTTAAGCCAGCTCTCCATAAAGCACAAAATGGCACTATACTTGTATGCTTCAAGGTGCGCTACTGTGTACGATTGATTGATTGATTGATTGATGTATAGATTGATACCTGCAGCCTTTTTATGGAAACTGTATTTCTCACGTGTTCTTTTCTTTCTTTTTTTTTCTGAACTTATATATATAATATATGATACTTTATTAATCCCAAGGGGAAATTCACTTACTCCGGCAGCAGCATACTGATACAAAAAAAATATTAAATTAAAGAGTGATAAAAATGCAGGTAAAAACAGACAATAACTTTTAAAAAATGTTAACGTTTACCCCCCCTGGGTAGAATTGAAGAGTCGCATAGTTTGGGGGAGGAACGATCTCCTCAGTCTGTCAATGGAGCAGGACAGTGACAGCAGTCTGTCGCTGAAGCTGCTCCTCTGTCTGGAGATGACACTGTTTAGTTGATGCAGTGGATTCTCCGTAATTGATAGGAGCCTGCTGAGTGCCTTGGATGTCAAACTGTCCAGCTCCATACCTACAATAGCGCCTGCCTTCCTCACCAGTTTGTGCAGGCATGAGGCGTCCTTCTTCTTAATGCTGCCTCCCCACCACACCACCGCGTAGAAGAGGGCACTCACCACAACCATCTGATAGAACATCTGCAGCATCTTATTGCAGATGTTGAAGGACGCCAGTCTTCTAAGGAAGTACAGCTGGCTCTGTCCTCTCTTGCACAGAGAATCAGTATTGGCAGTCCAGTCCAATTTATCATCCAGCTGCATGGTATTTATAGGTCTGTACCCTCTGCACACAGTCTCCTCTGATAATCACGGGGTCCATGAGGGGCCTGGGTCTCCTAAAATCCACCACCAGTTCCTTGGTTTTGCTGGTGTTCAGGTGTAAGTGGTTTGAGTCGCACCATTTAACAAAGTTCTTGATGAGGTTTCTATACTCCTCCTCCTGCCCACTCCTGATGCAGCCCATGACAGCAGTGTCGTCAGCGAACTTTTGCACGTGGCAGGACTCAGAGTTGTATTGGATGTATATAGCTGAACAGGACCGGAGAAAGTACAGTCCCCTGCGGTGCTCCTGTGTTGCTGACCACAATGTCAGACCTACAATTCCCGAGACGCACATACTGAGGTCTGTTTGTAAGATAGTCCACAATCCATGCCACCAGGTATGAATCTACTCCCATCTCTGTCAGCTTGTCCCTAAGGAGCAGAGGTTGAATGGTGTTGAAGGCGCTAGAGAAGTCCAGAAACATAATTCTTACAGCACCACTGCCTCTGTCCACGTGGGAGAGGGATCGGTGTAGCATATAGATGATGGCATCCTTCGCTCCCACCTTCTCCTGGTATGCGAACTGCAGAGGGTCATGGGCGTTTTGGATCTGTGGCCTCAGGTGGTGAAGCAGCAGCCTCTCTATGGTCTTCATCACATGTGACGTCAGAGCGACAGGCTGGAAGTCATTCAGCTCACTAGGACATGATACCTTTGGGACTGGGGTGATGCAAGATGTTTTCCAAAGCCTCGGGACTCTCCCCTGTTCCAGGCTCAGGTTGAAGATGTGCTGTAGAGGACTCCCCAGCTCCAGTGCACAGACCTTTAGCAGTCATGGTGATACTCCATCTGGACCCGCTGCTTTGCTGGCACAAAGTTTCCTCAGCTCTCTGCTCACTTGCGCTGCTGTAATTGTGGGTGGTGATGTCTCTCCTATGCTGGTATCAGTAGAAGGATGGGTGGAGGGTGCAGTATTCCGAGGTGAGAGTGGGTTAGGGTGGTCAAACCTGTTAAAGAAGTTGTTCATTTGGTTTGCTCCCTTCACGTCTCTCTCGATGGTGGCACCCTGCTTCGAGCTGCAGCCAGTGATGATCTTCATCCCATCCCATACTTCCTTCATGCTGTTATTCTGCAACTTCTGCTCCAGCTTTCTCCTGTACTGCTCCTTCGCCGCCCTGAGCTGGACTCGGAGTTCCTTCTGCACGTGCTTGAGCTCATGCTGATCACCACCTTTAAAAGCCCTTTTCTTCTGGTTCAAAAGGCCCTTGATGTCACTTGTAATCCATGGCTTGTTGTTAGCATAGCATTGTACTTACTGGAACTACAATGTCCATACAGACGTTGATGTAGTCAGTAGTGCAGTCAACAACCTCCTCAATGTTCTCACTATGTTATCCCTGCAGGATATCCCAGTCCGTAGATCCAAAGCAGTCTCTCAGAGCCTGCTCTGCCTCAGGGGACCACTTCCTGAATGAGCGTGTGGTTGTAGGTAGCTCCCTCACTCTTGGTTTGTAGTGAGGCTGAATCAGGACCAGGTTATGATCTGCTTTCCCAAGCGCAGGCAGCGGGGTGTCGCTGTATGCGTCTTTAATGTTTGCATACAGTAAGTCAATAGTCTTATTTCCCCGGGTGTTACAATCCACATACTGGGAGAAGGCAGGCAATGTTTTGTCCATCGTCACATGGTTAAAATCTCCAGCGATTAGCACAAGTGCCTTGGGGTGCTGTGTTTGTAACTTAGCAACAGTGGAATGTATGATGTCACACGCTATCTCCATGTCCACCCCGAGGAAGGATGTGGAGGGATGTATACAATAAAAACAATGACGTGCCCAAACTCTCTGGGTAAGTAATAGGGACGCAGACTTACGGCCAACAGTTCAATGTCTCTGCAACAAGTGGAGATTTTGACGTTTACATGTCCAAAGTTGCACCACCTTGTATTGACATAGAGAGCTAGACCTCCTCCTTTCTGCTTCCCGCTGGTATATGCATCTCTGTCCACTCTAACTGTGCTAACCGGGTAGCTCCACGTTAGCATCTGGGATGATAGTAGTTAGCCACATTTCGCAAAAGCACAACAAACTGCATTCTCTGTAGGCCCTGACATTTTTCACCAGCTCAGGCAGTTCGTTGATCTTGTTTGATATTGAGTTCACATTTCCCAGGATCACAGAAGGCACCGAAGGCTTAAAACGCCACTTTCTCACAAGCCGGTTCATTTTTAGCTTAATGCTGGCTCTGCTGCCACGATACCACCTTCTTACCTCGTCGGGTAAATAGGGAACCACACCGACACTGGCATTTGTTCTCAGCGCTTGAAGTTGACTACTTGAATAGACGAGTCTCGGCGTGTAAAAATCCATGTCCACATAGTAAAAGTAAAAGTGTCCAGGGAACGAAATCCACATAAAAAAAAGAAAATGATAGGAGTGATCAAAAAAAAAAAATATATATATCTATATATACATACATAGAAATACTTATTCATTATATTATATGAAAACAGCAACAATTAATTGCTGTGAATAAATGAAAACCTTAATTTATGGGATTATGCAGGGTTATTTTGAATCTTATGGAACAGATGTACTAAGAATAAAGGAATAAAAAATGGTGTTCAACAGTATTAGTCTCATTTATCACTGTCAATATCTTATTCCAGATTTTAGTTGGCTAAAAGGCTACCTCCCCAGTACTTTTATGTTTTACTCACAGAACATTTAGCACACTAGTGTTCAGAGGTCTGAGATTATGATCAAGGTTGTGAGTGGACATACATACTGAAATACAGGAAGTTGCAAGATTGTCTTACAGAAAATTAAAACTTTTTATAATATATCCTAAATGAAACGAGCAACCAATGTAAAGATTTCACAGTGTTACAATTCTTACTGCTGTATTTTGAACAAGCTTCAGGTTAATTTATATACAGTAGTGTGTAAAAGTTTTAGGCAGGTGTGAAAAAATGCTGTAAACAAAGAATGCTTTCAAAAATGGAAGTGTTAAATCATTTATTTTCATCAATCAACAAAATGCAGTGAATGAACAAAAGAGAAATCTAAGCCAATCAATATTTGGTGTGACCACCCTTTGCCTTCAAAACCGCATCAATTCTTCTAGGTACACTTGCACACAGTTTTTGAAGGAACTCTGCTGGTAGGTTGTTCCAAACATCTTGGAGAACTAACCACAGATCTTCTGTGGATGTAGGCTTCCTCACATCCTTCTGTCTCTTCATGTAATCCCAGACACACTCGATGATGTTGAGATCAGGGCTCTGTGGCCATACCATCACTTCCAGGACTTCTTGTTCTTCTTTACGCTGAAGATAGTTCTTAATGACTTTGGCTGTATGTTTTGGGTCGTTGTCCTGCTGCAGAATAAATCTGGGGCCAATCATACACCTATCTGATGGTATTGCATGATGGATAAGTATCTGCCTGTATTTCTCAGCATTGAGAACACCATTAACCCTGACCAAATCTCCAACTCCATTTGCAGAATTGCAGCCCCAAACGTTCAAGGAACCTCCACCATGCTTCACTGTTGTCTGCAGACACTTATTATTGTACCGCTCTCCAGCCCTTTGACGAACAAACTGCCTCCTGCTACAGCCAAATATTTCAGATTGTGACTCATCTGTCCAGAGCGCCTGCTGCCATTTTTCTGCACCCCAGTTCCTATGTTTTCGTGCATACTTGAGTCGCTTGGCCTTGTTTCCGCGTCGGAGGTATGGCTTTTTGGCTGCAACTCTTCCATGAAGACCACTTCTGGCCAGACTTCTCCGGA